>NC_081158.1:17037318-17646233 GCF_012432095.1 Onychostoma macrolepis | reverse complement strand
GCAAGCTGCTCACCAGAGAGAGGTCTTCCTCTTCAACGACCTACTTGTGGTAACTACAAGTTACATTTCATTATGTAGATTTTATTTTTTATTTTTAGTTTTATTTTCTTAATTTTTCATTTTCTTGTTCTTTATTTATGCTATTGTTAATCAGAGCAAGGAAAAAGAGAAGATGACAAATTCAAGTATAAGAATGGAGCATAAAACATCTTTCCATCAAAACCCAAAAGGAAAAGTATCTGATTATTACGGTAGCCCAGTAGTGCACAACACAACAAAATCTCTACAACACAATGGAAACAAGCTGCAACACAATGAAATTAGCACAATGCAACAGAAACAAGCCACAACACAACAAAATTAGCACAACACAGCTGAAATAAGCCAAAGCACAGCGAAATCGCCACAATATAACGGAAACAAACTGCAACACAAAAAAATTAGCAAAACACAACGGAAACAAACCACAACAAAAACAAGTCGCAACACAAAGGAAAACAAGTCGCAACACAACGGAAACAAGTCGCAACACAACTAAATTAGCAGAACTCAACGGAAACATGTTGCAACACAACAAAATTAGCCCAACACAATGGAAACAAGCCACAAAACAATGAAAACAAGACACAGTGCAACAGAAACAAGTCACAACACAATGAAATTTGCACAACACAATGGAAACAAGCCGCGACACAAGGGAAACAAGTCGAAATTAGTACAACACAACAAATTAGTCCTATGCATTGTGTTGTGGAGATTTAATTTTGTTGTGCACTACTGGGCCACCATATATTATGTTCAGAATAGCATACTGACATACTATTACATATACTGTGTACAGTGGACATTTTCCATATCCAATAAGGGTCACACTTTATATTAGGTGGCCTTAACTACTATGTACTTACATAAAAAAATAAGTACAATGTACTTATTGTGGTCATATTGTATTGCAAAACACCTTTGCTGCTATTGAGGTGGGATATGGGTAAGGTTAAGGACAGGTTTGGTAGTATGGGTAGCTTTAAGGGTGGGTTAAGGTGTAAGGGATGGGTCAACAGTGTAATTATAAATTTAATTGCAGAAATTAATTACAGATGTAATTACATATAGGTATTTTTTAAAATATAAGTACAATGTAAAAACATGTACTGTATGTACACAATAAGTGCATTGTATCAAATTATTAATTTAAATGTAAGTACATAGTAGTTAAGGCCACCTAATATAAAGTGGGACGCCAGAAAGTAATGCACTCAAATTGATCTTCCATTTCCATGCACTTTTTGCACTATAGAGTTGTTCCCCATTGTGTGAATGCAAATCTAATGAAGTGCTCTCTCCCACAACTGCTCAAATAATTTGGTCAAAGCCACAAAGTACAGCCCTTGAAATTAATCAAAGATTAAATGTCTGTTATAATTAATGGAGGGCATTAGACTGACTGAAAGGCTATCACAGTAGTGTATTAAACTATTCTCATAATTGCAAGAGCTCAAGTTAATCTGGCCATATAAAAAGGGAAGTGAAAACCACAAAACATACTTTTCCCAATACAGACATAGGTGAAATTGGGTGAAATAAGGCTATTTAAAAATACGAATGACATTTGCGAAATGAAACACTCTCTTCACATTGTATATGAAATGGAAAACTGAGAAATATATAAAATCCATATATCCAGTCAATATCAGGCAATTACTCATTATTAAGTTTCTGTGGCAATATCGATTCTCATAACTGCTTTTCTAACTTTGCTCAGATATTTTTTTGGCATTAATTGTGTTGAGATATGAGTTGGCTCAGTGATTCTTCTTCTTCTTCACGAGGGTCTCCCGCTTCCCGTAGATTTGTGGCAGAATGAAATATAGGTTCAATATTGTGGTATTTTGAGTAAACCAGTAGGGAGTCTGGTAAGTAGACTCTCAACACTACACTAATCTGTGTGGCCTTCTATTTCTCACGTACACTCAAACACTTACAATCTAACACTGAAAGACAGATAGCAGGGTTGAAGTGTGTCATTCAAAATTGAATTGAGAATGTCAGCTGAGAATTCAATTCCTGGATTTAATTTAGTGTAGCAAAATAGATGAATAATTTCAATTTCAATGCAAGGAAGTAGAAATAAAGTATACTGAAAACTTGTGCTTACTATTTTTGCTCTTTTGCTCTAATGAGTGACAGTGAATCTAATTAGCATTTCTATTTCCTTCCTTCACAGATTTTGAAATTGTGTCCAAAGAAGAAGAGTTCAGCTGCATACACTTTTTGCAAGGCCATGGGGCTGCTGGGCATGCAGTTCCACCTGTTTGAAAGCGAATGTAAGATCATACTGTTTTTGTGGTAAATTTGAAAATCTGCCTACATTTTTGGAAATTTTGTACAAAAACATGTAACTCACCACAGTTTCTAGCTGAAATGAACACTAGTGGCAGTAAAGCACCATTGATTATTTATTGATAAAGATTTATTTTCATGCAGTTCTTTCTAAAATACTGTTTACCATAGTGCATGATTTATATATTTTGCATCACATAACCAGCTACATACAGTAAATGGCTTTTCACTTGACATTTCTGAACTGCTTCGATATGTACAGCAACCAATATAATAAAACTTTGCCACCAAGTGTGCAGCACAGGTCATGAAGTGCGTTTCCCAAAATTATGGCTAACTATGGTAGTTAGTTAACTAAGATCTGTTAACCCTTAAATGCATACCTCGGGTCTTTAGCGACCCGGGATGTCATTCACTATCCTCCCCATAATTCATATTTTTTAAAAGTTAGACATCAATCTCAATCTCCTCAATTAATTAATTACAAACAATATAACGAGGAAAAAGATTAATAAAAGAATGCATGTTTTTAATTAAGTAAAAAAAAATAAAAAATGTATAGGGTCGCTAATGACCAAGGTGTGTAATAGTGTATCCTGTGCTGCAATAAATAAATATATGTGGACTCAATAAGTGGAATTCACCTTTATTACTGAAGGTGGCACTGTTATACAATGATGACGTGATGTTTCACTCATTATTATTAGGCATAAAATAAAAGAATATCATCGGCAAAAACTGAACTGGCTTGAATGGCTTTACTGCAGCACTGTACACAATGAAATATGAGTGTCACTATTATTTGATGGTGGATGTGGTGAATAAGCTGCCACTGATAATAATATTGATTTTGAAGATGATGTTAAAGATCATTTTGAGAATATGGTTGAGATATCACGAATATGAGCCAGATGCTGAAGTGCACTCTGACAATGACTCAATTTGATGACCTCAGTAGTTGTTTTTGGGAAACAAAAAAATGTGAAATAAAAACATTTTGATCACCCCCTGGTGGCTGGCTGCAGTATAGGTTATTTATTTATTTACTTTGTTTGTTTGTTTATAAATAATTTTTTTTCCCTGAGATGATTTATGTAATTTTACATAGTTTTTATCATTTTGATGTATGTTCAAGTGTTCATGTTTCAAACAAGCTTGTGTTTAGTTAATCATCTGATGCTTAAAAAGCATGTAAGAGATATTCTGAAATTCTTTTTTATGCATTTTTATTTAATTTTTTTTTTAATTGAATTTTTACTTCGTGTTATGCTAGTAATGTATTATATTTAGTATATAATTATATTACAGTATGCAGTGTAATATGTAGTAACTATAATATATCATATGAATGAATGAAAAACATGAAAAATACAGGCATTTCACTGGAGGTCTCAGAATTTTGGACCATATCATACTGCCGTGCAAATGCAGTAACTCGTAGTCTCCTTGGATTTGGGTTTGACTAAAACTATGCACAAATTCAGAGAAATGGTCACTGTGATAAATTGTTTTCAGATCATTCAAAATCAAATTTACTGTATAAACTTTGAAGAAATTTTGTGCAGTACTGTGTTTTACCTTGGTAGGGTAGTGTAGGTAACCTGATCACTATGGAGTGAAGAAAAACGTCATACAAGATCCAGACAATTATGTGCCTTTCAAAAACCCACTTCACTGATTTCATTCCAACAAAAAGAATACCACATGATAAATGAAGATGACAGGCACCCTCTCATTTTCCAATTAAGGTGGCCACAAGCATTTCTCTTTTCCTCCCACTCTTTCGCTTTCACACCACATATACAAACATTCATGGCAGCTGGGCTGTAATTAAGCGAGATGAGAATGTTATGGCTCACGCTCGTATATCTCCCCACTTGATTCTGTAATGATTGACTGAACAGACCGGACGTGATAAGAGAGACACAAACGTGTAAATCAACAGAAAAACAAACATGTTTCCAGCCAGGACCACGCTAATAAAAGACACTAATTATTTGCTGAGTTGACAGTCACTCTAGTGATGGAGTTTGTAAGGTTTATAAATGTAAATACTGCAAGAAATGTTAAGATGTGCTATAAAGGTGTTATAAAGGTGTTATGAATGCATTATAAAGGTATTTCTTATGCTGTAACAATGTAAGAAGTTTCAAAGCCAGTCAGAACTTTAACAAAACATCACCCTAGCATATTTTATAAATGTCTGTTCTACTAAAATCACTTGGGCTATGTGGGCTACTGTTACGGGGCAAACAAGACGTGAGACGTGCGCATCCATGTGCGAGCTTTATTCACAAAGGCGTGGTTAGGAAACAAGCTAGGGTCAAACAATGGCAAACAGGTATATCACAGGCAGGGCAAAGAGTCATCAAAAATGGGCATGAGTTAGTCGACAGTGAACAATATCCAAAGGGGCTTGACAAGAGAGGGGTATCCGAAAATGTAAGCAATAGTCCAGGCAGGGGAAAACACAATCCGAAACAGGCAAGGCAAGGCAAGACTAGGAAAACTATAAACGGCTCTGTAAGGTAGCTAAAGCTAGGACAGCGATAAATGCATACAATACTCGGCAGTGAAAGAGAGGAAGTCCATGGCTTATGTAAGGTGTGTGATCAGTGCAATCTGCTGTGTGTGCAATCAGTGTAATCAGCTGTGTATGTGTCATCAGTGCAATGGATGATGGGAAATGCAGTCCAGTGTGATGTATGGTGTGAGTCAATGTGGTGAGCGAGTGACCTCTGGTGGTGAGTGAACGGAAGTTCATAGACCGGATTTGTGACAGCTACTGGTCAGTAATAGCCAAATAACAATTTAGTTGGTGTTTTAGGCTACTGTTTTAAGTAATACAGTCTTTCTAAAATCTTTCCAATTTCATGACAATTTAAAAGATTATGGAATTAATGATAATAAGTGATAACAATTTATTTTATGAAGAAACTTTACCACCTGGAATGCGCTGAATTGTTTCCAAGGGTGGACTTGACCAACCTGCAAACTCATATTGAAATACAGAATATAAATCAAGGTAATTCCCCCCCACCCCCCCCCCCCCCACCCCCCCATTGAATATTCTGTTTTACTTGGGGGGGAAATGTCACATTAAAGAGTAATATAGGTTAACTTTATATGTATAATTAAAGATGTTTATTTGGGATTATTATTATTATTATTATTATTAAGTTTTATAGAAAATATTACCAAAAAATTGAATAGTTATATTGATTCTCAGATGATTAAGGAATAGTTAATACTTTTAAAAACTTTACATTCTGCCACTATTCACTGACTCTCTCATTTAATTAAAAAAATTCCAAATGTATGTGAAACACAAAAGCAGATATTTTTTGAAGAATCATCACACATTTCATTAGTGACAGTTTCCAAAAGTGACCATGTCTGTCAAGCTTCAAAAAAAAAAAAAAAGATAAAAATACACACAAACAAGTAGCTCATTTAACTCATATATTATTACATCAGTATATCAAAAATGTGTCCTGTTAGGTTATAACATAGACATATTCCATTTTTCGACTATGACAGCATTGACGTGATGAATAATTGAATCTGGAAGTGAACATATTCTAGATGTGACCTTCAGAAGAAAATTGACAAGATTGACAGTGAATAACAACATAAACCTTATTTTTTGCTAATGTAATGTTTCTATTTTGTCTTTGTTTCAGACTATCCTCATGCCATCACTATTGTGTCTCCGTGTTCGGGCTCTGATAAGAAGCAGGTGTTGAATTTTTGTGCTCAGAGCGCAGAGGAGCTGCTCAAGTTCGTAGAGGACCTGAAGGAGTCCATCGCCGAGGTGTCAGAGATGGAACAGATACGTATTGAATGTGAGTAGGTTGTGTGTCAAAATACGAAGTGCATGTGTATAAGAGAATACAGATGTATTCATGTTTAATGTGTAGCTGATCCCACATAATTTGTGCAGCAGACATGAATGATACCACACAACATGCAGTCTGTCGTTACTTTTCTAAGCAAATGGTTTTCATCTGACTGACAAAACCCTTTTCTTTATGGCGAGACTTTTTTGAAGGAACGACCTGAGCCATATCTGTAGAGTATCATAGACTTGTGGGTGGTTCTTTTGAGTTGAGCTAGTAAGCAATCAAGTGAAAATATACTTTTTCACTTGACTTTTTTTTCTTGCTTCGTGATGTGAATCAGCAGTCATCTCTTGAATATTGGACAGTGTTTCCATGGTAACTCTGGGTAATGCTGCCCATTTGCTGGGTTAACAGAATTAATCCAGTTGTTGGCAGTGGTAGTAAAACAGATGCTGAGACACCTATGACTAATAAGATTTATTTTATTTTTTTTACTTTTACTGAAGAAAATGTGAGTGTTTTTTGCCCATGCAAGGTTTCTAGGCTGTTGCTGCAGAATTTACATTATTATTTATATATTTAGCAGATGGTTTATCACATATCTTGCAATTCCTTTAATAAAGTCCATGCATTCCCTGGGAATCAAACCCATAACCTTGGTCATACTAGTGCCATGATCTACTGTTTGAGCTGCAAGAAAGTTGCTAAGGTTGTGACATTAATGGGCAGAAAAGTTACAGTTCTCATCAATACAGCACTGCATCATTAAACTTAGTTGAAATGTTACTGAATGTATGAACTAAAAATTAGTCATTTAAACATATAATGCATTATAATTAATTTTACATACAGTTCCTTAACATTTACGCTCACTACCGATCAAAAGTTAAGGGTCAGTAACTATTTCTAAAGTAATAATAAAATCTAAATCTAAAAATTTAAAAATAAAATAAAATAAAAAAGGTGAATTCTTTAAGTATGCATTAAATTGATCTAAAGTGACAGTAAAAACTTTAGATTGTTAAAAAAATCAAATAAATGCTGTTTTTATTCATTAAAAATAGTTAAGAAAATGCATAAAGGTTTCCACAAAGAAAGAAAGAAAAACAGATTTTAAACTAATTTTAGCACTGATAATAATAAATACTATAGAGACAATATAAACAATATAATAACATACACAATATAATAATAATAATAATAATAAGCAGCAGTATCATTTAACACTGAAGACTGGAGTAATTGGCTGCTGATTAAAAAAAAAAAAAAAAATCACAACATTATTTTATTTTATTTTATTCTTTTTTTCTAGTGAGCATAAGAGCAAAAAGCAAAAAGTCCAAACTTCCAAAGTTAGTGTTTTTAAATAATTATTTAATTTCATACATATTTATGCATCATATTTCAGTGTAAATGCAATTATTAAGTTTGAAACATCAGCCTAAAAAGATCAAACAGAATGCACCACTTTTCAACCCTACAGTATTTCTGTGTACAAATGTGAAGGTTGCTTATTGGACCAGTTAATCGCTGTGTAATATCATTCTCATTTTGCTGTCTTAGCTGCTCTGCTGTTTATTTGCACTGCATTTTTTGTAAATACGGTGTGTGTGTGTGTGTGTGTGTGTGTGTGTATGTGTTTGCTTTCCCTGTGCGTTTGTCCTTTAGGACTGAGCTGTTTTGATGTTCTATAATAAATGAAATGTTTCGTTTGCACAGTGCTGTCAGGCTTTCAAATATCCTCTGAAGGAACTGAGAAGGAAAGACATGGAAGCAGGAACAGAGAAATGTCTTTTGGTTTCCATGAGGGAGAAAAACAAAAAGAGAGACAGAAAGAGAAAGGGCTGAGTGCCAGTGGACATCAAAGCATGTATTCTGCTGAGGCCGGTTGGTTTTCATTACATTCTGAGCTAGAGAGAGCAAGGGTCCATGAGAAGTCTTGTGCTGTATGTGTATCTGTGTCAGCAGTTTCACCGGGAAAAGAGAGATAAACACCTTTACTCTCTTTCAGGAATACAGCTGTTGGTGAACTGAGAGCTGTCATCTACACAGCTACACATCTTTTCTTTTCCACATAAAGGAACTTCTCTTTACAATCAAATGAATAAATGCCTCTGTGCATTGATACTTTTACTTGCATTTCATGTCTTTGTCTTTATTTTAGAATTGCAAATAAAGACAATCCTCATTTGCAGTTAATGTGTGTTGAACTGAGGCAGGTAATCTGCTGTCCTGTTATCCAAAGGGGCTCTGGAGGCCTTGCTGTGGATTAATACTCTCAAATTTACTCTTTCTAAATGACAGAAATGTAGAAAAATTTCCAGGAGAATATTTCAAGAATAAAAATATTAACAGTATTATATAACAGTACAATGACAGTACTTGTGTATCCATAGTTGACAATACTATTTGACATCACTAATGGTTGATGTAATAATAACAATAATAATAATAAATATGACTATTAGTTGACTATTGAGGGGCAGCCCTATTTTATTCCCATTTGTATGCACACCTTTTCAGTTTTCTGGAATAGAATAGGACACATTTTCCCTTCCTTTTATCCTCAAATTTACTAATGTAATAAATATGTTTAATTAGGTAGCATGCAGTGTTTTAGTATCCTGGTGATTGGTTGTCAGCTATTCTTTTTGCACTCACAGGTTTTTATCAAGGCTTAGTCCTTTCTTATGGCTTCATTAAGTCAGAAGGTATATTTCCCCTAAAAGAGTCCTAATGTAGAGCCAGAGCTTTCTTACAATTCCTTTGGAAGAGGGGAAAAGCTCTTTTGTAGCCTGATTAGAAATGACAGGCAATTATCATCAAGCCCTGAGTGTAAGTATGGTGATTTGGAGCTCTGCTGTTTAGAGACGGACGACTCAAGGTTTAGAGGATGTGAGCATGCTGTTGTGTGTGTGTGTGTGTGTGTGTGGCATAGACTTAAACCTCTCCTGGTCTCTTTTCACTGTCTTTTTAGGGGAGTTGGAGAAACAACAGGGAGCCAAAACTCACTCTATCAAGAACAACGGGACTCAGCTTGAGTTGAGGGGAAGACAAGGTTCTCCTTCAGGTACAATACAGTCAGAAACACATTTATCTGCTGTATTTCAAATTATTTGCATTCAGAATCTGTTTATGTATTACCAAGCAGGTTTTACCCCCAGCTATACAGTAAATATCAAAATATTATCAAAAGTTCAGTACCAAACAATACAGAGAATTTGAGTGAAGTGGCTTGTGCATTATTTCTCTTTCCTTCTTTGTTTCTTTCTATCTTTGTTTATTTCTTTCTGTCTTTCTTTCTTTCTTTCTTTCTTTCTCAGTCATGTTTTGGTGAATCTCACAGAAACATTTTCCTATATACCATTATATATCCAAAGTTATGGCATGTAACTCTAGATGGCGCAGTCCGATAGGTCAAACTCAATCTGACACAATGACATCATAACATGGCGCAGCTGATTGGTTCTTTTCATATCAGCAGCCAATAAGTTCGCTGTTCAACATTCAAATACTAATTTGCTAATGCTAATGCTTTCTGTAGCAGTTGCAGTGTGCTTCAGAAACCCTCCACCTTCCCCAGCTCCACCTGTATAGATAAGCTACGGTAGCAGAATGTTGTGAATGTATTAGCAGTAGCAAGTCTCTGTACTTGCTCTGCTGCAACAGCAGCGTAGCAGATCTATTTCGCCAAGACCAAAGACATTAACATTGTCATGTACATTACCATGCCAATCCCTCTGAGAGTTGTCATGACATAAGTTTGTTTGTTTTTTCCCACAAAATGTGAACTTTGTGTGTATGTGATTTTATAAACTTAGTTTCAAGCATATTTACTCAAATGATCATCCATGGTATATTCACCTATTCTTTAATCTTTAGTCTGATTTGTACTCTATTCTTTGCTTAGGAAAACAGGAAATGAACACATCACAGAGCGGACACAATGCAGTAGAGGTAAGAGCTCAGTGTTCTCGCAGGTAAGTCCCTACAGACCCCTAGCATCCGTCAGTAGCTTACAGCTTATATGACACATAAAGCTAGTGAACAGGAATTAACAAGCTACAACAGCCATATGTTCCTGCTGGAGTGAAAACGCAGTGTCCTCAACCAGATGACCTTCCACTTCCCCCAAAGTTATTCTAAACGTTATCGCCGCCAAACCCAAAGTCGACAGCAGCCCCCTGGAGGTAAAACTCATCTGTGCACTGTTGCCCCCTCCTGTTAAATTAACTTTGCAGTGTGGAGGAGAATTTTAAGAGAATTATCGAAATGAACATTTTAAACATGTTTTTACCTCGTTGATGATCAGAAAAAAAAAAAAAAAAGTTCCGCAGACAGCGGATAGAAGAGAGCAGAAATTCTGTGTAAGCTTTCCATATTTGTGGAGCATTTCAATAAAGTCAAAATGTAAACAGTATGCAAACAGCTCACTAATCTCTCAAAGATGACTTTTTGTTTGAGTTAATACATGCATAAAATGAGTTGTTACTGTTTAAAAGTAAAACTATTAAAAATCATTTTCATCATTTGAAATAAACCTGAAATAAAACAAAATATAAATATTACATGGCAATCTTGAAATACAGTTCCTAGAATTGTTCATTAATGTACATATGCATGCTGTGCTCACCATATTACCACCATATCAAGTTTAAAAGTAACTTTGAAAAGTTATTAAACTTTTGATGAATGAACTGAATGAATAATCCAAAACACTACAGTGTCAATATTAAAATCATACTAAAATGTTGCATTCATTTATTTTATTTTTTATAAATTAATGTCAACTTAATGGTTGACATTAATGAAAACTTAATGGTTTGAAACATGACATCAGGAATTTGTTTAAGAACATAACTAACTAAATAAAATAAAATAAAATAAAATAAGAAATGCAGATTTTTTTTTTTTTCCTTTGGAATAATGTGCACTGATGAATCATTCACAATAACCCTTGTAAAAAAGAAGTGCACTTTAGCATACTTTTAAAAAGAATAATTATTATGTAAATAATATACTTTAAAATAATATTCCAGTCTGAACTGAATGTACTGTATTCAAATTCTTAATCGTATGAGAACTGCAATTAAATAAAAATAATTACAGTCTAAATTTAGATTATTTGGAATTCAGTTTAGAATGTTTAGAAGGGCTTAAGCATGCCATTATTTGGAATTTTATAATTACTTAGAAATATGGTTCAAGTGTACTGCCACATCTACTGACAAGCCAATCAAAATATACGTTATTGTCATTTAAACTTGTCTGCCTGTATTTCAAATTATTTGTAATTACACATTTGTAAAGCAATTTAGTTATTTTAAAATATATTAACTTTAAATATATCAAATAACACTATAGTTACAATTATATTATTTTATATTATTTTTATTATATTATATATAAAAAATACCACTTCAATACAGTTAAGTGCATTTCCTTTTCAAAAGGGAAGACAAGAAACATTAAGTAAATAGATTCGGTAACACTTTAGAATAGGGAACACTTATTCACTATTAACTATGACTTTTCCTCAATAAATTCCTAATTTGCTGTTTATTAATAGTTAGTAAGGTAGTTGTTAAGTTTAGGTATTGGGTAGGATTATGGATGTAGAATAAGGTCATGTAGAATAAGGCATTAATATGTGCTTAATTACTACTAATAAATGGCTAGTATTCTAGTGATATGCATGCTAATAAGCAACTAGTTAAGAGACCCTAAAAAAAGTGTTACCATAGATTGTTTAATTGCAAACCCAGACTCAGTGCATACCAGGTAGAAAGCGTTCAGCATTTCCACTGTGGCAACCAAAAGAACAAGCCCCAGTGATCTCTAACATTAAACTGATGCAGCATCATCACATCTCTGCAGGGGGATAAAATACAGACCCTACATAAATACATTACCCAGAGGGCCGTGCGATTAGCATCATGAGGTAACACCATGTCTTGTGCATGGGAGGGAATTCAAGGACACAACAGCAAAGAGGCACTGTGTCGGTGCACTTTATTTAAACAGATGCACGTGCTTCTGTGTGAGACATGGCAGCTTTCATTTCATATGCCCACAAGTCTTAGAACCTAAATAGAGCTCATGGAGTGTAAAATGGAAGTTGTGGGAATAAAGCAACCTTACACATATATTTCAGCATTGAGGGTTCAAAACTGATACTCAGAAAGTAGCAAATTGGCATAGACCAGTAAATGAAATGGAGCACAAGTGACCTTTTTTTAGAAATCAGTAAGATTAAAAAAAGGCAAATCAAAGAGATTAAAATAGCAGCAAGTAAATGAAAGGATGTTGTTTGACAGCTTTTATCTTAAGCCTTCTACTAATTGCACAATTTTAGCAATCCTATAAGGTCATTGAAAATCACACTGTGCACTGCGCAAGTTACTATTAAAGAATAGAACTGACGAAGCAAAGTTGGCAATTGTACTTTTTATGTTTGCTGAAAAAAAGATGAAGCTGTGAAAGAGGAAGTTAAAAGAGTTTTAGGTAAGCAGTTTTAAGTTTTAGCGCCATGTCGCGTTGATTTCATGTGCATTTTTATTGGCTGGTCAGTAAACGTGGTTCAAAGCAGCAAACACACTGTGCGATGATCATGCTGAATTTCTGACACTGTCAGAATTGATCGTAGGCTATCTTTGGTCACAAGACCGTGACAATGGCTGTCTCTGAACCTCTCTTGCTGTATGACACAGGAACACCGGTTGGGAGCCATGATCACAGAAATCACCACGATTGTTGCACGATGTCAATCTTTCGTCTGGGACAGCCGAAAATCGTGCAGTGTGTAGAAGGCATTAGTAAAAACACTAAACAGCATTGTTATTGATAACTACAACTATTATTAATAATTTTTGTTCATTGAAATGAAGCTGAAATAAAGTAAAATGTGAATATTAAATAGCAAACTTGAAAAAATTGAAAAAACTAAAATCTAGTTTAAGTTTAAATACTAAAATTACTAAAAGTAAAATGAAAAGCTAAATATAAATATAAAAGTAATAATAATAATAATAATAATGGCAAAAAGCACATTACTTAACATTATTGTATAACTTAAACTAAAATTAAAATCAAACCAAAAATAGAAAAATAAAACCTGATTCATAATTTGAATACATACTATAGTACCTAAAATATGAGACTAAAATAACACTGATACCAAAATGTCAACATCTATCTATCTATCTATCTATCTATCTATCTATCTATCTGGACAAAAAAAAAAAATCCTAAAGACTTTATTTTGTTTAGGAAAATGTACACTACATACAACAACAACAACTATTATTATTATTACAGTTTAGAGTAGAAGGCTTTAATATGAACTTTGAAAGCACTAACATGCATGCTAATGGGCAACTAGTTAATAGTGAGAATTGGTTCTTTAAATAAAGTATTACAAAGAAAAAAGAAAAGAAAGAAAGAAACGTATTTGTTCTAAATCCTCCAGCCCTGTCTGCATGTTTTGTTTAGCAGGCAAATTTCAGTTCTGCTAGCATTAGATGTAGCACATTAGTGGGCTGCTCTTAGCCTGAACATGATCAGAGTGGCAGCGACTTCCTGTCTGGCACTGAAAACCCTCACCTTAATCATGCCACATGTAAATGTCAGCACCCTGCGAACCTCTGAAGGGCACGGGCTGTCAGAACACATTGCAGGCAGCAGAGGGGTCAGAGGAAACGCCAGCCATATCCTGAAGGAGTAAGAGGGAAAGAGAGAGAGAGAATCAAGGTGTCCAACTACTATAGACTAGTTGAGCCACCTGCCAGTTTAAACACGGCAGCATTGCCGTAATACATTTTAAAACGTGTTTTAGCTGTTATGGATGGCAGTGATTGGCACATGTTAGCTGGAGAAGGGATGTAAGGCTGAGATGGACATGACCTGAAAAGTGTGCTAAGATGGACACAAACATTGAGAAGAGAGAGAAAAGATAGCAGCTGAAGTGTGTCGGAGGGTTGCTGAGCTTCAGCATACTCACTTTTATATAGAATGCATTAATATTTCATAATTTAACAGCAGTTTGCAGTATGACATTTTTCAGCTCGTTGCACTTTAAGAATTTAAAAAAGCTTTATCTATATTGTAATATTCATATATTCTTTACATATATTCATATAAGCCAGATTTGGAATATGCCCAGATGTTTGTGCAATGACAATTGCATTATAACTGACTAAAAAAAAAAAAAAACACTTTATCTTGTAGCATTATATAATCATACCCTCAAGTAAAGTCATGAAACCTTTATGCATATTTTTCAGATTCTTATTTAAATGTACATAAAATATTTATTTAATGCTAATGTGTTAGGTTTTTTCCAGGGCTTTATGGATTCATCAGACTAATTTTAAATGTTAAAAGCTTCAACCTACAATTAGCAAATTGTAACATTTGATAACCAGGATGGTCACACTTTATTTTAAGGTCCAATTCTCGCAACTATCAAATCATAAACTATGACTTTTGCCTCAATAAACTTATAATTTGCTGCTTATTAATAGTTAGTAAGGTAGTTTAGGTTTAGGTATTGGGTAGGGTTAGGGATGTAGAATATGGTCATGCAGAATATGTGCTTTATAAGTTCTTATAAACAGCCAATATGTTAATAATAGGCATGCTATAGTTAATAGTAATAATTGGTCCCTATACTAAAGTGTTATCTGGAAATGTTTTATTAATGTTTAATTAATTCAGTAAGTTGAGCAGTATGTGAATAAAGTTATTAGTTTTGAAAACCAAATGAAAAAAAAAAAAAAAAAACATAACTGAGGAAAACACAAACTATTCTAATGTACATTTGAAAATGTACATATCAAGCTATCAACTTTTGGCAGCTTTAACATATGAAAACTAAAATAAAAAAAAAAAAGAGCCTCATCAATGGAGTTGGTTCTGAAAGTAGGCCTATCATTTCCTTTCATTTTTCCCAAATTGATTTTTAAAGTTCTTCATTAAAGCGTTGTTAGTCATGAACCAAGCAAACCAGCTATGAGGTAAATCACAACATTACAAACTTTTATTTGAAGCAAAAAAAAAAAAAAAGTATTTGAAAAGTGGACAAAAGGATAAAGGTACAAGACTGTGTTACTTACTAGCTTTAGGGCATGATTTATTTAACAGGGCAAATTAGCGTGAGAGAGCAATCCCATAAAGGAGCCTATGGGAGTGGATAGTTCTGTGGTTGATCTACTGACAATGTGCAAATTAAAGAATACAGACGCAGCCAGATCATTTCCATAATGACCAACACAATCTACCATAATCAGTGCAAATTAGCATAGGGTCGAAAACAAGAAGAGATGATAATCAAGTGCGGGTAATTTATTGACAAAATGGCTTAAGGCTTGTTTTTTTTTGGCATTAAACTGTGGCACAATACCAGTAAATTGACAGCCATAAACCTTAGTAAATTACCTTGCATGATTTATTTAAACCATAAGTTTTGCATCTGAAAGGGAAACTCCTAGAAATGCATATGCAGTAAGGTCTCCATGCCATAGGATTAACAACGTCAAAAAAGTAGGTAACATAAATTATTGTTTAAAAAATCAGTTTCCCTATGGAGAATATGAATGATGTTTTTACTTCCAGAACCAGTTCGACCACGGCAATTCGTACATATTTTATGAGGTGGCTAATTTGTAAGAATTCGTATGACCTCACTCATACAAATTAATGCGATTTTTGATAAACCGTACGTATTTAGTAAATAGTTGCACAATTCGTATGAATTTGTACGAATGACCTACACTTAACCCCTCCGCTAAACCCATGCGTTATTGGGGTGTAGACAAATCGTACAAAATCGTACAAAATCGTACGAGTATGGTCGTACGAATTCATATGAATTAGCCACCTCATAAAATACGTACGAATTGAGATAGCGTTGCCAGAACCCGACCGTTGCACTTCATCGCTGTATTAGAATCTTATGCTGTCACCAACCAATTTTTCAACCCAACTAAAATCCCTCCACACACTCCGTTCTCAGACAAAGTGATGCACCGTCAGTCAATTCGTGCCCTATCTCCAACAGTCAAGAAGATTGATTCAGAGGAAAGTGCCCTCACTTTAGCCATCAAGCCAACCCTCAAGTGCCAGCATCTATCCTGAGACAGAGCTAGATTAACTCACTTTGAACTATGAACTATGTTCATCACTCCTCATAGACATCAATCCCAGAGGCAGTGGAAGTATCCCACAGACAATTGTGGATACGTGCCATTATTAGAGCCCAGGAAACGATTAGGAAGAGAGGGAGTTGTTTGCAAGTCCAGGCAAACTCTTGTTTAAAGCGTCAGTTCACCCAAAAATGAAAATTCTGTCATTAATTACTCACCCTCATGTCGTTCAAAACCCGTAAGACCTTTGTTCGTCTTCGGAACACAAATTAAGATATTTTTGATGAAATCAGAGAGCTTTCTAACCCTGCATAGACAGCAGCACAACTGAAATGTTCCCAGACCCAGAAACGTAGTAAGGACATCGGTAAAAAGTCCATGTGACATCAGTGGCTGAACTTTAATTTTGCGAAGCTACAGGAATATGTTTGTGTGCAAAGAAAACAAAAATTACATAATTTATTCAACAATTCGAATAAATGCACACGCTTTCTCCTGAACGTAAACAACACTGATTACGTGTTGATTATGCGTCGTGATACTCTCCAAAATGGTGGAAGACAGTAACTCGAGGAGAAGAATTGTTGAATAAATTTTGTTATTTTTGTTTTCTTTGCACACAAAAAGTATTCCTGTAGCTTCGCAAAATTGAAGTTGAGCCACTGATGTCACATGGACAGTTTTATCAATGTCCTTACTACGTTTCTGTGTCTGGGAACATTTCAGTTGTGTTTCTGTCTATGGAGGGTCAGAGAGTTCTCAGATTTCATCAAAAATATCTTAATTTGTGTTCCGAAGATGAACAAAGGTCTTACGGATTTCGATCAACATGAGAGTGAGTAATTAATGACAAAATTTTCATTTTTGGGTGAGCTAACCCTTTAAGCCTCGAACCTTATGAGAAATATTGATGGCATGCATTCGGATGTGTGTCGTCTGTAGTTGTCCAATTACCCCCTTCCCATTGTTTAACCTGTCCCACCCTTTCTTGTCCCCCTTCTTCCCTGAAGTGTTCTTCATTCTCTATTCCCATAATGCTCTAGTGGTTTCCAAGGGAGACACAGGGGCCCTCAGTGTCCTCTTAATAACCACCACACACATTATAGACACAAACACACAGTCCCTGAAACCCTCCACATCTGCATCCCCGATTCCAGCTTCCCACCCTCTGTCCGAGTCGCAAGACACCGAGCAAACCCCTTGTGCCACGTCCACACGCAACACTTTGCGCATGTCTATTGTGATGTGTGTTCACCGGAGGGCTGATGGCGGTAGAAGGAGAACAGTCTTATAACATATGATGCTATCTCTGACTGTTTTCTAAACTAGGTGTCAATTCACAACAGGCTTCAGACGTACCAGCTCAACGCAGCACCACCGAGCCCTGAGAGCACCGCCCTTCTCAACCACCAGAGGGAGCTCTTCCAGCAGCCTCCGTTGCAACGTGCCAGCCCCACACCCTCACACTCCTACCAGCCCGTGGCCCTGGCCGAGATACGACCCGACACGCTCATCCAGTGCCAGCAAATCGTCAAGGTCATCGTCTTGGACAAAGGCGGTCACGGACGCATGGAGGCGTTCCTCAGCCAGAGCCCCACTCATCACCAGCTCATTCAGTCTGTCGTCTCCACACCAGTGCGCTCACCCGATGGCGGAGGCAACCAGGGGGGAAACAACGACGGTTCACAACCGCCCTTGCCTCCACCTCCACCACCGTATAACCATCCTCACCAGTATATACCCCCAGATCCCCGCCTTGCACTGCAGAGGACCCCAAGTGGCTCTCGTAGCCTGATGTAGAGTTCAAACCGATAACTATAAAACACTCCAGGCGCACTTTTGACAGTATTTATCTACATATGTATATATATATATGAAAGAAATATAATGAAAAAAATGCTATCTATATGCATATATTTAAGGTAAGAGACATTTATTGACTTTGCAGATGTGTGAAACAACCAATAAGAAAATACGATTTACCTAATTGCTGTGTATTTTGAAACGTTATGTAGTTTTAACAAATTTCTATAACAGTTTTCGTCTTTCTGGAGACTATCTGAGGTTATATCGTTGAGTACTTGTTCTTGACAGGATTTCTCTGGTGCATTTTGTTATAGACAAAATGATTTCACGAAAAAATGTGGCACCCGACAACATTCGTTTCAATTCCACCGACACTTGCTTTTGTGTGGGAGCTGGTTTTACGTGTAAAATCACACTTTTTGGCTTTTATTATCCCACTGATGAGTCTATTTAGTGTGTGTGTATGCTTTTGACTGGAAAATGATATACGTGCCAAAATGAGGACTCCCTCCACCGTGGACTTTTTGCACTGTTGAACGCTTAGGGCTAGAGCAAACATTTGTGCTTATATTAACGATCATTTAGATTCCCTCTAGGTACACAGACATTTAAAAAACAACAACTTTTAAGCGGTACCATTAGCCACAAACTGTTTCTTCCCCCACTTCTTATGTGGCCGATGTTGTATTCCTGTGAAATGTGAATTAATTCCTAATTATCACCTGTCTTTGAAAATGTCTTTTATGTCACTCCTTTTAATGGATATATGTGCGTAAATTGAGAATGTAGAAAGTATTAAGGCTCTTTCACATGACTCACGTCAACATTCCCCAATGTGTTGGTGCACAGGTCAAATGTTACAACATGACTCTCAAAATTAAGATGATTTCAACTTTGACCTCATTTGCTGCTGATCTTTTTAAATATAACTAGCGATTACCAGACAATTTGCATGACTTATCTCCATGTGAGCAGTGCCAATGCAAAAAAAATAAATAAAACAAGACAGATGAGAAATATTGTACAAGACAACATCAAAAAGGCATATCTTGACATTTTGGTGTGGGGGGCTGGGGGGGTTCGGGCACGACATGTTACGTGTCAATCTAAATCATTACTTATTTGCATGTGCTTTCTTTATTGTTTCAGTACCTTAGCATAAACATTGCCAAATAACAGTATCAAACACTTTTTTTAATGCCACAATCCCAGCGGACTTGCTTCAGTACATCATTGCATTTCCACAGTGATTCGGTGGACTAAATTGACTCCAGTTGACTGATTAAGTATGAATGGCCAGTTATGACACTCTTCACTATGGTTTAATCATCGTTATGGCTAAATTATGGTTTCCTTGATCTCTAAAAATGTACAATTGCAAGAAAATAGTATGAACTTAATGGAAATTACTCACAAGCATCACTTGGATAGAAGTGACGGAAATAATTGCATTAATTGTGATGCACATGGCACTATATCAGCTCATACAGTATAGTGTGCATTTAAACTGTATTTTGGGTGGTTAGTGAATGAGACAGGTTTTTGTGCTGAATTGTTAGTGTTGTGCTAACTGTGTAGTGAAATTGCTGAAATGCCAGCAGTCTTTCTATGATGTAGCAATGCAAACAGTGGGACTTTTATCCTGTTTAAAGCTCAAATATGTGTTACCTCTTCCGTTGGATTTCACTAAGTTCACTATTTACTACCTAGTAACCTCTTAAATTTGCTTTTGTCTTTGAAGGTCAAAGTTCATAGAAGGTTGTGTTAAAACCCTGACATGAGTCATGTGAAAGGACCTTTAATATGTGGCAACGTATCATGGCTCAATGACGGAAAAAAGAGCCAGTCACAGCCAGCGAATGGCTATTGTTCTCACGCTCAGGAATTTCAGAGAGTACCTGAAAGAAGACTGAGATCTTTTAATGCTTGTACTTGAACTTTATGTAGCAACTTGGAACGTATAAGGCCCTTGTGAAAAGGCCATTTGATCCCAGCAACCATCTTTGGACACAATCTGTGTTTGTCTGACATTCTGTGAAAGATGACAGAATGCTTCATCACATGACTCAGACAATATAACATGGTCTCATAGTGTTATTCCTTCATCAATACTCACAACTATATAAAACGCCCAAGAAACACCCTTCAGCACCATCAAACTATCTCTGCCGTTTGACTCCTAAAACTCTTGTCTGAAGCTTTTCGAGAGCCAAGTGACACTTGAAACATCAGCTGAGATGTACATTGTTGGCACAAAACACTTTAACCTGAATGTTTGTCTGGTTTGGTCTGATTTTATCAGCTGAATGGAAAACTGATCAATGGTTTATTTTTGTTTTGCTTGTATGTAGCTATCATATATCAGCATATAAAGCAGCAATGAATTAGCTCTGAAAAATGTTAACTACCCACAATCCGACCATTTTTAATAACAGTTGTCATCAACATAATTAAAGTCAACATGAAACATAAATCACCACCTATTTTGCATCCACAATATAATGTGTTAAGTATGTGTAAAGTGATACCTAATATTTAATGAAAAATCTGGGACTAAATATTTGAAAGTGGATGGAGTAATGGAGCCAGACATAAATTCGGCTTTACCAGCAATCCAAGGGACGTGGAGGCCAAAGATGAAATTCACCCTCGAGAGCAAATATGACATTGCCAAAAAAGCTATTTGGCTATTGCCCCTCACAGCCATGGTAATATTACCTGGGAAAAAGAAAGTCATTTCAGCGGCACAAATGCCAGGAATGTGTATTAATTTGATTTCATGTTGACTTTAAGCTGTAGGATTTATCGTAACACTATTGGCGTGTCCTATTTCCTCTGTTTTCTTATATGATTGTTTCATAATTATATCGCTGCTGTTTGGAGCTCCCAATCTGATCTTCGTTTCCTCTTCTCATTGTGTGTTTATTTCCATTTATGGTGATAATTTTAGGATGACGGACACCAGGTGCTTCATATATATTGGTGAGAATCTCAACACATGAGTCGATTGGACATCCTGGACATCAACAAATTGAATATCCCTCTCTTCTTAAAATCTGCTCCAAAAAAAAAAGAAAAAAAAGTGAACTGCCCAGCCCTTTTCAATGAATGAATATTGCATATTTTTGTTTCCATACATTTAAGTTAAAGGAATATTTGGAATTCTGTCATTATTTAATCTTCTTTATATCAAAGCCTCATGTTGTGTCATAGGACAAAATCAAATAAAATATATGTCACAGAATTACCACTTAATATCTCACAATAATTGTTACTTTATAATTATTCATCAACCCAGGCTAATAGGAAAAATGTGCATGTGACAACATTTCTAAAAAACGTTATTAGGTTGCTTCTTTAATGTTTCATGTCACTTCAAAAGTACAACGTCCAGCACATTCATTTTTCTCCAAAACAGATTAACATGAAATGTCCAGTGAGTGGTGCTAAAATGTTAATACTCTGTCGCATTTGAAAATAACATATTGTACTACCTACACTGAACCCTATACTCAAAATCTGATAGTGTTCAAAAATAAGATAAAAATGCTTTTTCAGAAGCAACCAAGCCAATTTAGCTTACTCCTACTAGTCTTTGAGCTCTTTTATCAACAATCATGACTTGTGTTTAACATAGTATAGAAAACGCCCAAAAACCACACAAAAATTAGTCTACTTCCATGATCTTCCTCTGTAATAAGTTTTGTGAAAAGGAATAAAAGTTATTGGTTTTATACAGCCACTAGTTTCATTTTAGCTGGAAACTCTGGTGAATTGTATTGTAGACGAACATTTTTCCAATGAGCTTGTGTTGGTTTTTACAGATGTCACTACTGTATCAGAAAAAGCATAGTGAATATTCTTCAAAAAATATCTCCTGCATACAAAATAATATCATACAAGATATGAGGGTGTGTAAATAATGACAGAATCCTGTAAAGATCCAGCCTTTGAGTAACAGACAGTCACATAGATCTATCATTCTCCTTTATCAAACATTTCAACAGTAGCTTAGTCTGGAAAATAAATATAGGTGAATTGCACAACCAGCTCTAAAAATGGTGAAAGAATCAGCACCAGTTTCCTTTCTATGAAATACTGAGTGACATGAGTTCACTCTTTGTCTTTTTCTTTTCGTAGCCCTGCATTTGGCCCCTGAGGGAGTTGGCGTGGAGGTGATGGAAACAGGGAGCCAGATGAATTGTGCATGACCCTGGTTTTGAGGAGTTTATTATGCTTGAGCGAATGTGCCCTGGCTAGCAAATAAGATGTGATCTAACCCAACAGATGAGTGTTGAATTTAAGCCCTTTACACAACCAAAGGCTACGATGCTAACGCTAACCTTGGTTTAGCCTGTAGAAGGGCTATTGCACTGGTGAGTTATGCTGCCTTCAAGTCCTGTAAGAATGATGGCATTTATGAAATGAGTGCAAATGAACAGCACCACAATATTGTAATCATCTGTTGATTGTATGGTTACATTTTATTTTACAGTATGTGCACTTACATGTACTTACAATGCACTTACAGTGTACCTACCTAAGATAACTACATGGGGTAGGGTTAGGTTTAGGGGTAGGTTCAGAGTTAGTACCTAGATATTACCTAGTTATTGTAATCATTATAAGAAGTTCATAGTGTGTACATGAGGCACAGTACTGTAAAATAAAGTGCTACCAATTGTAAATTAACTAGTAGCAGTAGCGCTAAAAACCTTTGTTCATAAATGAAGACAGGAAAAAAATTTTATAAATAAAGGGCCAGTTTTATTCTGAACAAAATCACTTAAACTCATATCTTTCTGTACTTATAATTTCAACACTCATGAAAACATCCCAGGAGAACTTGAAGGCAGAATAACATCAATGTTTATTAGCGCTAATTTTCACAGGAGGTTATTGTGTGTGTTAGCGAATTGTTTATGTGTGTTTGAAAGACAGTCAGTCCCATTATCCAATTGTTGGTTTTACTCTGTCTGTATGATAGATTTACATGCTATTAAACATGTTTATGTCTATTCCAGACCTACATGAGTGGTCTGGTTATTTATTACTGTCCTTTTCAGACTGACATGAATGGTTTGTTGTATCCACACATAATAGAGCCTTTTTCAAATTTAATGCAGAGCTATGGATCAACACAGGTCAAAGGTCACTAACAGAGGTCAGCTTACTAATAGTGTCTATTTTGTCCTGTCAGAACTGCTGCTAAAATGGAAGACAGTAGTAAAATATAACTGTGCATATTGCTTTTGGTTTTTATGCTGCTGCTATGCCCTGCTGGATTGCTAGTGTTTGTCAAAGTATGCAAGAATAAAGTTAGACCATAGTTCCTCTCAAGACATTCTTATTGTTTAATTACTAACATTTTCAAATCACTAATCTTTAAAGTTAAATTACGTGGCTGATGTTATCTAGTATAATCTATATGTGACCCTGGACCACAAAACCAGTCTTAAGTCGCTGGGGTGTATTTGTAGCAATAGCCAAAAATACATTCTATGGGTCAAAATTATCAATTTTTCTGTTATGCCAAAAATCATTAGGATATTAAATAAAGATCATGTTCCATGAAGATATTTTGTAAATGTCCTACCGTAAATATATCAGAACTTAATTTTTGATTAGTAATATGCATTGCTAAGAACTTTAAAAGCGATTTTCTCAATATTTAGATTTTTTTGCAACCTCAGATTACAGATTTTCAAATAGTTGTATCTCGGCCAATTTTGTCCGATCCAAACAAACCATACATCAACAGAAAGCTTATTTATTCAGCTTTCAGGTGATATATAGATCTCAATTAAAGAAAAATACACTTAAGACTGGTTTTATAGTCCAGGGTCACATATAGATTTATTAATGTGTATAACTTGAAGCATCAGTGAACCTGAAAGATACATTTCTAATAGGGTTTCTTGTTTGGACTCATAAATTAGTTCAGTTTTTGCCTTTATTGAATTTGAAACCAATCAACAAAATATCTAGTGAGGACAAAAACAAATACAATCATCAAAATAAGAGTTCTCTTTGTAGCTTTGGTAACGCTTCACATAGACATTCGGAACAGATGGCATATTTAATGTGACACAAATTGAAAAGAGGCTATGAGGAAACAAAGTTCAAAAATTAAGTTAAAGAACCAATAACTGAAAGTTTTAATTCATGTTCATGATCATGTCTATGAAAGAGATGAGCCCTTCCATATGTCCCATCCAAACTTCCTGTTTCAAAAGGAAATAAGTCAACACATTAAAAATAACAAATAAAATGCTGTCAGGCCTTCAAAGTCATGTCTAATTTTCCTCAAGTGTTACAAAAAATGAAAAAAAAAAAAAACATATTGTTGACTGAATCACTGAGAGTTGAATGGATTTTACAGACTGTTCTATTTCCCATAGCCGTGTATTCAATCATTTCAAATTAAATATGTTGTCTGCTTTAACACATTGTCTGTTATGTTATATGCCACACATACTACATGTAAATACAGTTAATTAAAATATTTAAATAATACTAACAACATGTAATTACAGGCATGCTTATAAAGAGTTATGTCCATTAGCATCACTTAGTTCTTACTATTTTAACATGACTACTGTAATGTAAATGGTGAACTTTGTTTTGAATTTGATTAAAACAATATTGGCATCCCACAACTGATGCACAGAACCCAGAAACTCAGGTTTCACAGAAAAGACATTTAGATATTTTTATAATGTAAGTGCAGGTGTAAGATGCCATTTTAATAATACATCTAATGGGAAAATGACTCATTTACATCAACATATCACTATGCTGCAGCTTCACACAAAAGCAAAACTTTTAGTTCAAGTTTTTCGAGCTAATTTTATTATCCATCAAGTAATAGATTTTCATTTAAACTTGCATGATACCTCATATTGGTTTCATGAGACCTTAAGCACTTACTTTTGTGAAGCTGATAAATGTTACAGTATGACATACAAACGTTCATCTGAATCTAGTTTAAACAGAACTTTTCTAATTCCTTTATAATTATTATGCATTAATCTTTATCACATCATATTATTTCAAAGACTTTAATAGTTATAATGCAAAATTTATCAGAACACATGGCCATATAAAAATGAGCTAGTAAAGGCAAAAGGTGATTTAAATGGTGAAAAAAAAATATGTTTAAAAATATATGCCATCTCTCTTATACAATCTTTTTTTTTTTTTTATCTAAAATCATAATGCTGATTTAAAAAAAATGGACAAGATTTCCTGTAGTTAATTTTGTTAAATAAATTGTGACCAGAGACCACTAAACACATGCGTTCACTCCCCAGCTTGAGGTAAATACTGTGAGAAATTTAATATAGCACAGGAACACAACAGTTATGTAGATCTTCCAATCAACTGCCTGGGTTGCATCTACATTTATACCGATCACTGAAATTGTCACTGTGACTGACATTGCTTTCTCCACTGAAAACAGACACAGGTACTGCAGCCCCCTCACATTATGTGATGCCACATCAGAGAGGCATGAAATAAAATATAATGGAAGAAAAACAGTCAGATGAATGTGCGTAATTCGCTTACATCTGTAGGCTACTGGTCTTTAATGGCCATTGTACAGAAAAGATCTCAGACAGAAGCTTCATCTGCACTTCCTATACGTGTGGATTGTTGTGTGGGATCATTGATTTCCGATGTTGTGAGCTCTGTGGGTTTGGTCATCTTATGCCAACGCTGAGAAGAAGAAGAAAAACAAATATCAATTAAGAAAGTTTGTTTGCAAGTTTGTTTAGAAGGAAGGAGGAAAGAAGGAAAGAAGTTCAGTAAAAAGTAAGTTCATTTGGGAGTACATTTGTTCAGAAGGAAGGCAGGAAGTATGCAGGTTTGAAAGGAAGGATCTTCGGAGGTATATTTGGAACTTCAGAAGTATGTTTGGAAGCTCAGAAGAAATGAAGGTAGGAACTACGCAAATTCGACTTTCTAATGGTTGATTGCAAGTTGTTGTTTTTTTTTTGTTTTTTTTAAAGAAAGGAGGAAAGGAAGGAAGGAAGTACATTCGGATATTAAGAAGTTTGCTCGTTTGTTTGGAAAGAAGGAAGTTTTGAAGAAAGTAGGGAGTAAGTTTATAAGTACATTTGAATATTCAGAAGTTTGTTTGGAAATTCATAAGGGAAAAATGAAAGGGAACTATTCAAGTTTATAAGGAATAAATACATCTGGAAATTCAGAATTTCCAGAATTGGAAGGAAGGAAGCGGTTACACTTTATTTTGATAGTCCACTTTAGACATTCTGTAAGTAACTTTGTAACTACATGTCAACTAATTCTCATTAATTTGCAACTACATGTCTACTAACTCCCAGAGTATACTATTAGGGTGTCAGTCCTCTGTCGTGTGTGTCATGTGTTCCCACCTCTTGTTTCCTTATTTGATCATGTTCCTGTCCTTGTTAAGTGTGATTATTAGTTAAGTCTTGTCCAACCGTGTTTTAGTAATTATCTGTAATCGTCGTGTGTATTTAGTTCCTGCCTGTTTAGTTAGTTTTCGTCTGGTCTACTCGTTATTCCCCGGTGTTCCTGTCTGTGTCAACCTTGCCTTGTCTTGCCCTGCCCTGCCCTGATGTCATCATTAAAGACTATTATTTTGAAGTTTATCCTCGTCTGCGTGTTCCTCGTTCCTCCCTACTGTGTGCACCGTGACATAGGGTAGGTTTAGGGTCAGTAGAATAAGCTGACATATACTTGCAAACAGTACCGTTTCTAGGCATAGGCAAGCTAGGCGGTCGTCTAGAGCGCCACCAGCTGGAGGGGCGCCAATGAGCGCACGTACTGCTGCTGCATTTTAACAGGGTTGTGATCAAGAGTGTCAAATTTAACGCATCCTTACGGAAGTGTCGAAATGCTGAAAAAATTTGCTTCAAAAAATAAATAATTAATTTGCTTCCAACAGCGCGTATAGGGAGCAGCGTCATACATATAGAGGTCAGAGCGTCACGTTATTTACAAGTTCACACGTCAATGAGTAATAAAAGCACAAGTAGCTGCATTCTGATTACTTTTATGTCACTTATCAGGCTTTTATAGGCCAATGTAGTTTGGGGTATCAAAAGGTTTTATAGGTTTGACTGAAATAATAATGCAATAACAACAACAACAAAACAATTGAACAAAAAAAAAAAACAGATAAAATCAAAAAGTAGCCATTGATAATATCTAAACATGTAACCAAATCCAACTGTAATCAAATTAATTTATGTGTGATGACAATTTCTTAGCAACTAGGGATTGTAACATAGAGCTTTATACAGGCATCCAGTGGCTATAATGGTGTCACAGATAACAAACTCTTAACAGTCAATTTACAAATAGGCCTAATGCGTTCATATTTGAGGAACTCACAATGCGCTGAATTTCCACAAATTAGTGTCATTACTATGACAACCAATTTAAATGTGACAAGAAACTGATGTCTGAAAAATAAATAATATATATATAACCTATAGCCTATAGGCCTACAAATATAATTTGTAAATGTATCAATGTTGTTATTTAAGATTTGAGTGTTTACATAATCAGTTTAATGTTATTTTGTATGTAATATTAATTATCTTGTTTGGGTGTGGGAGTAGGTTGGGGGGTGCTAATAGGGATTTTGTCTAGGGCTTCAAAATGGCTAGAAACGGCCCTGCTTGCAAAGATTCTTCTAGTCAGTATGTTGTGGACCCATCAAAATAAAGTGTTAGAAGATATTAAGCAGACAGTTGACTAATACTCTAATGACTGCTAGTTGGCATGTAGTTGCAAAGTTACTTACTGTTAGTAGAAGGTCTAAAGTGGACTATCGAAATAAAGTGTTAACAAGGAAGCTTGCAATTCGAAAGAAGGAGGTTTGGAAGGAAGTGTAAAGAGGGTTTATGAGGAGGGAAGTGCATTTTTAAGCTGTTTAGAAATTCAAAAGGATGGAAAGAAGGAAGGAAGCCGGGCAGGAAGGACACTGTGACAAAAAAAATTAAAAATTGAAACATTTGATCAGAAACATTAAATATGGTCTTGCCTGCCGGATGCTGCCTTTGGTAGTGAAGAATATATAGATGACATATCCGGGTACCAAAACCATGGAAGAGAGGGACATTAGCCAGCCGATGCCCTGACCCCAGGTCGGGTACACATACTTCCCGAGTGTCAGAGGAGTCATTTCTATGGCACTGAATGTGAAAACACCCTACAAACAGATAACAGAAGTCAAATCAATTATAAGTTCATTGAGGACATGGACTTTTAATTTGTATAATCAATTACTCGATTTATAATACAGTTGAATGAAAGGATAAAAGGAGTGACACACTGTAAAAAACATTTTTGTTTATTTAGGGCTATCATGGATTTATTTATTTATTTTTTTAACAAATTGCATGATATTTTGATTATTAATTGATTGATTATTGAGCTTAGAAAACACATCTTATAGGATTTGTAATTACTTTTAAATATTTTAATTTAAATTTTAACAATAACACTGTGTTAAGTTGGCAGCCCTGTATAGTCTCTAAATTTCATCTCATTGCTTGCAGGTGAAGTACTTACCAAACAGATTATTGGAGTAAAGTAAATCCAGCAATATTTCCAAAAGCCACAAGGCCGATAACCAATCATGTCTTCAATATTTTTATAGAATTTCTCTGCACCTAAAGAGAGAGAAGAAGAGAAGAAGAGCTTCTTCCTTCCACCCTGTCCCAAAACGCACTTTTAACTAGACAGGGTTCAGGAACCTTGCCTAATTTTTTGTTTTACATGTATGTACACATTCAATGCTTCATCACTACAGTATGGACTTTTCTGGCCAGAAAATTTAACTGAACATTTTCATGTAGTTTCATTGTTTTAATTTCATATGTACACAGTAAATCACTGTCTAACATTTTCTATTTGAAGTTTTACCTCTTCATGCCATAGTAAGTGCATTATTGTAACTAGTGTGTATTGTAAATACATTTATAAACTATTGGTACAAGGCAAAATTTACTTGAAAACCTTTGACACTACTTGAGAACAGGAGGGAATCATATGGGAAAGTTAACATAACTGGATGAAGGTCAGATTTGAGAAACTTCACATCAAATATATTTGTCTCCTCGTCTCAAATATGTTTATAGTATAGGAGATGTACCGTAAAACCAGGAAATGGAGATTGTCTCAAAAAAGACCAGGTACAGGAGACACATTCCACTGGCCGAGTAGTAGTCAAACAATTTGAACACATATAAACCACCCTAAAACAAAGAGCACACCCCCACACACATTACTATTAGAAACGGAAGAAAACAGTCAATCGTCCCACGCGATAAAACAGGTTTTCAGGCATCTTACCTGGGTAATGTTGGAGAAACCGATGATGAAGGATATAATACAGACCATGAGGATGAAGAGTTTCTTTCTCTTCCTCAGGACTGTGGGATATTCATCCATTAGAGCAGTTATGAAGCCTTCCACTGTACAAAACTGTCACATACAAGTGTAAAAAGTGTTAAAGTGTTGGAAATCACATTAATTTAGAACTAGGGTATAGCAAAAAAAAAACTTAAAATGACCCTTAAAATAACTATATCATTATTCATTAATTGTCTTGTCTATTTTTTTAAGTAAGCATTTACAGTATGTTATAAAATTGTGTCATTTTGCTTGAAAAATTCAAAGATCAAAACATATGATGTTACCACTGGAGGACTTTATGATATTCTTGGAGTTACTTATTTTTAATACATACCTGCATATAGTAAACATAACAAATAATTGATTATAGTTTTTTTTTTTTTTTTTTTAATGTTTTCACATGTTAGCTAAATTGGTTTTGTGATCCTTTTGATGAGAATCATTTTAAAGTGCTAAATTCTCTTGTGACCTTCTTTGGCTTTGCTTTCACCTACCTAACACAACAAAACTAAAGTAACACCACATGAATAATTTATGACTTGTTTAGTTTTAATCATTAAAAAATCATTAAGCTCTGAAATCTATAGAAGAATAATGGTGCAATGCTGCTAAATGTGGCACCATTAAAGGAATATTGTGGGTTCGATACAAGCTCTATCAATAACTCCATAGTCTCTGGGGCATCATGTCAGCTACTACAAACAATAATTTAGACTCTTCAAATAGATTGTAAAATAAAAATAATATTAACAATTCAATTTACCAAGGGTTTTTTTCAACAATGTGTAATACCTGACTGTCCAATCCCAGCATCATGAGCATTGAGAAGAAGAGAATAGCCCAGAGAGAAGACATGGGGAGCTGTGTGACTGCTTGTGGATAGGCCAGAAATGCTAAACCAGGACCTGATATTTAGACCATTAAACATAAGTGTCAAGATGAATCCTTTCAACATATCATTAGAATATTACTCATATATTACTTTAATTGAAGTACATTTTAACTGCATTTGTATATATGCACTACAGTATATATAAAATACTTTACATAGAATTTCAACAAATTGTTTATTCAATATTACATTTAAAATGTACTAAATTGCTACTTTATCATTACAATATTTAAATGCATGACGTACATTCAGCAGTACACTCTAACCACATTTAAAGACAATAGAAGTAGTCTGAAATTATATATAAGTCTTACTTAAATTAGTCAAAAGGGAACTCTACAGTTTGGCTAATTGTATGTAATATTAACTTAAACTGTACTATTTTAATGTAATTGTATTTAATATGCAATTAAGTAATTTTACATTCAGTTTTACATTCATTACAGAAAAAATAGTGTATTATTTCCATAATAAGTAAAAGTATGTTAAAATGTTTGCAACGATGAAATTTGATAATGTCTAAGAGACACAATGACCTGAAGCAGCCAGTTCTTCAATGGGTCTCTTTGTGATGTACGACATGAAGCCCACAATGGAAAATATGACAATCCCAGCAAACATACTGGTGCAGGAGTTAATACAGCACACAATAACAGAATCTCTATAAAAGGAACAAGAATTAGATAAACTGAAGCACAGGAAAACAGTAGTAAACTGAACAGAATTTTATAGAAAAGGCACTGTGTTAAAGACAGTTTTGCACATCAGATTGTATGTAAACATCGTCAATACAGAATTTCTGTACATTTGGATAGAAACTAGTAGCTCTTACTTGTAGACGTCATTGCTGTAGGAGTTGTAGCTGCCCAGAGCAATAAGAGAACCTAAACCCAGACCATAAGAGAAGAAGATCTGCGTGGCAGCATCCAACCACACCTGAGAAGAAATGTAAAATAAGAAATATTGATAGTAACAAAAAATATCAATGCAAGACGCCATTATTTTTAGTAACATGCATTTTCAAATCCTTTAGCAAACCAACAGATTTCTACTTTAAAAGTGTAGCTTGACAAGTTAGAGAACAGGGCAATTTATGCCTTTTAGGGTGTAAATTCATAAAAGTGATTATTTTATTGACATTAGTATATCAGTATTGCAAGTGTGTATATCTATGAATTAGTGTTCTATAAGTTTCTATGAGTTGGCAGCATTACTACTATAGTTTAGTTATTCCCTCACAATTTCAAACATGCCTCTCATCGTGTTTTTGCAAATGATCTTAAATCATTTACATACGTTTAAGATATCATATTTGAGATTTTATCATTTAATATAAGAAACGTCATTTAAAATATCAGTATTCGTAACTTTACCTCAGATTTCAAAAGCTTGTTGAAGTCTGGGGTGACATAGAAGAGGACGCCATCTATCGCTCCAGGGAGAGTGACTCCACGGAAAAACAGAATAAAGAGCATGAAGTAAGGATACGTGGCAGAGAAATACACCACCTAATGAGGACAAGAGATAAATGAAAAGAAAGAGAGAGAGAGAGAGCGTTATAGAGTAAATCATTTTAAAGTAGGTGCAGAGGACAACATTATTAACTTGTTAGTGTAATGCTTTCACTGGCTTCTGTTTGATGATTAGTAGGAACATGGTTTTGCTGTGTAGGATAATGATTGTCCTTAATTAGCAATGTCCATCAAGGTTATAGACTGCCAGAAAATGTATTTCTTCTTGCCCAGTGCAAGGATCACATTAAAATTTAATTATCCTCAGAGAAAGGGCAGATAAAGAAAGCAATTTTCCTTTCTCGCCGGGAAAAAAATTAAATAAATAAATAAATAATTAAAATTGCTTACAATTTAATGTCAATACATGGCTGTTGGCAACTCATCATAGTGCTTAAACTGTGAAATTTCTGCACCACTTATGTTACCAAATGAAGTTGGAACAATAATGCATATTATGCAAAATAAAGACATCTCATATATCTAGAAACACACCAGTTATTTCACATCAGATAGTGTTTCTGAAAAGATCCCAAAGCTGTGCACAGCCCAAAGTCAGCAATTAAACTCAATCAAAGGTCTGAACTCAAACTCTTCCATGTTTTTTTTTTTTTTTTTTCCTATAGTTTTTTAGAATGAAACAACAAAGTCACATAAAACATACTTTAAAACTCCAAGAACTCTACTGTGCAATGATAAAGCAACCTCTGAGCAATATATTTTCCCTCTGAGATTGTCCGGAAATGGAAGAACAAAAAGAATCCAAAAGTGAGTGTTTTCATAAATGAGATGAAAGAGAAGGCAAATGAGAAAACATGCAGTAAAGGTTTGGGAGTTTTTAGAAACATTTCTGGGGTGTTATATTAGGAATAGAAAGAATATGGGCAGTCACACCTTCCCTGTCCACTCCACTCCTTTCCAGATTGAGAAATAGACAAGAATCCAAGACAATGCTAATGTTCCAACCAACGGCCAGCGCAGTTCCCCTGGTTCCTCCAAACCGTTTGTTAACTGATGCATGTTCCTCCTATAAAGTAAAAACTTATTTAGTTAGACTTTCATGTAACTTGTGCTTTTGTTGAAATAGTTTATATACTGTATATGTATATTCTCAATGGAATCAGAAAAATGTCTGCAAATGCTTTTACCAGCTCAGACAGGAAAATAACTACTTGATCAGTGCAACTGGATTTTAACTTACGACTTCATTAAATATTTTACAAAAAATATTCTTATCCCTATTCTCTTGACTCACTCCCAGAACTCAGTGACGGCACTAGTCAGGTTGGTGGTGTCCAGCAGACTGTAGTTGGAAAAGCAGCGATCAGTGTTCCAAGGGTTATCACATGTTTGCCATGGTAACTCCTAAAGAGAGAGAACAATTTAGAAAACCCTTGTTGAACAAAAGGGCACTTAATTGTATTGAAAGCACTTGTAGTGTACTTCAAAGCTTAAACAAAGAAAAAAATAACGCAGCTGTACTGCAGATATTAAAATATTAATAAAATAAAACCAAACAGTTGATGGTCCTCACTGGAAAAATACTATGGAAATCAATGAGAACCATCAACTGTTTAGATACTCGCATCCTTCAAAAAATCTTCTTTTGTGTTCAACAGAAGAAAGACATTCATACAGGTTTGGAACAACTTCAGCGTGAGTAAATGATGAAAGAATTTTAATTTTTGGGTGAACTGTCCTTTGAAGTGCAGTTAACAAAGCTTTAATGACACATTTATGACTATACTTCTTAACATACTTATATATTATTAAAAAGTGCACCATGTAATGTCAAATGTTTTACTTTAAACTACATTTTAAATTATTTTTTTAATGATCTTTTGTCATGCTTTAAAAAGTACACTTATTTTAATGTGTTGACTAACATACTAAATCAATCATTCATTATAATTTTAGCTGCCGTGTTAACTGTCATGTAGTCAGTATTACATTTAAAGCTAATACTTTTTAAATTTACTAAATTGCAACGTCATCATTGTGCAAATACAACAGATATTTAAATACATGACATACAAGTTTCTGTTGACATAACCTTACAGTAAATTGTAGTTTACCATAAATGCTTGTTAGTAAATTTGACAGTAAATGTTTACAATATTTCACAGACAATATAAATAATCTGAGTGGTTTACATTATGTTGCTATGCAGTTGCTAAGGTGTTTGTTAGGATGCTAATAGTTAATAGATGTTCTGAGGGGTCTTTAGTTGACTACTGTGGCTGCTATGCAGTTTCACCATGTTCTGAGTAGTTATTAGCACCACATGCTATTGTGGTTACTAAACAAAAAACATTTACAAAGTAGAAGAGCAGACAAAGAATTTGAAAAAAAATAAAAATAAAATAATAATAATAATAATAGCACAATGCATTCATAAAACAAAGGCATGTTTTGTTTCCAATTCCCTCGGCACTGCTTTAGAGATGAGCTTTTATTCCCATGGCAGAAACTGCAGTTCGATTTCCACAAAAAAGAGGCAGTTATTATTTCTGTGGAGCCTTTAAAACACTCTCTAGAGCAAAGACAGAGCCACAGAGAGTTTAAGGGGGTCAAGGAGGCGGAGAGAGATACAGAGAAACAGGGAGGAAGAGAGAGCTTGAAAGAAGAAGCAATTCTGAGAAGACTCTGAGAAATTCTTTGAGAATCTAAGACAAGTGTAGTTGAATTCACTGGGGTAGATAAAGACACACATGTGGGGGGGGGGGGGACTATTAAGGGAACAAAAATGGCAATACACCCCACAATTTCTAAAGATGTGCTTTTTTGTCTAATGAGGAGTTCCTTAACTGTAGATGATGTTTAAACTGGATACTAAATAAAAACATGTTGGAGTACTTTGAATGTTTTTTTTTTTTTAAAAAAAGGATACTTACTGCTTTGAACGAGCTGAAGAGGTAATAGAGAGCCCAGGCGATGATGATGATGTAATAGATGTTAAGCCAAAAGGACAAAACCACAGCAGCTAGACCCACACCTGACACAAGAGGATTTTAAGAGTGAAACCTCAGATGATACAGCACAAATAATAAAAAGTCTGAATTCAAAATACCATACTAGCATGCTATCCTTTTTAATTGACAGAAATAGTAAGATTATTATGATATTCAGAATTTATCCGGTATCTTTATTTACTATTTTTTTTTAAAATGCCAAAACTAGTGTTTTAAGTGTAGAGTTAGTAAATAATAAAGAGCTACTTCAGTCATGAAACTCTAGATGTTTTAGAGACTGCAGGCTGATATACATGCATCTGCTAGCAATCACATAATTTACTACAAGGCACAAGATTGACCTCTGCTGATTCTACAGCCAATGCGCTTGCTTGTAAGCTAGTCCTGCAGTGCATAATCAGAGTTCCCTTTCAGTCAGTCACTTTCGACGTCACGTCGGTGATGACCGACCAAATTGGGATCTCGCCAGAGAGAACAATCCACTTCGAGTGTAACTAAACAAGCCAATGGGAATTGGCATGCGGCATTCGCATCTGGCTGCCACACCCCGCAGAACAGGTATAAGAGGCAGCAGGTGCACCGCATTAATTCATGTTTTTGCTTCAGTGCCGAACGGTGGTGCATCACTACTGCTCTTATCCCCTGCATTACGGCAGTCAGCAGCGGTGGTCACGGTCTCACAGGATTCATTTGGCCAGCTCCCCTGCGTGCTTCAGCACTAAAAGAGCAATCTCTAAAAGAGCAACATGGGTGATTGCGTGTTTTTAAAGATGTCTTATCACCCGTGCATTTCTGGGTGTGGTGATTAACTGGCGCCTCAGGACGGTCACGATCACCTTTCACAAACGGTGACGGTGCATGTTCTCCTTGTGGGGACATGACCATCTCGGAGTTGCATAAAAGACTCCGCTACGTCAAATGTGGCGGAGTCCCTCTGCCGTGATCCAGCGTTCGTCCTGGCACCCGGGGCGGCGCTGCGTCCGGTGGAGTCAGAGGTGATATGAGGATCACGGTGAGGGCTTCCCCAAAGGGAGTTCCTCACCCCTCAAGCACTCCGCAGCCGGTGAAGTTGCTGTCGAAGCAGGTTGGGCCCTCTGCAGGACAGAGTGCACCACCCGTTTCCTTCGGTGCCCCCTCTGACGACCAGATGTTGATCGCTGCATTGGAGGGCGAGCTCTCTCTCTCTCTGGGGATGACTACCCGGCTGCGTTGCCCCCTTTGGGTGTGGTAGCTTTGTCCGAGCCAGATCCGGAGATGACGGCTATGCTTTCTGGGTCCGCTGAGAATGTCGGGTTTGTGTGGAATCCTCCACGACGTCCCGATCCTTTGAGGCTGGACGAATGGTTTCTTTGTGGTTCTCAGCGCCCCCCTCTGGTGCCATTATTCCCGGAAGTGCATGAGGAGCTCACAAGATCGTGGAAGGCACCTTTTACTGCCCGAAACAAATCTTGTAGCTCCTCCGCCCTCACCGCCCTCGATGTACACGGGCATGCCCTCAGTGGAACGGTCTGTGGCCATACAACTGTGTCCAACAGCCACTACCACTCTGCAGGGTGATCCATGTCTTCCCTCACGGGCCTGTAAGTATTCGTCAGGTCTAACTGACAGTGCTTATAGAGCTTGTGGGGAGGCGACTTCTGCCCTCCATGCCATGGCGTTACTGCAGGTCCACCAGGCTAAAGCCCTTAAAGACCTGCACGAGGGTGGTCACGACCTGGCAGTTCTACACGAACTGCGCACTGCTACGGACATCGCGCAATTCGAGCAATGAAGGTTACCGCACAGTCTATGGGTCGTACGATGTCCACACTTGTGGTCCAGGAGCGCCATCTCTGGCTGTGTCTGGCTGACATGAAGGAGCATGAGAAAGTACAGTTCCTAAATGTTCCCGTGCCACAGACCGCAGAAGCAGACTGAGGCTATTAAACACATCATGCGCCGGAGCCTGCTCGTTGCCCACCCTGCGCCCACCCCCGCTCCCACGCAGCAGCAGCCTTCCACCAGGCAGTGTCGTGAGCCGGTCATAGGCAGGACGCCCGGCCAGTCCAGGCCTCCGCCAAACCTGGCGGCAAGCGCAAGTGCAAGAGGCCCTAAGACGGGCGACCTGGAAATGGAGGAGGCTGCTCGTCGGAAGATGGTGACCGCACCACTCCCTCCCCCAGAGGAGGGCCGGGTAGAGAATCCTTTGTTTCGTTTTGTTTCTGTTCCACCTCTGGCCCAGCAGCCAGCGGTACCCAAAACTTCTATAAAAGAGCAGTTTCCTCAGTCTCTGGGTCCCAAGAGGAGGAGAGTTTTGAACCGTGCATCACGGGATCACTTCCCTCCTCCTCTCTAGCCAGCGGGCAGCAGTGGGGGTAACACTTTATTTTGATGGTCCCTTTTGAACATTCTGTTGACACTAAGTAATGCTGCAACTACATGTCAACAAACTCTCATTAGATTATTAGTAGACTGTCTGCTTCATATCTGCTAACTCTTTATTGTGATGGGTCTCTCAACAGACACTCTACTGACTGTAAATAACTTTGCATCTACATGTCAACTTATTCCAACCCTAACCCTACCAGTCAACTAATACACTACTAACAATCTAATGAGAGTTGGTAGAAATGTAGGTGCAATGTTACTTATAGTCAACAGAAGCCATCATAAGGGACCATCAAAATAAAGTGAAACCGCAGTGGGTTGCCCAAGAGCATCCCTCCTGCCCATTCGTGGAACCAAGTTCTGTAACACTCGAGGGCTGTAACACTCGAGTCCCCGCTTCACGTCGTCACACACCAGGCTGTCACAAGCCTCAAGCCGGACCCCTGCGTTTTCTCCCACATGAGGAGGAATCAGGTGAGTGTAACACTTCAGACCCAAACTCTGCCCTCTGCTGTCACAGGCCAGGCTGTCACAGGCCCTGGGCCGGGTCCATGTGTTCCACCACGCTGCCCCACCGCGGGTACGTCGGCACAGTTGCCAACTCTTGCGAGACAAATAAGTAACCGCAGCTTAAAAAAAAAAGCCCAAAACAAGCCCAATATTTTTTTTTTTTTTATGATTCATTATCATCAATATTATTTATTATCAATTATTTATTACCAATAAATGAGCCTGCAACATATTAAACTGAAACCACTCTTTTATCTGAAAAGCAAAAACAGAAGCTATTTTACAAAAATGAGCAAACTGCAACAAAAGTGGGAACAAATCTCATCTCCAATCACCTGTGAGCAGAATAGGATTGGAGAGATGAAAAAGGAGAAAAGCACAATATCTTCAAAGGGGAGCTGTAACATAGCCACATATTTATAGCCTAAAATATATAGGTGTCATTCTATGGAAATGTCCATTTTTCTGTCCCTAGCCTTAGAAATATTACACTTGAAAAACGCTTGGTTACAATTTTTTTTTTTTTTTTTTTAAATATATTTTAAAATGAAACAATGGAACAATATTTGAACAATTACACCTTCTTGAGCCATCAATGAGGCAATATTTATTTTTAATTAATTACAAGGAATTTCAAGCACCACAAAACTGCTCATCCCCACAGCCATGTACAGAGGAAAAGTGCTTTATTCTGAGGTCAAAAACAGGCTTTTCTTCCATTTAAAATAAAATAATGTATACATAACTATCAGATAAATGACATAAAAAAAACAAAATGCGACATAAATCTTATAGAAAAATATATCAATTATTATATTAAATTATAATATATATTATATTAAAAAATAAAATATTATATAATATTATTAAAAAGATTATAAAAAAGATTTTAAAAAATCATTAAGCTGTCATTTATGTGTATTCATAAGTCAAAAGGTAATCTAATAATGTAGTAATGTTAAAAAAAGAAATACATTTTAAGACATCTTGCCATACCAGACTATTCGAACCAAATGTATTTACTCAGTATTAGGATATGACTACTTGTTTTTTTTATTACAGCCCGTGATAATTAATACATTACAAAAAGCATTATAAAAATTAGGCTAAAAGAAAGTCATCCCACTCCTCTACGTCTACTTCTGTCATCGCTTGGATTACAGCGTCACGCGCCTTCTTTTTGAATGTGATTTTTCTCCAATGAGGGGGTGGAACATTTGGCAAATTACGCTACAGCACTTATATTATTGCACTGGTTGGCTATTAACTGCGAGCAGACAGAGTGTCAATCAATGCACTGGAGAATATGGCGAACATAAATAAAGAAACAAAGTTGCTTGTCAGATTTCCCTAACAAGCAACCAACGACCACAGGAATTTTTTTCCCGCAACTTTACAAAAAAAGAAGCCCAAAGTCTTGGACTTGGCCACTGTGTACGTCGGTGGCTCCGTTGGTTCCGCTGGCACAGTCTCTCGGAGACTGGCTAGTGCTCCCCAGTCCATCTCGGTGGCTCCATCAGACTTGGCTACGTGATTCAATTCGCCCGGCATCCCCCCAAGTTGATGCAGAAATGCATTTGCGAGTGCATCCATCCCCAAGACTGGTTTGCAGCGATCGACCTGAAGGATGCGTACATTCGTGTCTTGATCCTCCCGCAACACAGGCCATTCCTGCGATTCGCATTCGAGGCTCGGGCATATCAGTAAAAGGTCCTGCCTTTCGGACTGTCCCTGTCACCTCGCATCTTCATCAAAGTCACGGAGGCAGCCCTTGTTCCCTTAAGAGAACGGGGGTTGCGCATCCTCAACCATCTTGACGACTGGCTCATACTCGCACAGTCTCGCGATCAGTTGTGCACACACAGGGACCAGGGTATGGCGGTACTCACCGGGTTCAGATTACACCGGCCTGCCGCCGAACCTTCAGCCCATGGACAGATCCCTCGTTCCTTTGGGCAGGAGTGCCCCTGGAGCAGGTATCCAGGCATGCTGTGATATTCACAGACGCCTCGGCCACGGGCTGGGGAGCCACGTACAGTGAGCATGCAGTGTCTGGACGGGTATGGACAGGTCCCCAACTGTGGTGGCATATCAATTGTCTCAAGTTGCTGGCAGTACATCTGGCCCTGAGCCTCCTCAGAGGGCACCTTCAGGGCAAGGACGTTCTGGTCCGCACGGACAACACTGCGACCGTCGCGTATATCAACCGGCAAGGCGGTTTACGCTCCTGCCGCAACTCACCCGCCACCTCCTCCTCTGGAGTCTGAAGCATCTGAGGTCCTTTCCTGCCATCCACATCCCAGGAGTGTTCAATCGGGCAGCCGACGAGCTGTCTCGAGCAGCACTTCCAGGGGAGGGAAGACTCCATCCCCAAGCGGTTCAGCTGATTTGGAGACAGTTCAGAGTTGCTCAGGTGGACCTGTTTGCATCTCCAGAAACCACCCACTGCCAGTGGTTATACACCCAAACTGAGGCAACGCTTGGCACGGATGCACTGGCACACAGCTGGCCCCAGGGCCTGCGCAAATATGTGTCCCCAGTGAGCCTACTAGCACAGACACTGTGCAAGATCATGGAGGAGGAGGAGCAGGTCCTGTTAGTGGCTCCATATTGGCCCAACAGGACCTGGTTCCCAGAACTCATGCTCCTCGCGACAGCCTCTCCCTGGCCAATTCCTCTGAGGAAGGATCTGCTTTCTCAGAGTCAGGGCACCCTCTGGCACCCACGTCCGGAGTTTCTAGGTGACCTACCCAAGGAGGTAGCGCACCATCCACAAGACGGGGCTATGAGCTGAAGTGGAACCTGTTTGTCGAATGGTGTTCCTTTCACAGCGAGGACCCCCGGAAGTGTTCGATCAGAGCCGTGTTTTCCTTCTTGCAGCAAGGTTTGGAGCATAGGCTGTCCCCCTCCACCCTTAAGGTTTACGTTGCTGCTATTTCCGCCCACCACGACCCCATAGAGGGGAGGTCGGTGAGGAAGCACGATCTGGTCGTCAGGTTCCTTACGGGGACGAGGAGGTTAAATCCTAGCTTTGCTCTGTCCTGTAGAACTCTGAGCTTCAGGACCTCAGAACAGCTCTTTGTCTGTTACGGAGGACAGCAGAAGGGGAAGGCTGTCTCCAAGCAGAGGATGGCCCACTGGTTAGTGGTTGCCATCACCTTGGCCTATGAAGCACAAGGGGTGCCCTGCCTGCTCAGGCTGTGTGCTCACTCCACTAGGGGTGTCGCATCGTCCTGGGCGCTGGCTTGTGGTGCCTCACTAGCAAACATCTGTAGAGCTGCTGGCTGGGCAACTGCTAACACGCTAGGTTCTATAGCCTATGTGTCGAACCGGTTTCCTCCTGTGTTCTCACCTCAAACAGGTAGTAGCACTGAGAGGCCCGGTTCAGAGTCGGCTTGTGGCATTCTTAACGCCTAATTCTCCAGAGAGTTCCCTAACCGGGCAAACTCTATCGAGTCCTCCAGCACTCCGGCGGCCAGATGTGGAAGAGCGTCTGGTGCCAGGCCTTTCAGCCAATGAATTCCTGAAATCTGGGTGAGGCTAGTGCCCATATGAGTGACCCTGTTGGGATCCCATATGTGTATATCCACGGTACAGTTACCAGGGCCATGTTTCCCCTGGCAGACCACGTTCTGCAGTCTCTGAATGATGCAGCCTGAGCCATCTTAGAGACTTCCATGTGCAATAGAGCCCTACGGGGTTACTCCACATGAGTAAATATCACTTAACCCCTTCTAGGAGGAGGTGACTCCACATCATTCCTCTTCCGAGTGGAAGTGGGTCCCAGTGTTATCCAAGTCCTGCTCAAGTTACAGCAGTAGTCGACCTTCTCTGTGTAGAGCCCAGTCCTATTGTCTGCTCTAAGGAAGGGTCAGGAGGCCTACACAGGGCACTGGAGGGGGCAGCTCCTGTGGCGTGTTGGTAGGGATCCCAATTTTGTCCGTCATCATCGACGTGAAGTCGAGAGTGACCAACTGAAAGGAGGAAACGGAGACATCACGTCCCGTCACTGTACAGTCACTGTACCACCGCTTAGCTGCCGAGTCACTGGCTCGGCTCCTCAGCGAAAACATGACTTAATGCGGTGCACCTGCTGCCTCTTATACCCGCGCTGCAGGGTGTGGCAGACAGATGCGAACGTTGCATGCCAATGACCATTGGCCCATTTAGTTACACTTGAAGTGGATTGCTCTCTCTGGGGGGATCCCAATTTTGTCGGTCAGCACCAACGTGAAGTCTCCATTCCCTCCTTCAGGGAACGAGGGTTACACAAGTAACCGAGACGTTACTATGAAACCCTCCACCTCCCCTAGCTCCAGATGTCTAGATCTGCTATGGTATTTATGTATGACTAGTCATGCATGTATGTGTATCATTGGCAGTAGCAAGTCTGTATGTGATCTAGACCACAAAGATCAAATGCATGATCGCTGTCATATCTGTTAAATGCTAATCTGTATGAGAGTAGTTATGACTGATTTACATTTAATTGTGTTTAAAGATTAAATGTGGCTTTTCAGTGCTGTAAGTCACCAAACAGAACTGCAAAAATAATGTTTAAAAAAAAATAATAATAATAATAAAAAACTGACTGTAATTCCACTTCATGGTGTTGCAAAACTTACAGTGAGGCAAAAGTACTCATTAAGAAGACCCCAAATAGCTAATGTGTGTGTGAATATTTCTTACCTTTCATCATGGGTATTAATTTCCATACTCCCAGCCCCCCTACAGACGTGTACTGTCCTAGTGCCGTCTCCAGCAGAAACAGTGGGATACCAGCAAAGACCAGAGTAGTGAAGTATGGAATGAGAAAAGCTCCTAAAACAATGCAATAAAAAAATGTACTTAAGGTTTTTAGATTTCAGACTTCTATGCTGTCTTGAAATGCAAAACACCTGCTTGAAGGTCGAATCAAACTTTAATACAGCCTCCCACCATCTCTTCTATCGAATTCTCAAAGTGCTCACATTAAACTTGTGAACAGTCTCATCAGAGCCACTTTAATAGAAGTCTCCAAGGTTAGAAAAAAGCGTGCTGTGCTGCGGTACACTTGGGGGGGCGGGACAATGGGTGCTTTTTTCATGGAAGTCTGACTTTAAGCAGACTGCTTTTCAGAGGAAACAGCTTATCACTTAATGAATCGACAGCTTGTCTGCTATCTTCAACATGTTTGCCTTTAAACATTAAACTTAGATTAATTTAGGATATTTCTAAAGTTTAAACTGAAAATAAAAATAAGCTGTTTTATAAGAGTCACTGGCAATTCAGCTAATTAATCAGTTTGAGACTCAATTATTGTCAGATTATTGCTGTAAATAACAAATATGACATCTAAGGACTACAACTACTACAATTACAGATCTTATTCTCCATTTTTTGTTTCATTTTTATATTTTATATTTTTATAAGAACAATATTCTTGTCGAACTTAGTCCTAATTTTATCCAACACCTAAACTAACGAGTAACTATACCTAATATCAAAAGCAGACAATGGTGTTTAAACCCTAACCACATTGATTGATTGATTGTCAGGAAAATGTCCTTCATGACAAAAACATGGAAAGCATATTGATCCAATCAGGCATCTTCTCAGCAGCCTAACAGTAATGGCTTTGTCTATCTTCTCTCACCTCCACCATTCTTTCCACACAGATAAGGGAATCTCCACACATTTCCCAGCCCAATGGCGTACCCAACGCAGGACAGTAGAAAGTCAAATTTTCCCTTCCAAGATCCCCTATCTGGTACTTTATTCTCCTTCTCCTCTTCTACAGGAACACTGTTGTGATCCAGGTCCTCAAACGGGACTGCCTGCTTCACGTCTGAGGGTGAGTTGAGGTCCACCGTGCTCTGGCCAGTCTTCCCCATCACAGGAGTAACCGTCAAACCACAGTCATATAATAGTCCAGTACTGTCTGTCCAGCTGTCGAGTGCAGGGCTACTGACTTAGATGTTTTTGAGTGAACACAATACTTCAGATGGGCTTTAAAAATATAAAGAAACAAATACAGCATTCAGAATTTTAATGTGAAATCAATCCAGGCTAAATATTATTTTTCTGCAGAAACACAATTGGTCAGAACTATGTAGTAATATTCTAGTATTGTATGTTATAGCACAGAAATATAAATTTCTAATGAAATGAGATGTTATAACATAGCTATAAAACAACTATAACATAATAGCTATCACACAATTGCAGTTAATGTGTAAAAATATGAGACAGCCTAATTGTAATTGATTAATAGTTTTCTGGCAACCTATGCTTTGTAATTCATATACTAAAAACTGCAGTTACATTTTAGTTTGGGGATCAATTCTCACTACTAAACTAACTATTAACTATGACTTTTGACTCAGTGCATGCTACTACTTAATAGTAAGAGCTGGTCACTAAAATAAAGTGTTACCAAAACTGCCTATTGTTTTTGTATTTTACCTATAGCATCTGTGTAAAGTGCCCTGGCTCTACTCGCCCATGTAATTTCTCTTTAAAGCCAATTAAACCACCTGCTTTCTACAGACAAAGTGCAGTTCATGAGAATCATTAACTTTCCTGACGGACGTGCCGATTATCAGACTGACTTAATGGAGACACTAATTCTCCATGTCCTACTAATGTGATGAATTCATCAACTTTATTTGTGACTAACTGCTTTGAAAGTCTCCAACCTGCATGCTAATGCATAACAAAACCACTCTCAGATGCCTCATTGTTTTCGTTTAACGAACAGCCATTATACATTTAGAAACAGTACCATTAAACCACAGCAATTCACAGTAAGCAATTCAATGTGAGTCAAGTTTGCTTCAGGCTCTCAGAGTATTTGAGAAATCTCCAGCATTTCCTTTGCATCCTTTAAATGCTTTTAAATGGCTACGAGCTTAAGAGGAAATTGAATACAGACTTATTGCATAAGGTTTGAATTAATAGACTGTCGAGTTCCCAACTCATTAATTTTTTATGGTAACTACCAGACTTTTAGAGAAGAAAAAAAAAAACTTACTTCTGAGATGTCTTTATTCTGTAGTCAGGTGAGTCGAGATGTCACCAGCTAGAGGTGAACTCGAACGTATCCACAACTGACTTAACAGATCTTAACTGTTGAACTGTACCAACCACCCAGTGCCTTCATTCACAACAGAACCAAAAGAAACTGACCCGATGTCCCAACTAGGGCAAAAATTTTCCCTTTTTCTCTCTCTCGTTCTATGTATCTGGAGGGGCCCTCTATGCCATGGTGTTCCTGTGGCTGGTATTGAGCAGCAGATAATAAACTTCGACCTGTTGTTTGATAGGATTACCGCTTTACCACACTGAGACCCCGAGGCTACCAAAAAAGGTCGATTGCGTGTTCTGGTATTTTGTGCGTGTGTGTATTAGTTGTGTGTCAGTGTGTGAATTTGTGTGCAACGATTCTTGTGCCAGTTTGGTTGCCATGGGATATCCCCTTAGAAGAGTGCTCCGTTCTAGCATTGAAAGAGCTTGTTAGGATTTAAAAATGAAGCAGGCATAGTGCCTAAAATACAGACGGCATGACGTCTCCCACAAATGACCCCAAAGGCATGACTTTATCAGTTAAGTCCCATAATTTATGACTGATACATGTATAATTGTTTTGTAAAATATATTAAGGTCAATACAATAGAGATGAATAAATGTTTGATGCATTAATGATCAAACTTAACTGATCATGTATGTTTCACAAAAATTATGATGACACGTTTGCTCTGTTGCCAAGATGTTATGATCTGTTGTAGTAATAGCATAGTAATTGCATTGCAATACACTGAGTAATAAGCTGCACCTACAGCACACAAATCTCACAGTATTATATAGATAAGGAGCTCCTTAATTTTAAAAGAAGATCAAGCGTACTGTAGCAACACATCTGTCCCAAATGGTATGCTCTTTAGAGAAGGCTCTGAAAGGGCATTTTCAGGAATACATACAATTCATCTTAAGGGTGTGGAAAGTGCCAGGTCAGTATGAAATCAAGGAGAAATTGCATTTCTGAAAGGACAACTGGCCATTATGTCTGAAATTCTCATTGGTCAACAGATGCCCATGTCAAAGTACACTTTCTTGGCTGCATGATGATAAGCTGCACTTTGGCAAACCCTGAGGTTTTCCAGATACACTTTATTTTGCAGTATGTGCACTTAGCTCTTAGAGTGCACTTACCTGAGAAATTGCTGGATAATATAAGATAACATGGGTTATGGTTAGGTTTAAGGGTAGGTTCAGGGTTATTACCTAGTTATTACCCAGTTATTGTAATTACTATAACAAGCACACAGTACCTACATGTGAAACAGGACTGTAAAATAAGGTTGTTCTCTACATCCTTGTGATGCACATCCTATTGAAATTAAGACATTTGCAGAATATTTGCTGCATAATCTTTACTGAAACATCTGCCTGGAAATTTCAGTTGCACTTTATTTTAAGGTGTCCTTGTTACATTGTAATTATATATTTAAGGACTGAGTAATATTAATTAACTACATGTAATTACTATATGGTTAGGTTTAGGATTAGGGTTAGGGTTACGTTCATGTAATTATGCATAATTTGTTGTTATTATAATAGTAAGTACATGTGACATGTGTAACAAGGATACCTTAAAATAACTGGAATCAGGAGATTGACTAGCAGGTTTAGATGTATTTACTTAGGACCGGACCTAAATTAAGCTTAGAGCATCTACTGCAGAAAATAACAATGTGCTTCCATGTAGGAATGACAAAGATTGTGGCCATAAGTATGTGGATACCTGAATACCACACCTGGTACATTTAATTTTAGGGTTTGTCCTCCCTTTGCTGCCACAACAGCTTCCACCTTCCACGAAAACTTTCCACTAAATGTTGGAACATAGCTGCAGGGATTTGATCCCATTCAGACACAAGAGCATCATCAATGATGTTGGGTGATGGGCAGAAAAATCCCACAGACACAATGACACAAACGGGATGGGATGAGTTACGGGCCGAAGTTTAAAATCTAAAATGGTGGGAAATATGTGACAGCTGTGAATCTGTCCAGAACTGTCAGTTCATTTCTAATAAGAGAGGTCAAAACACCCTATAACAACTGACTTAGAGTTATCTTTCTGTCAAGTTTTATGATATGACAATGTATGAGATAACAACAGCATGCACACCTCATAAATCTGGCTGGGTGGAAAGAAGAAACAGTTCACATCCCAGTTGTGGAATGTTTGCCTGAAGCCATGTTAGACACCTAACAAGCTTTTCTTTTGGATTCTTGAGGATTCTGTTGTCTGACAAAACCAGAATTGTTAGGCAATATATCAGATTCGAACCTTACAAAGTAGCTCTTAGTGGGAACATCTCTACACTGAGGTACTGTATGGTCATGATAGCTGGATCCTTATTTAGTGAATGACAAAATTTTGAAGAGTGATAAAAGTCTGATGAGTAATTTTCCTCATTACAAAAAAGGAAATATTCTTATTCTTCCTACAGGCATCTAAAAATAATATTGATATGCAAATTCTGGGATATGTGCTCAGTTGTGGTGGATATTATTATTTTTTTCTTTATCTGATAAGAGGAAATATGCATGAACTAAATTGGAAACACATTTGCCAAATAAATTCCTCAGTGCACAATAAAAAGAAAAAGAAAACTTGTGACCTTGCCAAAGCAAGAGCGAGTAACCTCGGAAATCCATGTATCCTGTTGACAGAATTGGACAGCTCTCATAAAAGCAGTTCATTTCACAAAAGCACCTCTGCTATGAGTAATAATTGGGAAACTGACCAAGAACACTGCCATGAACACCATCCACTTCAACTATGTTTCTATTTTGTGTGAAGCACAACTCTCTATTAAATGCTCACTGGGCGCAAATGGGTTTAGATCATGGCATTGGTAAAAATATGTTCAGTTTTTAGGCCATGACAGTAAAAAAACATTTAGTCAATGGATTAAAATACTTTTTATTAAATAAACCATTAAAATGAGAAGGTAACTTGTGTTTTGAACTGTAAAAGAGTCAAATTAAAATCTTCTGGTGATATTTTAACACAATTTTAGCTTTTTTTTTTTGTTTGTTTTTTTGGATTAGCATTATTATATAATTTATTAGTTTTAATTATATAATATATGGAAAGCAATGACACAGCTTGCTATAGTAATAGATGTGCAGTCACACCATCAGATTGTTTGTACTGTATATTGAAGCAATATCAAACAAGCAAGAGTGTGTTATGGGTGTATAATATTCAATATAATATATTATTCAGATGTGTCATGTATATGTAAATATAAGTGCATAGATTTGTTATGAAAAAAATCTTGCTTTTTGTGTAGTATAATATTATACCATATATTGCCAACTTTTAATGGCCTTTAATGGAAGCACTTGAATGTTTGCTCTTGCCGACCACTATAATTTTACATCAAACCAACTATATATGGACATAAAATCTTTACAGGTTAAAGAGGCTGCTGCTGTTTAGAGTGGAAGCATGATGAATTGCGTGAAGACGGGGAAAAGCTATCAAGAGTGTTAGATCAATGTATTTCTAACTGAATATTCATATACATGGAGCTAGCCAAGATGCTGAGTTAGTTCAAGGGCGTATTTTAGTAGCTTCTTCATCTCTATCAACACTGTGTGCCAAGAAAACATGACTTGGGAAACTGCATTGCCAGTAGATAACTTGACAAAGCAAATGCTAGTGGCAGTGGATGTTTTGGATGACATAAATGACATTAATTCGCACTTGTCTTGGGAATGAAAAGACTAAAAGCCCAATCGCTGTTTTAATGCAGCTACAATGTCAACAGTAAATCAGAGGTTACTCGCATTAGGTTTGTCATTGCCTGCAATCGTTAAGCGACAGGCACAGAATTGGAGTTGTCAGAGTTGGTTTTCATCACTCGTTGTATGTGCCCTCAAATCAATAGAAGCTAATTACACCCCACAATGAATGGCTCATGGTGGTGACACAGTGAGATTACAAAGTCAACACACTGCTTTACATAGGAGGAAACTTTGTGAACTCACTATCAAACATGGTGCACTACCTGTTCAGTTTGTTTATGTCTTGTCATGCATGAACAGCCATTGTGAATGTTCCTTTTGCTTCTTTATTTGCTAATATTGTGATGTTTAAAATGCAGTCACACTTTAAACACTTTGAGTTTTGTTCACTTCAGTGAGAACAAAGAGCAAAACACTGATCTCTGAATTATGATATGTGGATTTGTAGAATGGAAAGACTAACTAATAGAGGATCCAAATGTTACCACTTGACCTCTTGGCTCAAGCACTTACTTGCTCTATAAAGTTTGCGAAGTACACAGATAAAGCATTTTCCCTCAAAACTCATATATACTTGTGTATATATTAATCAAAGATTGCAAAGATTGCAGACAAATATTTTGTTCAATATTCTTTTTGGATATTGTAGTAAAACTGTCTGAACATTCCTAAAACAAGATTCATTTACTTGAGAAGTAAAGCTGTATGAGAGATTTAGAATTGTTTTCAGAGAATATATTTTAAATTAAGTTCATATTTTGTTTAAAATGAATTTTCCCCTTGAAAATGTGCATGAGGCAACATTTCTGCAAAATGATATCAAGTTTCTTCTTAAAGGTTTCATGACACTTTCAAAGTGAAGTGTCTTAAGAATGTTGCTCAAATTGAAAATACTTACACCAAACCTTCCCCTAAACCTGACTGACTGTGTTAACAAAAGCATACATAGGATAAAAGTGCATTTGCTGAAGCAACCATGCCTTGCTTCTATGAGTCTTTGAGCTCTTTTATTGTGTTTTATTAGACTCTTACCCGATTGATCCACATCGCAAGTGCAGTACTGTATCAGGTGAGCTACTGAGCAAGTTTACTATGCCAGAAAACCATTACATATGGAGATGATTATGTGATGGAAATGTCAAAATGTATTATTTTACACATCATGCTTTATCATGCACATGGTAAAAGCAATATGATGTCAGAAGATAGTATTGTGCAAGAAACCACACAAAAATAAATCTTTATTAATTGACAGTCTTCCCCTGTAATCACTGTTAGAAAAAGGCAAAGTTGTTGCCCAGTGCTCATTTTGCTGCAATGAATTGTACGCATAGGCACATTTTCCAAATGACCATGTTGATTATAATATGCTGTGTTACTTTTCTAATAAATTCTCATTAAGAATACAATTTTTGCAGTAAAGGTTGTGTAGAGCTTTTTGTGCATGTGTGGCAATGCAAGTCACGCTTACCGATGCGTTAAATCAGTGCAGAGGATATTGAACTGCATGGGTCCCTGGCATGCATAGATAGCAGGGTAACATTGAGGAATTTCATCTTTTAATACTGTGACAGGGGACATAAATCTAGATCACAAGACCTGCGGAGAGAAAGAGAGTGTGTGTATTTGAGAGACAAGAGGGAGGGGATGAAAGATGCTCAGATGACAGTGTTGTGTGATTTGCCTCAGACCTTGCAGCAATTTTGCACCTTCAGCAAACTGTCCCTCCTAAGAGCCTCATTGAGTGGAATTCCAATTTCTTGCTGCTCTTTGAGATCAAGTATCTTGTAGAAAATTTCCCAGCTATGGAAGGAGAATTATGCCCCCAAGTGTAGTTTAAACAAAACGAATCGCTCACTCCAGAGTTAAGTCATAAAAATTGCATACAATACCCAGAGATTACAGAGGATTTGGACAAAGATCCAGTGCGATAAGTGCATTTTATAGACTTATTGTTCCCCCTTTATATTAGGTGTCTTTAACTACTGTGTACTTGCGTAAAAAAATAAAATAAAATAATTGTTTACTTATTGTGTTCATGCTCAATTGTAGAGCTGGATAGTAACTGATTGCATGTATTATGTAATCAAAAATTAAGTACTTGTAATTAGATTAAATTACATTTTAAAATACTCATAATCAGTTTTTCTTTTTGATTGCATGATTACATATTTTTCACACAACAGCAATAAATTATTTATTAATTCTTCCTAATTCATCTTTTTTTCATCTTTTAAATGTTCCTTTCTAAAATAGCCTACCACTTATAATTAGATTATAGACTCAGAAAGTCTTCCAGTATTGTGGACATTCACACAGAGATCAGTCATTAGTCAGGTGGCTACACAGCATTTGATCAGTGAATTTACAAAAATCATTTCAGGTTCAAGAAGAGTTTCAACATTGCATCAACTACTGATTAACACATTATTTTTTATTTGAATTATCACTCGTTAAGTTATTTAACCATGCATTACTTCGTCTTTAGAAGGCTTTTGTTTTTAAATCAAATTAAAATAAACAAATTACTTGAAACATCTCCTGATATTTGAAAATAAATGTTTTAATAATTACGCATCACATTTGCGTGTTCACAGTTCTCTAACATTGGTTAATAGTCACATGACATGCAGCTAAACAAATTAAACAAGAAGAAACAAGAATAAATACTTTGATTAGCCAGTTGTGTTGACCAGATAATCTACTGCAAATTCACTGGATTCCATGTGTTCTAGAAATGTAATAATTTATGTTGTTTTATATTTAGAACTGAATCAACACTGAACTGACCTCAACTGAACAATGACACTATTTCTGCTTTACAGCAGAATTGATCTGTGTTTGCATCAATGAATCATTATTTTCCTGTTTATCCCTGTGAAACTGCTTTGAAACCATCTGTATTATATGAAGCACTCTATAAATAAAGGTTATTTGACTTATGCAAGTAAACTGGATTTAATTATTTTTATATTATTATCAATATATGCTGGAATTCCTATTCTATAATAACAAAAGAGTGTCAAAATATTGACCTATAAGGCTGATAATTAACCCTAAACTCCTCAAAATGTCCATAAACTGGTTCCCTTGAAACATCAGACATTCCTCCCTTTGAGAGCTGCTCTCTAATTGGTTCCCCAGAGTAAACTCCTCCATTAAGCCTGCCCCTTTGTGTTATGACAGGCAGTGATAGACCCTAAAGCCATCATATGACATTATCTGTTAATTGAATGTCCTTTCAGATTACATGGATGAGAGGCTCAGATGAGAACAGCTAATGACTGACTGAAAGAGAAAGAGATATTGATGTCCCTGTACAGGAATTATGATTTTTATTAAAATTCAGTAAAAAAAAAAGTATTTAAAACTGTTCTTAGTAGATCATATCTGTTTTAGAGTTGTAAATTAGAAGTCCACTTATTTTTGGACACATAATATAATAGTAATATATCATATATGTAGCATAAAAAAGAATGGACTATTTGAACTAAGTTTAGAAAAATATATTTGGAAAAAAAGAAGAAGAAAGAACAGTATGTTTAATGTGAGAACGTATCAAAAACTACATTGTATTACAGAAATGGGATAGAAAAGTGGTATTGAGGAATCTAGTTAAAAAATAAAAAGAGTGGTTCTGTGGTTCTGAAGAATGATTCAGTCACCAATATATTGAGACATTTTTGAGAAATAAAAAAAAGATATCTATCTATCTATCTATCTATCTATCTATCTATCTATCTGTCTGTCTATCTATCTATCTATATGTGTGTGTGTGTGTGTGTGTGTGTGTGTGTGTGTGTGATATTCCAAGAGAGAGAGAGATGACAAATATAAATGAGAAAAATTATCGTATTTACACTAAAATGAACTCTATGAGTTCTCATAGCGTTGTCATATAAATTTAATATATAAAATCAAGTTGCTATTTTTACTCAGCTGCACTAACCCTCAGTTTGAACTCATACAAACAGTTTAATTTCTCCTGAGAAAAGAATGAAGACTCATAAAAATCACTCAGTACTCTCAAAGGGATAGTTCACCCAAAAACTTAAATTGTTGCTGTTCTGTCAGGAGTCACGGATATTGATTTTGTGTTCCTTGATATGCTTTTTTCATTCTCAGAAATGGGTAGCCACTGATTTGCATTTTATGAATCACCAAGGACCACGGTTTCAGCTAAAAATCTTCTTTACTGTTCTACTGGGGAAAAAAAAGAAAGAAAAAAAAGTCACCTACATCTTGGATGGCCTGAGGGTGAGTAAATTAACAGCAAATTTACATTTTTGAGTGAATTATCCCTTTAATTATGCATATTAACACAGTCAAATTTCCAGCTGGAACTTTGTTCATTTGACATCCTGAGTGATGTGTATTTCATATGAGCAGTCTCATACACTGTAATGAAACGTGTTGTCAAGAAATCTAATATATACTTTATATTTAGATTAATTGATTTTATTCAAGTCAAAGATATTATTTAATATAAAGTCCTATATATAATATATAACCTGAAATTAAATCATCGTTCTGCCTTCTCAAACTCCACTGATGTGTTCTTTGTTTGCTTTCTCTTCACCATCTTCCTGAATGTGTCGAGATCTCTGTGGTTTAATGATTACGCGATTAAACAGTGTGAGGCGTGGACTGTTTGGTCGGAGCTGCTTCAGGTCACTAGAGGGAGTGATGATGTCACGACCCTGAGGAGATGGAAAGAAGACTGATACATAAATTTCCTAAAAATTACACGCCGAGTGTTTGAACAAATATGTGCTGTTATAGATCGCAGTAAGGTTCCAGGAGTAAACTGATTTTGAATAATTATGTATTTTGAACAATTAACTGATTTTTAACAATTTCACATAAATATTCCAAGATAAACCTATCATAGGCTCTGAGGTTGTTATTATAAATCAACATAATTTCAGTGCATTTTTATAAAATCTTTTTCATTAGCCCAATTCACAGTGAAGAACTACATTATCCACAATCACTAACAAAGAACCACTAATCAGAGAAGACTCTATTACCATGGAAATGTAAACTCGGGCAAAACATTACGGTAACACTAGAATAGGGAACACTTATTCACTATTAACTACGACTTTTCCCTCAATACATTCCTAATTTGCTGCTTATTAATAGTTAGTAAGCAGGGCTCAAATTGAGGGGAGATGAAAAAAATCGGAAAAAAAAATGACAAAAAGCATCCCCTCTGTAAAATCACCATCCCCTTTGGATTATTAATTTTGTGTATTACTTAATACTTTTCATGCACATGAAATGTTAAAATTCTCTACTTATGATCATGTACAAACTAAATAATGGCGATTGGCCAATCAGAACTTGGTACTGTAACAAGCTGCGCACAAGCAGAAGCAATTTCATAATTTTTTGATAATTTCATCATTATCAAAATGGTTCAAGCGCAACTTTTGAAGTTTTTGCAATGTACTTTTCTGTATGTCAGCACGTGCACGAGGCTGCAAGCACAAAAGTGTGCTATTAGTTTTATGCAACACAGTGTTTCATTCCGTGAACGAATCAGTTTTTGAACGAATCGAGTGAGCCAGTGATTCAAAGTTCCATTCAGATGGTCTCACTTGTTTCGTTTCTATTGAATCAGCCGTTTTGAACGAATCGTTTGATATGATTCAATAAGTCGTTTATTAAAACAGAGACTTGCTACCACCTACTGGCGGTTTTATTGTCATTATTATTTATCCATGACAGACCTAAACCAGCCAAGGTGCCAGCACAAAAACACATTCAGCAAAATATTGTTTAATTATCAATACTGACCAAAATTCCTCTATTTCAGGCCCCAGAGGGAAAAAAACAAAAAACAAAAAAAAATTATAAATAATAGTTTATTTAATAAGGCTATTTTTTCATTACATGGAAACCTTTTTAAAAATGAGACCAATTTTGAAATTATTGTGTAAAATTAGCCACAGGACCGACCCCCACCCCCCACCACCACCATCCCCCCTGAATTTTTTTTTTTTTACAATTCGACTACTGTTAGTAAGGCAGTTGTTAAGTTTAGGTATTGGGTAGGATCAGGGATGTAGAATAAGATCATGTAGAATAAGACATTAATATGTGCTTAATTAGTACTAATAAATGGCTAATATTCTAGTAATATGCATGTTAATAAGAAACTAGTTAAGAGACCCTAATATAAAGTGTTACCAACATTACAGTTATGTGATTGAGTTGTTCTCCCTACTAAAAAGTACTATATATTGTTTGTAAATATTATATACTGCATATTCTAGTTCATTCTAAGATGTACACTGGCTTTAATTTTACATACTTTCTTTTCTTCTTTTTTTTACATACTTTATTTTTCTTTTCTTTTTTTTTCAAATCAGTGTTTGCAATATTGTGGTTATGTTGGTTGGTTTGGTTCATGACTTGGTTCATGACAATATTTTACTGAAATCTTTTAGAAATCACTATTGAGAAATGCATGGGGAAAAATACTTCCAGAACCAAGACAGCTAAAAAGTAGGTGATCACTGTTGAGTATTATAAAATTCTGCTTTTTAAATTATGGGTTTTATTTTATTATACAACATTTACACACAGAATTCTGTGTTAAATGGTAAAAAGTCAATGTCGGTATTTAAGAATGGAGGACAGATGTTGTGACAGATGGGATCGACTGAGATAAGATAAATGAATGCATGACTAAATGATGAACGGATGGGTTGGATGGACTGATGGGTTTTACTCACCCTTCCTAAAGAGACGAACAAGAAGATTGGGATGCAAACCATAGGAATGACTGTGAGCAAAGGTGCCAACTTGTAACTCCAGTCCGGCACAAAGAGATCAGCTGAAGACACAGATTTACTACCCAGCAGGTTATACAGCAGAGTAGCCTAAGGGGGTAAAAAGATACAAATTCCTGTACTTTCAAAATGGTTACTCAATTTGATGAAAAACATAATTCACGACACAATACACATACAACTACACAAAATATATACAACATCCTGACCATACTACAGTACATGCACCATGTTGTTGTAAAGACCTTGAAGAGCCTGAGCTCTGCAACACTGGCCTCAAAATAATCACTTAATCATTGAACTCATCATTTGAAAACTGCTTATGAATAAAACTGTCAGCTAAAAAAAAAAAAGTCATTCTAAATGGATATCTATTTTAAGTAGCTATAGTTTGCCACTTGTTTTTTAACTGTTAAAAATTCTATAAAATAAAAGATACAGAAGACTCCAAAATGCTCCAAACCATGACAGATAAACTGCTCAGAATAATGAATGTATTGAAGGAATGAATGCATAGCTGGATGGCAAATGAAACATGAAACAATCATTGATGAGCTAATGAGAAAACAATGTGGATTTGGAAACAATAAACAGTTACAGAAGAGTGAGAGAGAGTTCGAGAGAGACATAATGTGAACTCACAGCACAGATGAGAGGGGTAATGAAGAGCCAGCAGTACTTCAGCACAGGGAATGGTGCGTATCCTATCATATCCTCAATGTTGTCATAGAAACGGTTTGCACCTGCAAACCAGCCATTTGCGTGACATTTTTTTCCTTGTCTTGTTGCAGTTATTATACAGAGTATTCGTTTTTTGAGTAGCAAAATTTAAATGCCAGGGGATGTTTTATGAACAAAGTATAGGGCTAAAAGATTAACTCACTCAACTTAAACTAGTTTTAAGAATATGTATATGTTCAATACTCACCCATAATTGATATTCATATTATAATGTAATTACATTGTAATAAACATATAATACATAGTAATTACTTGCTGTAGTTTAGAAAAGTTATTGTATTTGACATTTTTTGAAATACACTGTTAATAATGTTTTTTCTTTGTTTTTTTTTTTTTTTTTTTTTTCAGTTGGTTGCATTTAGTGGAAATGTCCTTAGAGTCACAGTGAAACAGCATTCACAACCATTTCACTTTAATAATGTCTCACAGAGAAACAAGATATTGGTAACACTTTACAATAAGGTTCATTAGTTAACATTTGTTAACAACATTAGTAAACTAAGAATGAACAATACTTCTACAGCATTTATTAATCTTAGTTAATGTTAATTTCAGCATTTACTAATGCATTATTAAAATCACAAGTTGTGTTTGTTAACATTAAAGTGTTACCAAGATATTCAATAAGAATTTTAAAAACAGTACACTTTACAGTGTATTGTATGTTTGTGTATTGTAGCGTCTCTTACCATAAACCCATGCGACAACAATCGTCTCAAAGCAGGCGATAAAGAGCAGGTTAGTTCCACTCGGGCCATAGGTGTCCATCACAGTAAACAGATGGAATCCTCCCTATAATATAGCATGATGTAAAGTTAGAAAATATCAAATTTCTAATATTTATTTTCTTTTTTCTTTTTTTTTTCTATACCTCTGTGATGAATGGCAGACCCAGTAAGAAGCAGATGACGGCGATTCCTAACACCAAAAGCTCTCGTCGCTTCCTTAGAACTCCAGGAAATAGGTCTGTGAGAGCTGTGGCTAAACTCTCCACGCACACAAACTTCAAAAGAAATTAATATAAACCCTCACACATGTAACAAAACCTAAGACTCATATTCAAATATCATAAAATGTCATATGTTATATATATACTATGTGATGTTGAACAACCATACCTGGCTGTCAAGGCCCAGAAGAAGTACCATAAAAAAGAAAAGAACAGACCAGAACTGGGGTCCAGGTAACAGAGAGAGGGCTCTAGGATATGCTATGAAAGCTAGTCCAGGACCTGAAATAAAATAAAATAAAAAGGTTTTCATTATTGTTGTGTAACTCTAAAATATTTTTCATTTATTTATTTTAAATAATTTATCAGAAATATTTCATTCATAAATTACATTTTATATTTACTTATAAATTATTTTGTGCCCAAAGTAACATTCAGACATACATAGGCCACAAGTGTTGGCCTGAGGTGCTCTCTTGTGGTGGATAGCAACATAGCAAGAGACTATGATACACTACATGGTCATGCTTGCATGCTTGAAAGTGTTCAGCGAGGTTCAGATCTGAGCTTTGTGCGGGTCTTTTCCACTAGAATCAGTACTTGATGTGCGTAGAGGCATAAAAGTCACCGGGCTCTTTGATATGCCTCACTGCACTGTAAATGTTTGTTTGAGGAGACTGAAAACAGCATCTGTAACCCATTAATTAGAAGGCAGTGTCCATATATTTGTTTTCCATGTATAACGTACACCCATATATGGAGCCCCTTAAAGTGTAGAAAATTAAGTAGGAGGAAAAATGCATGTTTTGTGAGGAGGGAACACAATACATTTGCAAGAGAATACAAGTGTTTTGTGAGAGAACGCAAAGATTCTCTTTACTTTTGTGAGAAAACATAAATGTTTTGTGAGAGAACACAAAGTTTCTTGGGAGAATGTAGTACTTTTGTAAGTGAATCCAAAAGCACTGAAATATATAATTTTTCCTTCCATCTCATATTTTGTTCCATCACAATGTCCCCTTAGGGGCTGCATACCCATAAATAATGCAGTGTACTATATTATATATAGACAGCTTATATAGTCTTATCATAGCAATATTTACCTGATGATGCTATGTCTTCCATGGGTAAACCTAACTGATGGGCCATGAACCCCAGAATAGAAAAGACAACAAATCCAGCAAAGATGCTGGTGGAGCTGTTCAGAATACAGAGTGCTATACAGTCCCTGTGGAACACAGAATATAGAAATAACAATAAATGATGAAATGCAGATGACTGTGATATGTATCATTGGGTGGGGTGCAGAAGATTAATGCAGGAGGATACTGACTTGTAGCAATCATTGTTGTATTTGTTATAACTGCCCAGCGCTGTTAGGACTCCTTGACACACAGCGTAGGAGAAAAACACCTGAGTGCCTGCATCACGCCATACCTGTAGAAAATGAGATAAAGAAGCAAAATAAACTTTATTTTATTTTGCGGTGGAATTTCACCTGGACATTTCTTTATGATATTCACAAATTCACTGTAGACATCCAGTTTTGATTACACCAGTTTGAGCAATGCACTCCTCGAATGGGCCTCTAGTCTGCACATCTGGTTTCCATAAGCAGGGTTAGAGGGCTTACATCCTCCAATTCAGTTTTGTAATGCTAGTGTTTATTCACGTTTCTTATATTCTAATACATGATACCCTATCCGCCTATATATTTATACACACTTCCTGTGTGAGTACACTGTCTCTGAGAAGGCAAGGGAAAGTAAGAAAGAAAATAATCAACAATGAAGAGGACAGACCATAAATAACAGAAACTGAGAGCTATATATATATATATATATATATATATATATATATATACAAAGGAACATAAATCCAATCGTTTCACCGTTTGTATCACTTCGCTTGCGGTATTTCTCACAGCGAGTGTCATGGCGGACGCCCAAATCCACTATAATTTTATAAGTAGTACTTCTTTTGTGTCACAGAATGTAGTTTTATTAGTGTTTTAGGCAATAATGTAGTTGTTTAGACTTAAAATATGTGGTTTGTTAATAAAGATAACATCTATTTGAAAATTTTCTTCAGCATTTTTGGAGCTCCAGGTTCCGTTCAACGCTCATTAACCAGCCGAGAGCAGCCTTACCTCGGCCAGATCTTCTGGAATTTACCACTGGCTCTGATGTTTCTAGAGTAATTAAACATGACATATAATTTGTTTTGGGTAAATCTAACGGGCAGTCTTTGCCCTCATTAATCTATTATTTGTTCCAGAGCAAATAGTTTTGGCTGATGGCAAAATCTCATCACATTATATTTTATATAACTTTAGTGCTGTATATCAGAGTCACCTTTATTTATATAGCGCTTTTAACAATACAGATTGTGTCAAAGCACTTTACAGTATCAAATAGGAAATCAGAGCGTTGCCTTTGTACTTTTGACTGAATTTTCTAGTAACTTTCATGATGATTGTTGTTATTTATTAAATATTATTATTCTATAAATAATGTTTTATATAAATAATAGCATTTTATAAATAATAGTATTTGGTATTCAGAAACGGTGTGTGTTCGTGATGGTGATTTTAGTTACTTGTGTGATATTGCTCATATAATTGTGTAAAAACAATTATATTCCATGCATCCATTCTCCAAACCACTTATCCTCTGTAGGGTCGCAGGGATTGAGCTTATTTCAGAGTCTCAGGCCACAGGCTGACGACACCCTGGACAGATGGCCAGTCAACTGTATTAATTCAATTCTATCCTAAACTTAATTCTAATGCCAAAAGCTACAAAAAATATTAAAATAGTATAAACATTAATGCATATTAGTTTCAGAAACAACAAGCACAAAGTGGGGGCTTTGCTTCTTCATTTCTGAAGTCTACCAGGCGAAACCGGTGTTAGTGGAGGGGTGGAGGACACCCTATAACAATTCCAGTAGGGAGGTGTAACAATTGTTACACAATCCCAAGATCTCTTCTCTGCTGCCTCCCTGCTTCACTTTTGCAGCTGCCTTGTATAATTCCATCAAACTTATTTTTTACACCTCCCTACTGTTCTGCATATCCAGAACAACCCCCACAAGACAACCGTGGCTTCCCTCCAAAAACCAAAAACACCTCCCACGCAATACATCGCCTTTTCACCTCATTTTCTCGCCAATCTTTATTTTGTTTTGCAGTGAAAGCAAAGAAAATCCCTTTCTAAGAAAATAGTTTTGTCACTTGCATTGTGATACTTCTGTAGAAACTCTTTCAGAAAACAAAAGTTACATGTTTCGGTGTCCATGTGCATCTGTGTTTCCCTCTAGTTCTACAGTGTATACAGACCCAGTGATAGCAGCTATGCCTGAGGCTCAGAAAAACAAACCTCCCTGTCTGGAATCATTACAAAGTCATCATAGTCAATGAGTTCTTCAGACCATTAATAGGTCATTTTCATGAAAACAGAATGCTCCTTTATGGATTACGATCCAACCAGACCACCCGCATGACTCAGATTTACACATTTGTACTTTTCTACACATGCCACATGAATAAAACAGAATATTTACTGTTTTACGAGTCATCACAGCAATGCACTGTTCCATGAATTAGACATAACATGAAAAACACATGACAAATCTAACTATACAAGAATGCCAGACATGCCATCCAACTATTCCATTTTGGCCATTTTGGAATTATAACCATTCCAGTACTAACAGAAGTATAAACGTGAAATCAGATTCCTTTCAAATGCATATTTCTGGTCATATTGTGTATTTTTATTTTACATCATTCCAAAATGTGCACGTCATCCCAAACTGAAACTGTTTGTCTGCGTAATCTTATTCAAAATGTGATCAGCATCTGAAAATCTTTCTGCATCTTTCATTCTTTATTTTTGAACACTGCCATCCAGCCACCTGCTTTTTTAGAGATCAGGCAAGTAGGCAAGTAGGCAAGTTGTGTCATATATTTACATGCCATAAAATTGCATCTTGAAACAATCAACAGCTTTGCCACACTGTAATTCATTAAAGTGATCATGTATCGCCATCAGATCCACAAGAAATAGTAGATCATTGGGATGGCTATATTCGGGACATTATCAATTCTAACCTCAGATACTATTTGGGACAGATAGCATGCACAATGGGAAGTAGGGATTGTGTGCACTTACATCAGGATTAGAGAGTTTACTGATATCAGGATACAGATAATAAGTAATTCCAGTTGCAGCTCCTGGCAGAGTCACTCCTCTGATGAAAAGTATGAACAGCATTAAGTAGGGGAATGTAGCAGTGAAGTAAACAACCTGCAAAACAATGACAAACAACACATACATATCATTTTAGTTGACTTTTCTCAAATATTTTGACAGCGTTACATACATAAAAGAGATTCCTATAGACTAACAGACACATGAAGGGAATTAGGGAATTAGCTACATTCTAAGCAACCACTCAAAATACCTTAGCAACATCCAGAATGCCACAGAAACCACTCTGAACATCAATGTATTAGCTAATACTAGGAAATTCCAACATCGCAGTGGTACATTTTTCACAAACAACCTGCATGTACATTTTCTTCTGAAAATATTTTGTTACTTATAATGTTCTAATTTGTTTACTTCTTATGTAGATATTGCTGGTTGATATTTTGCAGTTAGGATGTTTAAACTAGATTTTCTGAGGAAAATAAGTGAGTGGGGCTTGAACATTCAAAACTAACTGGCGATTTTAGGCAATATAGAAATCCTGGGCAAAACATTTCCCCAGGAAGTGGCACGTCACCTTATGCTAAAAGCATGTTCAGTTTTATCTGAAATAGATGAACATGAAACTGGCAAAATGTTATTACATTGGTTGTTGCCGATGAGTGGTGCTAAACTGTTAATAGTGTTTGAAAATAACATACTCCCCTAAGCTTAACTGATAATTTTAACAAAAGCAAACCTGAGATAAAAAAAAAAAAAAAGTAATTTATAACACAACCTTGTCATTTTAACTTCTACATCTTTTAAACTCTTTTATTATGATTCACGTGTTATGGGAATTTTATCAGCTGTACCAGGTGAGCTACTGAGCAAGTTTACTAAATCAGAAATGCCATATATGAAACCAGTTATGTGAAGCACATCATGCATATCATGCAGTATGGAAAAAAATATTTTGAGGTCAAATCATAGCATTGTGGAAGGAATTGTGTAATTTTTTTTTTTTCCTACAGTACATTCTTTTTAGCATGTTGCAATGCAGGTGCAACTGTAGGTTGTTCTAGGTGGATTTTTGAGTGTTTATATGCAGCTGTTGAGGTGTTCTGGACTGTTTTTTAGTATGATACTACATCGTTGGATGGTGAGTGTGGTTGCAGTGCTGTTGCTAAAATGTTTTGAATGACTGTTAGCATGCTACTATTTGGTTGTAAGTCTTTTGATTGGGAATTGCAAGGTGGTTGCTAGTATGCTATGGATGCACAAAGATTCCAGTCCCTAACTATGACTCAGGTCCTTCAGTGTAAGTCTACGGGTTTTTAGTGTTTATTTATGATAAGTACAATTATGACATTATTCACTCTTGATTATTTCACTAGCAGACAGATGTGCATGAGTATCAGCTGACCTTGCCTGTAGTCTTGATTCCTTTAAAGATGCAGAAATAACAGATGACCCAAGCCAAAAGAAGACACATGGCAAGATCAGCATTTACACTCCCCAGACCACCACTGTCCGCCACCCGCAACATACGATGGCTGAGGGTACACACAAAAACACACAAACATTACAAACAACCTTTTTTTTTTTTTAGTTCCATGCATGTCATGTCTCAAAGTCTTTGATTTCTTGTTTTACGATAAACCTAGGCCCATGAACACAAATATACCCATGCTAGATACAGATGTATCTTTGCTGTTATTTAGTTTTGTGGGTTTTAGTTTAGGAACCTGCACAAACTATAAACATATTGTTTTCATTGAGTTCACTGGCTCTGTGGTTCAGCCCAGATTTCTCAATAACCCATGTCTGCCTGATGAAACATTAAAAGTCTTTGTCTCACAGATGTTGGATGTTTTACATTTTTTCCCACCCTTTTAAGAGTAGGGGTTGTCTCACTCATAGTCCAAGACTTGGAAGAGAACTAACCCTAAATTTTGGGAGCTTTCTGACATTACCAAATCCTTTCATAAGTAGCTGACTGACAGTAAAGCAAGTTCCATGTTGTTAAAATGGGAAATATGCAGTTTTTATAAGGACTTATTGCTGCCTGACACTGTATGACTGTAAGCTGTAATGTAATGTAATGTAATTATAGTAATTTGGAAATAAACAAACAAGCAAATAAATGAGTTTGGAATTGCATTGTAACAATCACAGTTTCAAATTGTTCAAACAAATGTGTAGCACTAATACATATACAGTTTTTGAAATGTTTAAGTAACAAATGATGTAACTTACAACCAGTACTCTTGTTCTGGGGAGATCAATTTAAAAGGTGGCCATCCAGATTCATTTTGAAAACTGATGAAAGAAAGACATAAGAAGATTGTGAGTTCACCACAGCTTTTCAAGGACGTTCTTTTCAACCAAAAGCAGATGTGTCTGTGTTATGATTAGTTAGATACACTAAAAGCTTGTTCTTTCTATTCTGAAACACAGTGTAGAAAGAAAAATAGTGTAACCGAACCTTAATTGATTTGCTGATTTAAGATGGTCTAGTTGGTCTCGAAATAATGTTTTAAGCTATTTTCTTTCAGTACATTAACAGAAAAATAAATAAATAAAAATAAAACACAAAGCTTATTAAACGAAGAGCTATATAATATTAAGTTTAGAACACACATTAATGGATTTCAGTGAAATGTTAAAAAATCTCTATTATTAGGCCTTTTTCAAAAAACACCTGCCTCATTTTCCTGTTAGGTGAGTCCAAACAGCGAATAAATCATTCTTTCTAAATGCATTACAAAAGGGTCTTTGTTTAGGCAACTTATCCAACAAATGTGTTTGCAATCATCTAAAGCCTGAATCCAAAGAACATCTTCCATGACCCTGTAAACATCCGGGAGAACAACAGAAGTGTTTTGATTTTGTACTCTGTTGTTAAGTGAGGTTACCTCATGCTGTAGTTGTCACCATATTTATCCGTTTCATTGTAGAGGAAAGACCAGTCAGCGTCAGGTCTGAGTAAACCTGTGTAGGTAGCACTTATATTGTGGCAATTCACTGTCAATAAAATGGGAGATCAAAGTGAGCTAAAATTGATCTGGAATGGAACTCAGTAATTTATATTTATATAGAATTTATATTTGCAACATTATTATTTTTAATATGTATATTATATATATATCTAATTCTGTATTTTAGCAAATAACAGGTGAATTAATTACCACTGTTTAGAATAACTAATTAACTATTGTACATTTTCTGAAGGAAAATATATTTAATTTAATTTAATTTTTAATTTCATTTCATTTAATTTCATTTAATTTCATTTCATTTCATTTCATTTCATTTCATATGTCACAATTGCAACTTTTTTTCACATTAGCACATTTATTGCATTTATTGATTCTCATTTATTGTATTGCATTCTCAATTTATTTCTCATAATTCTGAGTGTATCTTACAATTGCAAATGTATTTCTAACTGTAACTTTATTTTTATTTTTATTTTTGTAATTATGACTTTATTCCTTGTTGTAATTGTAACTTCATATTTCACATTTACAACTTTATTTCTCAGAATTGTGACTTTAGTTCTTGCAGTTGTGACTATTTCTTGTAATGGTGGCTTTATATGTCACAGTTACAACTTTATTTCTCATAACTGTGCCTTAATTTCTTGTAATTGTGACTTTGTATGTTTATATATCTATGTTTTGTTTTGTTTTGTTTTGTTGTTTTTCCCGTTTTTTTTGCAACAGCATTTTTAATTCTCATTGCAATTTTATTTCCTGTAATCGTGAGTATAGGAAATCGTGAGCATTTCTCATAAACTGTGACTTTATTTCTTGTAACTGCAACTTTTATCTCACAATCACAACTTTGCGTTATTGAAACTTTATTTCTCATGATTGTGACTTTTTTGTTTTGTTTTGTAATTGCAACTTTATAATTGTGACTTTTTTCATAATTGTGACTTTACTGCTTGTAATTACAACTTTATTTCTTGTAATTGTGACTTCATATCTTACAATGTGACCTTGTATCTCACAATTCCAACTTTATTTTTTGAAATGTTCAGTATATTTCAATGTGACTTCATATCTCCTAACTACAGCAAACAATTTTTTTATTTCTCGGAACTGCAATTTTAAATAATTAATTATACAGTATCTCACAATCTGATTTTATTTTTTACTTTGAGCGTTATTTCGCAATGAACTATTTTATTTTTATGCTGGTGCAAAAACAAAAAAAAAAAAAAAAAACAAATCTGATCATTTAGAAAGGTGCTAATTCCTCAAAAAAAAAAAAATCACACATAAGTAGCCTAATATTCATGTCTGTTGCACAAACGTTGCAGCATGAGCTACAAACCAAAAGTAAAAAATAAATTAATTAAAAAAACTCTAAGTTTGTACAATAGCAGTAGTGATGCTTGTCTAAGCAGGAAACAGTTATTGACATTATTAACTTTCAAAGCTGCAATGCTTGTGCCACTGGGCAAGTCTGGAATTGCCTGACAGTTATTCAGTGTCTTGAGCTTATATGAATAGAGTTTATAAATACATGACATAATACATTAAACCACACCTGTGTTCCAATAATTGTCACAGGAAGTCCAAGGTAGAGTACTCCAAAAAGAATTGAATAGATAAAACAGAGCCCAGGCCAGGACCACAATGTAATATATATTCAGATAAATCACTATAACTTGGGAGGCAACACCTACACCTGTGGACAAAAACCACACTGTGTGAGAAAAGCCACAGGTGCAAAATAATACACAAAGTACAGTACATTTAATTCCAGCAGTTCAATGCATGGACTTTTATGAAAGCATAAGTCACCTTCAAACATGGGGCAGATTTTTTTCCAAGCAGTGATACCCCCTTCACTGGTGTATTGACCTAATGCCGTCTCAAGGAAGAATACTGGGATTCCACAAAAGAAGAGGAAGATGAAATAAGGGATGAAGAAAACACCTGGAGAAAACATAACAAAATTTAATTATTAGCACTGATCGATATAGATAAGTGGTTATTAGTCATAATCTAGGGTGAAAATCTTCTTTCCATTATCTTTAAGGGCTGTAACAGAACACAGCAATAACATATAATTAAATAAGCAATGTTATACAGCTTCTCTTGATCACATTTGAATAAGGAGCTTGAGGGTAAACGGTTGCAAAAACATTTTGATCGGCATGATTCATTTTTTAAACAAATATAACTTGTGCTTACTTATTTTAATAAGTATATATACAGTCATGGCCAAAAATATCGGCACCCTTGGTAAATGTGATCAAAGAAAGCTGTGAAAATGAATCTGCATTGTTAATCCTTTTGATCTTTTATTTAAAAAAATCTAACCTTTCATTGGATAATAAGATTTTAAAATGGGGGGAAATATCATTATGAAATAAATGTTTTTCTCAAATACACGTTGGACACAATTATTGGCACCCCTAGAAATTCTTATGAGTAAAATATTTCTGAAGTATATTCCCATTCATATTCACAATTTTGAGCACTCCAGTGTGATTATGAACATGAAATTATCTAGCCATGGCTTCCTGTTTCACAGAAATATAAATAGGAGGGAAAACAAAGCCCAAATTCCCTTAATCATCCATCACAATGAGAAAAACCAAATATTATATTTCTGATGTGCAGCAAAAGAAAAATGAGCTTCACAAATTAGTGAAGTGGCTTTAAGAAAAGAGCTAGAGCAGTGAAAATTCCCATTTCCACCATCAGGGCAATAATTAAGAATTTCCAATCAACATAAAATGTTACGAAACTGCCTGGAAGAGCACGTGTGTCTATATCGTCCTAATGCACGGTGAGAGGGAGAGTTTGAGTGGCTAAAGACTCTTCAAGGACCACAGCTGGAGAATTGCAGAAAATAGTTGAGTCTCGGGGTCAGAAAACCTTACAAGCCTCAAAAACAACACAAAAATGGGTCACTGAGCACAAAACCAAGCTTCTGCTGGCCATCCCAGTCCTCTGACTGAAATGAGTGGATGAACTGAAGAGAAGAAGCACCAACATGGAGCTGGGAATCTAAAGGGTCTGGAGTGATTCTGGATGAAGGAATGGTCTCTGATCTCTTGTCAGGTGTTCTCTAACCTCATCAGGCATTATAGGAGAACATTTAGAGCTGTTAAACTGGCAAATGGAGGTTTCAAAAAGTATTGAATAAAAGGGTGCTGTTAATTGTGGCCAACGTGTATTAGAGAAAAACATTTATTTCATAATCATATTTCCCCCCATTTTAAATTCTTATATCCAATGAAAGGTTAGATTTTTGTGAATTTTTTTAATAAAAGATCAAAAGGATTAACAATGCAGATTAATTTTCACAGCCTTCTTTGATCATATTTACCAAGGGTGCCGATATTTTTGGCCATGACTATATATATATACAATATTTAAAGCACAAATGGGTTAGATGAGTTCCATTTACTGGCATTGAGATTTGAATAAACCCCTAAAGTCAAGTATGAGCAGTTGTAAAACTAAGCACTCAAAAAAAAAAAAAAAAAAAGCATGCGCATGGGGGAAGAGAGCCATGATGTGTAACACATATTGGTTCTGAGCATTGCAGAAGAACATAGTGGTCTATTGATTGAGTTATTAACCATGGGCTTTAGTTCTGATGTGCTGAATCTTAAAGGTCAAATCCATTTCTCTGCACAGAGCTTTAAAACACCCCAGGCGTATTGCCTTTCTTTCTTTCTTTCTTTCTTTTCAATGTTACACTTCTTCTTCAACAGCCCTGCTTTCCAACCCTTTCTCTACAACAAACTTTCACTTACCGCCTCCATTTTTGTAGCACAGGTAAGGGAAGCGCCACACGTTCCCCAGGCCGATGATCTCTCCAGCCATGGACAGCAGGAACTCAGTCTTGTTGGCCCATTTCTCCCTGTCCTCAGGTCTTTTTTCAGCACTCCCTTTCTGGTCCTCTGGTTCCATAGCTTCCCCATCAGCAATGCTTCCATCTCTACTCTCCTCCATGGCCTTTATCTATCTGCCTCTCTGTGAGCATTTTTCAGTTTATTACAAGTTAGCCTATTAAAAGTCAATCAACATGCAGAACAATAAGTCTGAATTTTTGGACAAGTTCTTGCAAAGAATTCCGTTTTTTTTTTTCAGTCGAATTAATGCATCGAATATGCTTAAATTCGGTAAAATAACTTTAACGTTTAAACTGTGTAAGTCTCCTCCAAACAAACTTTATGAAAGCTAATGATTGTTTACATGAAATTATTCAATTACTTGCATACCCCAAAGAGAAATTATACGTACCAGAACCAGTTCAAAAATGGATAATAATTTAATATCTGGACAAAAATGTCTTTGGACTTACCAGATTTGTGGGCAGCTCTCTCACATGCGTGCGCAGAGCGTCAGTGCAGAGTGCAGTGTTCTTCAGTGAGCAGATCGCGGTGAGTGCGAGAGGGCGTGACGCATGGGTGTCATGTAGCGCTACAATCTGGACTACACGCCATGTGAACATATTTAACTAGGCCTACTTATTTTTTTTATTTTTTCCTCATTTTAGAAGTGTTTCTAACCATTATAAAAGTATTAATATTGTCATTTTAATAATATAATCAATAATTACAGTGTTCATTGGATTGGTTAAAACAATAGGCTAGCTATTTTTGTGAATTATATTTTCCTGAGTTTTGAAGGGTATAGCCCATTACTGTACCCCCTGTATGCTAATGAGAGCATAACGAAATAGCGTCAAATGATTTTACAATAGACTCACGCAGAGGAGAGCAAAGTAGCCAATCACAGACGTGTTTGTTGATTTCTACAACGCAATGGCCAATCAGAGGTGTTTAGGTTGTAATCCTCGCACTTGCCGCTTTTTGTCTTGCGCCGAGTTCTATCATGCTCGTAACTTCTTTAAAAAAAATAATGAAAGTTTCATTATTAGTTAAAACGGAACTTTGTAAGATGGTGATGAATGAGTGACAGTTTTTAATAAATTTAAAGGGAGCGCTCTTTGCATGCTGTATACGATAATATATTCAGAATTTAAATAAAACTTGTTTTTCATGCTTGACAAGCGACCACATACGACACAGAGATAGCTAACTACTACATTATAGATCAAGATAATAATTTCAGAAGCACAGAGTGATGATTCTGCAACCGAGCCTGGTCCAAACCACTGATCTCTATAGATCAGAGGTCCAAACGCAGGATTAAGGTAAGGAAACGGTTATTAATTAATTATTTGTATTGGCTGCCAGTGCCATGCCAAATCATGCACCTGCTTGCATTTCTGTTTAATTTAAGTGTTAGTGAATTATTGTAAAGTGTTACCCAAATAATATCATTTTGTGCGTTTACTTAGATAGATAGATAGATAGATAGATAGATAGATAGATAGATATAGTCAGTCTGGATTGTTTAGGTGTCTGACATCTACCGTTGGACTGAGGAACGCATAAAAAACTGGAATGATATGCAAATACAAGAAAAAAAAGGGGGGGAAAGAAATCAACAAAGTCACAATACAAATGAACGTTATCTGCAACAAAAATATTTTAACTACTTATAACTATCTACGTTATAAGTAAGTCACTCTTCACGTTATGTAAACTATAGCCTATGCCTAAAAATGTTAAATGCCTGAAGTAAATTAAGTATTAATAAGTAGCTAATATTACTTAAAATTATAAAGCGTTAAATGTTACTTATTTCTTTCTTTCTTTCTTTCCTTCCTTCCTTCCTTCCTTCCTCCCTTCCTTTATTTATTTATTTATTTATTTATTTATTTATTTATTTATTTGCCTAATGATGATTTTAATAGGCTATTTGTTTGGGCTGCAATTTTACCCCATGCTAAAATCCCTTATTTCCACGAGTATCTCCTCCAGATGCAAAAGCGTATCTCCTTCTTTCTTTCTTCCTGGTATTATTATGAAATTAATTATAAAGAATGATTATTTAAAATAAATAAATAAATAAATGTTCGTAGTTGAACGACGCATGATGACGTCTGGCCGGCGAATGCGGAAGTAGAGCGAACAACAACCAGAGATTGAGGAAAACGAGACATAAACAGAATCTAGACAGGAAAGATGTTTCCTCGAATTTAGATCAAGTCAACGTTATTTATAACTTCAAGAGGAAAGGGGCTTTTTCGAAAGGTATACACAATGCATTAATACGGTTAAATGCAAAATTAAAATTGAAATTAAAAAGTGTAACTACAATTGATCATCCCAGCATATTTGGTAAACAGATGTCTTTCATGAATGAGATCGCGACCGTTGAAAACAAATTAAATGTACTAGATGAGTAATGTTTGTAAATAATCTTTGACGCAGGTTTCAGTAAGCGTAGTCTGAAAATTTAATATATTTTAAAACGATAGATTGAACATAAGTGAAATGTGTAATTATATTTGATCAGCATGTTGTAGTAAAGAAAATATCTTGCTTGACTGAGACCGCGACTCGTGGAATCAAATCATAACAACGCTAGTTATTAATGAAAGCGTGTTGTCATGCACTTAAAAGGTGGCCAGATGGACATATTTGTGTATTTGCTTTGAGGATGGACTGTGGGGCCACTGTCAAGCATTTGGAGAGCTCAGAAGACCTCCAGAAGCCCACTGATGAAGAGTCATGTGAGGAAGAAATGGACACATCAGAGGCCAAGTGGCGCTGGTTCTACCTTGCGGAGTGTGGCGTCTGGCATATGTTTGAAGTATGTACTGCTTTTTATATAACTGCAGTCTGATAGATTAGACTAATATGAATGGCAATTCATAAGTTGACTTTTTGCTGATCACATCATGCTGTTTTCCTTTTCACTACAGGAAGTTCCCAGCACAGGTTGTTCTGTCACCAATGAGCAAATTGAACAAAACTACATCAAGAATCAACATGCTTCAATGGACTTCTATACTGCTAAATATACCTATAAATTAGACTTTTCTGGTTGGTTACCGAACAAAATACAGATATGCGTTATTTATCTAGATGTATGGTCATAAATGGCTTGGGGGGTGTGATATGTGTCATTGCTGTCATCTCTCTTTTCATCTTTTCAACTTTTCAATCATATCACTAGCTATGAAACAAGTTAATGTGACTACTGGAAAAGAAAGGCCAATCAAAAGGGCATTGCATTCAGCTACTGACTTTAGGTAAGCTCCAGCTTTTTTTTTAATTGTAAAATTTATATTGTACATCCGTATAGCTTATTATTTTAAATTATTATTATAAAAAAATAATAAAAAATATCCATGTTTCATAGATTTATCTGTGATAACCCAGCCCTTCCTGTACCCAGTCACTGGGAAAGAGTTAATACAGAAGAACCCTATCAGGTATACAAAGAGAAAGTAAAGTTAAACATAATGACTTTTAATAACACAGAATGACTTTTGACTATGGGATTATGACTGCTTCCTTCCAGCTTATTGCTTTATGCAGAGATACGTTTGAGTACAAAGAAGTGGCCCGCTTATATGAGAGAACCATGAGCCAGCCCGTCAGATCCATTCAAAGAGTACAGAACCTGGACCTGTGGGAGTTTTTCTGCAGGTTGGCTCATTTTTTTTAAAGAGGTTTATTTGGAAATAATGTCTGTCTGTCTGTATACTTTTTAAGCTTATTACAAGGCTTCTTAGTATATATATATATATATATATATATATATTTATGTAACATTCTTGAAACATTTCAGTTATGACCGAATCCAGTTTAAATAATAAAAAAAAAATAATACAATAAATGAATACATGTAAATGTGTTACAGGAAAAAGGCCCAGTTAAGAAAGATAAAACGTGTTATAGATGTTGAAGAAAAGATGCTTTTTCATGGAACCGGTCACAGTAATATACAGGCCATATGCACATACAACTTTGATTGGCGTCTCACAGGAAGCCACGGCGACGTCTATGGCAAAGGTATAGTTCAGAATTCTTTCTGCATTAAAATGATAATTCACCTAAAATTGAAAAGGGTGTCATAATTTACGTATCCTCTTGTCAGTCCAAACCTGTATGACTTCTGTATTCCATTGAACACAATAGACATGTGTATAGAAGCCCACTTTTGCCATAAAAGAAAAAAACAAAATTATGCTTAAATCATAATTATGACCAAAAAAATTAAATGAAAATCATGCATTATGAGATACTAAGTCATAATGATGAGATAAGTAGAATTTATGGCATAAAAGTCATTATGAAATACAATGCCGAAATTATAAGATAAAAAGTTGCAATTATGACAAGAAGTCTAACATTTTGTCATAAGTATGCCTTTTTTATCTGATAATTCCAATTTTTATCTCAATTAAGTCATAAATGTGACTTTTTATTTTAAAAATTTGACGTCAAACTTCCTTATGACTTAGTATCTCAGTTGCAAATTTGTATCTCTAATTATTAGAAAAAACGTTATGATTATGAGAGAACTTTGTCATAATTGACTTTCTCATTATTTTGACTTTTTAGCTCATAATTGACTTTTATTATTAATAATAATTGAATAATTATGACTTAGTATGCCATAATTTTGATTATATGAAAATTATACATAATATTCCAAAGAATGATTTTGTTTTTCTCATGTGACGGAATTTAAAGGGTTAGTTCACCCAAAAATGAAAATTCTGTCATTAATTACTCACGATGGACAGTCATGATACCCTGTCCATTATGGTGGTGTGCCGCTGCAGATGGGATGAGGAAGAGAAGAAATGAATAAAGTCGTTATTTTAGTTTTCTTTGCACACAAAAAGTATTCTTGTAGCTTCGTAAAATTGTGGTTGATCCGCTGATGTCACATGGACTATTTTAACGATGTCCTTGCTACGATCCTGAACCTTGATCGTGTTAAGATCCTTGCTGTCTATGGAGGGTCTGAGAGCCCTCGGATTTCATCAAAACTATCTTTATATTTGTGTTCTGAAGATGAACGAAGGTCTTACGGGTTTGGAACGACATGAGGGTGAGTAATTAAAGGTGCAATAGGTGATTTATCTTCAGAAACATCATTCCGAGTGTTTTAATTGGCTTTCCTACCTGCCTGTCAACGTATGTATTGGTATACCTCTGTGCACCCTGTTCGCGCAGACAGAGAAAGAATGGCAGACAAACATCAACAACCCGATCTTCCTTCCCGGTATTGTAGTACTTTTACTAACTGTACTATAAAGTTTGCTCACCGGTGAATGACACATGATGTATTGTAGTAAACGTTGTCTCTGCTCGTCTGATCTGTTCGCGTTCTTGCGTTTAGGGGGCGTGGCTTTGGACGGTGATTTTCAGGGAGGGTGGGACGTTCGCTTTCAGTGCTATCAGGATAAAGCTAGCATTTTTCAAGATCTCCTACTGCACCTTTATGTTTGGGTGAACTATCCCTTTAACATTTTTATTGGAATATATGATTTGCCTTTTTTGCAATTAGGGTTATTGTAAGCATATATTAAATTAGATTTATAATTATAGAAACATTTTATATTAAATAAATACAATTTCTGTCTTTACAGGTAGTTATTTTGCACGTGACGCAAGATATTCAAGCAAGTTTTGTCATTCGACTAGCAAGCACAACTTTATCCTACAGAGACATGGTCTAGCGCCCCCTGTTTTCCAGAGCGACCCACCGTACAAGTGCATGTTCCTGGCACGGGTTCTAGTTGGGGAATATACGCTGGGTCACCCCCAGTATTGCAGACCACCATCCAAAGACATGAGCATTGCCAACTTTTTTGACAGCTGTGTAGATGATATGATGAGCCCGAAGATCTTTGTTATATTCGACAGCAACCAGATCTACCCGGAATACCTGATTGAATTTTACTGACATCAAAGACCAAAAGGAAATCAGTGAATTTTCAAAAGAATTAACAGCGTTTTCATTCTGATGAACATACTGCTCTGTGTGGTTGTGGCTGGTTACTGCAAAAGTGCCTTTGGTGAAAAAATGTGAATGGACAATATACTGTGTCTAGGGGGCAAGGTTAAAACATATTAATAGTTTATATGGATTACATGATCAATTTTATGTTTTTTATAACATATTCATTTATGATACAAAACATTCATATGAATATTATTTCATGGAATGAAATGAAAAAACAAAAATTAATTTGGAATTTTATTGCATGAAACATGGCATAACGTTTACGTTATTTACTTTTGTAATTTCCAGCAATCCTGCCTTGTGGAAAAAGCGCTGGTAGAATGTGATTCCATGAAAAGTATGTACCCTGAGTTATGTTTTTCAAATCTGCACATGCAACATTTTATTACTATTATTTTTCATAGCCTACCTCTCCACAATTCTACCTCTTCTCATATATTTTCAAAAGACAACAACAAAGAAACTCTTGATTGCCAAGAGTCTTCAAACACCCATATGTTTAAAATGGAAATTGAATGATGTCTTTAAATTGTGATGAAATGGACATAGCGACAGATCGTTTCTTCCATATTGTGACATACATCTGAGTGAAGCGGGTTATCGGAAAAGAAAAAAAATGTAGGGTGGGGACATCTGTGTGGAGGCACATCTAAATGAGTTTTTGCAATTAATAATTACAATGTCAAAATAAATAATTATAAATGTATAAAACATAAATAAATAAAACATGCATGGAAGAGTCATTCAAAATAAGATGAATAACATGCATTTAGAAAATAAGACAAATCATGAAATTCTAGCACTTTTAAAAAGTACTATAAAAAATTAAAAGTATGTCCTCTGCCCATTCATTGATTACACATTTTGCCTATTTTGCTTAATTTACTTCAAACCAGCAATAACAATGTGATACTCTCAACTATGTTTAATATCTTTTTGCCAAATCCATTTGTCATATCTTCATGGAAAAAAAAAAAAAAAACATAAAATAAAATCAATGGATGTATGCACAGTCCATTATACTGATCTATACTAAAGACACACAGACACACACACAGTTTAAATTTATTTCCAAAGGATTTATTTGTTAGCTTCAGACCTGATTTACCACACCAATTGTCCATTATTTTTATGGCAATACTTTTTCAGCTAATTCTTGTGATCTCCTCATGGCTGATAAAAAGAAAATTACAGCTCTTTTATTTACTCTACGAATAACAAACAACATAAAAAAGCTATAGCTTTAGTGTATTAGTAGATATGTATGCACTCAATACTGTTTTCATTCTTGTTAAAATATTTATGACATTAAAATGCAATGTCAAATATATTGCTATACAATTGCCAATAAGGATAACTGAAGATTATATGCAACATATTCAAGATTAATAGTGTTAATAATAAGTGTTGTTGTTTAGGATTTAGCATTTTTTTTACATTATTTCTGTGAGGTTTTACAGAGTTAAGTATGTATGATATATCAACTTTGAAACTACTACTACTCTTGTGTACACTTTTCACAAGAGCAGTTTTATAGTTGATCCAAAAGAAAGTAAAAACCCAGGATAGAGGGGCTGAGTGAATGTGGTCTGGACTCTGTGGATGAGGGTCAGAAACGCTGTAGAAGGACAGAGTTCTTTCACTGTGATCCACATACACTCCTATTCTAGAGCAGCTGGGTGGTATGGAAAGTTTAATCAGTTTTTTATCATGATAAAATACACAACTGGACAGACTACAGAACAAACACCATGACTGACAATTGAATCCAAACACACATGCTTTTTCCTTCCTCCCAATGCTGTTATATGATACTGATACAGCGACACCATAACCACTCCACTCCAATTCCCAGTAGCAGCGTCCACACACACTCTCTCTACACAACACCTGAAGAGTACGATCAAATCTATCCATATGGATGATCAGGATACTGCTGAATTATGCCAGTGTCAGAAGCCATTTTGTTTCCTTCAGACAGACGAAGGCATTTATTCACTGTGTTTGGATCCAGAGTGAACTGACGGGAATCTGGAGGGGGAAAAAAATATATATTACAAAATACATAATTTGAAATCTATAATTTATCAATATTATTTAACATTTATTTATAAGACATAATTTAGTCTTTATGCAATAAAAATTCAAGAAATCCTTTGCAGTGTTTGCTGAGGGAAACTGACTGTTTGTACATGACACTGAATATTTAATTAAACAAATAAATGAAAGAAATAAAGATTTTTTTTCTTAGGATTGTTAAAAAAAAACACTTAAAAAAGAATTCAAATTACTGAAAAAATTTCTTAAAATTATTGTAATTAATTAAACAAGCTGAAATAGTGAGAGACTCTCATAAGAAGCTTCAGATTGTAAAGAGGATCATGTGCTCTTACATTGTAAGAAGTCCTCCCTGGTCTTGAGGTTTGGGGTGGGAATGATCTGGATGTATGACACTATGGAAACCACCAGATTTAAAGTTTTATGATTTTATGCAATTACATCTACATGTTATATGATGCAGTTGAATATCTCAATATAAATAAATTGCAAGCACTTCACCTCTACCAGATATCCTTTCTATCTCCTGTTTGCAGAAATCCTCAAGTTTCTCTCTAAGCAGGGAGACGGATTTTGCCACATCATCGAAAGAACGTGGAGAAGAGGGAATGATGGGTACATCCGCAGATTCAGGAGGAACAGAGAAAGACTGGAAACTCTACAGACAAAGACAAACAACACAATCACAATATAAAATTCTGCTTTCACAAAACACTTACGGTAACGCTTTAGTATAGGGACCAATTCTCACTATTAACTAGTTGCGTATTAGCATGCCTATTATTAACATATTGGCTGTTTATTAGTACTTATAAAGCACATATTCTGCATGACCATATTCTACATCCCTAATCATACCCATTACCGAAACCTAAACTACCTTACTAACTATTAATAAGCAGCAAATTAGGAGTTTACAGAGGCAAAAGTCAAACAAAAGTTTGTTTTCATGATTTGATTTTACCCAATGGGTGACATTTTGCATCTTTTTGACCATAAACGTCATGACAATGCTAAAATAAAACTGGTGTGTATGTCAACATATTTTAGGCAAAATAATGGGACTTTTTTTTTAATATAGCACCACAATCAAAACACAAAAAATTTAATTGTGTAAGACTGTGCTACCTGATTACACAGATTAAAGAGTCTTTAATTAAATTTAATAAAGATTCTCTGTAAATCAATCTCACTGAAATTTTGTGGTTTCTCCCAAGGTTTTTTTTTCTCCATTCTGTCACAGAGGCAGTTTTGGTTCCTTGCCGCTGTCGCCTCTGGCTTGCTCAGTTGGGGACACTTAATTTCTAGCGATTATCGCCGATTTGATTGCACAGATAATATTTAAACTAAACTGAGCTAGACAATGACATCTCTGAATTCAATAATGAAATGCCTTTAACTGAAAATTGAGTGTTTCATCTTATCATTATACATTACTGACACTCCATCCTCAAATTTGATACTGTTAAGTGCTTTGACACAATCTGTATTATTAAAAGCGCTATATAAATAAAGGTGACTTGACTTGACTGAAAACCTGCTGAACAATGTTACCTGGAGAAAATGAATGTTATCATCTGTGTGTTAAAGCTGCTCCAGCTCAGCGTCTCTCCTCTTCAGCTCTTCAATCTCCTGCTCCAGTCGCTTCAAGAGTCCTTCAGCTTGACTCACTGCAGCTTTTTCCTTATCTCTGATTAGCTTTGTGACTTCAGAGTGGCTTCTCTCAATGTAGTAGATCAGCTCAGTAAAGGTCTTCTCACTGTCCTTCACTGCAGCCAGTGCAGAACGCTGTTATAAGACGCACAGTCCTGACATTAGTGCAGCGGTGAGCACAGCAGTTGTTCTTCTTACCTTGTGTGACTCCACAGTCTCTCTCAGATTCTGAATCTCTTTCTGCTTGATTCTCTTCTTAAACTCATTCTTTGCCTTTGCAGCTGTTTCTGTAGGACAGAACAAATAGCTTACAAGTTGCGGTAAAGTGCAAGTAACTGAGTTTTGTTACAATAGATATCTTCCACTTTGTTTTTAGCCTGTTAAATAATTAGTCATAGTGAGTCTACAAATTTTCTCCTTTTTGTCGATGCTTTTCAATGTTTTCTTTACATCATCAGTAGCACTACAGTATACTATAAATCAGTTATTCCAAGTATTATTATATACTATATTATTATATAATTTATTATATAAGTATACTTTTGATAATATATATACTGTATATATATATATATGTCAAAAGTACTGTCACAGTAATCAAAAAGTAATCATATTATATCACACATATATATCTTTTACAAGTAAAACTTTTTTAAGTGTATTAAAACTGCTGTTCCATGAAAATATCCTCAGCTTAGCGATGATATATTATCATTAAGCAGCTGAAATAAATGCTTGCATTACAATATATGTTTGTTTTAAGTTTATACCTGCTTCTCCCTCTCTTCTACAGCTGTTACTGTGTCGTGGTTTCTGTGTTCATCCATTCCACACAAATAACAAATGCACTGCTGGTCAGTATGACAGTAGATGTCTAACTGTTTATCATGTTTGTGGCAGATCATCTCCTGTAGTCGTCCCGTGGCATCCATTAAGTTGTGCTTCTTACCTTTAAAGAAATCCTCATGTTGTTCAAGGTGATTCTGACAGTAAGAGTTGAGACACACCAAACAGGACTTGACTGCTTTGTATTTTCTTGCAGTGCAAATGTCACACTCCACATCTCCAGTTCCAGCATAACCTTGCGCAGGAACAGCAGAATGGAGTTTTGTCTTCTTCAATTTCTCCACCACTTCAGCAAAAACACCACATTTTAATTGCCTAAAACAGGTCTTGGAGTGAAAATCTGCCTGCACTGGGGGCAACTGTAAACTCCCTTCTGATCATCTTGATTCCAGCAGCCTGTAATGCAGTTCATACAGTAACTGTGTCCACAGGGAATGGTGACTGGATCCTTCAGTAGATCCAGACAAACTGGACAGCTGAACTGGTCCTGAGCCACTGAAATGTTGGCTTCTGCCATTTTAGACAGAGAGACCTATACAAGAGCAAAAACAAAACTTACTTCTTCCCGTGAACTGAGGAGTTTCCTGTTTTAGTTATGGAGAAAGTGTGCAGTGCAGCCAATAGAGGGGGCTCAAGCCTCAAATACTATTTTCTACTTCTGCCTGTGCTTGTCTGCTGTACAACACACTAACAAATAGTGATATTATACATTTCCAGGTATTGTGAAATTAACACTTTTATATTCAAATTTGTTAAAAATGTGTTATATGTTTGACAGTAGTATCTGTATCTGGCACTTAACTGGGAGTTTGACTTCACCCAGCTAAGCAAAGTAGCCTATCCTTTCCTTTTCTATATGATCAAATGTATTTGGACATTTAAACATTAATTTCCAAATTTATCTTTTGCTTTTCAGCACAATATGGCCCATAGGAGCTGGTGGGTGAATCTGTTCTTATCCAAAATGAATGACACGGAAATTTAATGTGAATATGGGAATAAAATCCACTTTACACAAGTAATGTTTGTAATGTAATATACAAGTAGTGTTTGTCTGTAAGGCTATTAACACAAACATCAATATGCACACACACACACATGTGTGTGTGTGTGTGTGTGTGTAGGTAGGCTACATAAACATATTCAGTTGGACTACTGTTTAGCCAAATTATAATTTTCGGTTACACTTTACTTGAAGGGGTGTGCATAAGACTGACATGACACCTTCATATTCATGACATGACACATGTCATGAATATGAAGGGGTTTTATGCATGTTTATGACAACTGTCAAAAAAAATAGTTTGTCTAAAAACTAATGTCATTAATTTTATAATTATGCCATTTGACTTAGCTCATAATTGTGACAGTGTGTGAATTTCATTTCAGTAGCCTGTGTGAACAACAACAACAATAAATACTTAAGTTTATATTTTGCCTATGAGGAGCGTCTCGCTGCAGAACACAAGATCCAGGGGGCGTGGTTGGATCCAGATCCAACTCCTCCCACCTTACATATAAGGTGCGTTCGACTTCATGCGGCGCCATGAAAACCGATCGGCGGTTGACTTGAAGAAGTGCATGCCGGTTAGAAAATTTGTCTGACTTGAACCGGCGCCGACGCCACGTCACTGTCACGTGTGGCATCAAAGTACCGCGAGAGCGTTTCGAGAGCAGCCGGCTCACTCGGCCGGCGCAGTTTCTCCAGAGCGACTGCGGGAGCGTGGATGACCACACAGCTGTTTCCCGATTGGCCAAATTCACCACATGACAACAATGACCTGTGTTTCTAACATCTTCAATTCCAATACAGTTCACAAATATTATTTTACTAGGAAAATATCACAATCGTGTGAAAAAATGGAAGCTAAGCCAAACTTATAAAAAGAGATTAAACAAATGGTACTACTACATTAGATAAATTAAGAACAAAAAAGCAAGAAAGACCTATGAAGCTTTTTGTTACTTTAAATTGTTGTAATTTTACCCCTGGCATGAATTCACTTTACATATTCTTATGAATGTTTATTTGTTTTTGTACTTGTTGTGAGTTGTATATGCTTGTACAAACCTTTGTATAATTTTTGCATAATAATAAAAAAAAAATACTGCCCACAAATCTGTTTTTAGAACAGTAAAAGCTTTTTTTACTGTATAGTTACAATGTTATAATGAGTCACATTTAATAATAAAAAAAAACACTGATAAAGGCTGATAAAGGTATTTAAATAGTACATGTTTATGTTGAACTTTATTCTTGAACAGATGGCCCTGTATTAAGCAGTATATAAAAAGTGTTTCTGTTGCTCATGAAAACATTTCTGAAACGTCCGTGCATTTGACAAATATTGCATGTTATTCACTTCATCTGTGATAAGAGTATCCAAGCACCGCGAGAGCATCACTACCGGGAGCAGAAAGAGTCCGACTTCAGGTCTCCGCTTTCAATTCCGCCCCCGACTGCAAGCGGCTATTCTCGCCGATAGGTCTGTGCGGCGCCGCACGAAGTCGAACACACCTATATTCTCAAAGTTTAATAGCGTAGCAGGTACAAATAAGAAAACCGAGACCACGCCCCTTGAGCAATATATTTGCCAATCTCTTTCATTCAAAAAATAAAAAGGTTCTCCCGTCCCAGGTGTGACGTGTTTGCGTAGGCTACTAGAAATGTTTGACGTCTCTCCAGGTCATAATGTTTGCATTGTTTCCTGTTTATGACTAGTATTATACAACCCTGAGTTTCCTTTTCTCTCCCACTTGAGGTTTTCTCGAGTGCGTCTTTATTCGACCGCGTTCGCTTTCAATTCGTCTGTCAAAATGCGACTCTCTTATTTCCTTTGTTACTGTGTTCACTCTCTTTTTTCTAGCCTGGAAATATGGGTTTCTTGTTGAGTTTTTATTTGAAAACTTTCCCAATGTAGTAATTTATTTACCTGCTATAATGTTGTGTGAAGAGTTGGCTGGTTTGGTGCTGGAGGATGAAGTGGAATATATGGACACATCTGACAGACCATGGTGCTGGTACTACAAGGCAAAGTGTGGTGTCTGGCACAGGGTTGAGGTAATGTATTAGTTTTGCAATATATTCACTTTCAAGTGTTTGCTCTACAATTTATTAAAAATGTTTTTTTTTAGGATGACCCAAAGGGCTTTATGTCCAGTGATGATCTGGAGAGATATTACCTCAGAAACCCACAAGGTGTTATAACCATGACTACTACTGGAGGTCAGTTCCAGATTAACTTTGCAGGTAAACAGTTGATAATACCCTTACGATCATAACATAATTTAGGAATGCTTTAACTGCATGTTGAAGTAAACAGTCAATGTTGTATAAACCCATGGTAGAATAAAAATACCAACATCTGTGTTCATGTCATTATCAGACACTGTTTTATTATTCTTATTCTTAATAATTATTGTTTTTATTAATATGTTCAAATTTAGCAAGCACACAAGTTAACTTAAAAACTGGGAAAGAAAAACGGATTAAACGCTCATTTCAAACTGAGAATGGATTCAGGTGATCTATCTATCTATCTATCTATCTATCTATCTATCTATCTATAATGAGTCAATAAAAAAAACAAAAAACGAAACTGAAGTTAGTTTATCAATATGTTTTAGGCCTATACACAGTACATAAAGTACAGTCAAGTATCATGGTGCATTCAAGTCAATTTCTTTTTCAATGAAACGAAAGTGAAACTTACCTTGCACGTTTTGTGTAACAGATGCAAATGTGATGAGATTTCTCCATCTCCACCAGCGCACTGGAAGGATGTTGATCCCAAAAAGCCTTATCAGGTACCAGGAAGTGCTTATCATAGTGTTACATTTATATTCGGACATTCTCTCTGAATATGTTTTCTTATCTCAATCAGTTAATCTCTCTGGGAAAAGGTGGCAGTGAATATCAGGCAGTGGAGAGATTTGTCAGGGATAATGGCTTACTGCATGATCCCATCATATCCATCAAAAGAATACAGAACATGGACCTTTGGGAGCTGTTTTGTAGGTAATGAGAATATCTTGCTCCATCTAGGATGATTTCGGTGAATCTCATGAAAACATGTTTTACTTTCAAATAAAATGAACTCATGTATTTATTTGTGTATGTATGTATGAATTATTATTATTATTTTATTAATTTTGTATAAAGAAAATGATGCCAGTTTATGAAGCCAAATTTTCTCACACTTTCTCATTCCCATTATTCTTAATGTTTAATAATAATAATAATAATTTGTATACCAAAAATGACACCTGTTTGTAAGACCATATTTTCTACTTTTTAAAAAAAAATTCCCATTACTCTAAATGATGATTTTCATTATCTATATTATTCCCTTTAATAATTTTATAAAAACAGATGTGTATAATACGCATTGTCATTATAGTCTACATATTTTAAAATTAATATTTCTTTACAAACCAATTTGTCCACATTCACATTAGTCATTTAATGAAAAATATTTGTAATGCAGAAGCATGTTTTATCAAATTATAATAGTTATTTTACTTGCATGTGAAATGATAAAAATGACATTAAAACATGTATTGCTTGAATTCTTGTCTTGAATCCTTAGGAAAAAAATCCAGTTGATGAGGATAAAAGGACAATCAGATATTGAAGAGCAAATGCTGTTTCATGGCACAGATGCAAAAAACGTGCAATCCATTTGCACATTTAATTTTAACTGCAGATTATCAGACAAGAAAAGAAGGGGACATGTATATGGCAAAGGTGGGCTGTGATTATAAGATTTTCTTAGGTGTTTTCACATGTAAAATTCTTGTAGTAACTTTTTTTTTTTTTTTTTGCAGGAACATACTTTGCAAAACATGCGTCATTTGCTAACAAATACAGCAACACCAGGCAGGGAACCAAAGTCATGCTGCTTGCCCGCGTTATTGTTGGGAAGTACAAAACAGGCCATGAAGATTACTGTACACCTAATGATGACCAGAATGAAAACATACATGATAGTTGTGTAGATAATACGCTCTATCCCAGGGTTTTTGTTATCTTTGATTCCAATCAGATATATCCAGAGTACGTGCTTGAATATCACAGCAACTAATTTAGATCAAAAATGAATGCTGGGAGACCTAGAGAATTTGTGTAAAATGCCAGAATGTTTATATAATACAGGTTAATATTTTTGCAAAAGGTTTGGACTTAATGGGAGTTTTAATGGGATTTAATGGAAGTTTTAAAGAAGATTTTATGGATTTAAAGGGAAGTCATTTAATGTTATACTGTTTGAATTTAACATTTATTTTCACCCAGATACAGTAAACACCATCGGAAGCTCACTTGAAGTAATGATTTCCCCTGCACTCTTGGTCAAGAATCATTCCAAAAAAATAATTCACAGAATTGACCACCAAAGGATCATTATGGGAGTAAAAGACACGTATCCCAAAAAAACTGAAAGGTGCAATGTTGAAACTAAACAATACTTTAGCGTAGCTACAGTATACACAGACTTCATGATTTGCCTCATTGATTTGAAAAAAACAGAGCACTTATAAATAAAGAATCAATAAATATATATCTTTCTTAGCAACTCAGCAGTCCATGTTTTTCTTGGTTTCTCAGTGTGCATTATCCACTGGTTACATCTAAAAGCTCATAGTTCCTTAAAAGAATAGTTCACACAAAAATGAAAACTCGGCCTAATCATTTATGAAACTTCACCATTGTTCCAAACCCATATGACTTGGAACACAAAATTAGATATTTTGAACAAAATACTAGTCACTATTTTCCATGCAGTTACAATGAACTGAAACTGGAGCTTTAAAGCTTCAAAAAGGACATAAAAGTAGTCCTTTACAGTTCCTGTTTTCTGAAGCCAGCTTTGTGCGATGAACAAACTGCAACTCCGCATCAGTAAAAGTGGTCCATACGACCAAAATGAGGAGCCAACCAAAATCTAAGTCATTATTTAGTGAAAATCTTGACATCCACCCCAGTTGCCCTGGGCACATTCATGAGAGATGCAGCGGTGTCCAAATAAACCATTCATTTGAATCACATATTTTAAGTAAATCAGTCAATCACAAAACCAATCAGAATAATTTGCTCATGAATCACATTGATGAGATTCTCAAGATCAACGCATTGATTCTATGATCTGGTCACAATGTTTTACAGAAATTGTTTTAGTGAATAATAAAAAAATTTGGTCTGCTCCGTGCAGACAGCTATGATTTTAGAAAACTTGAAGTGAAATGTAAATGTATGTGACAATATTGCCTCAACCAAAGGCAACAGATTGAGGAAGGATTTCCTGTTGCTGAGCAAGACCGGCATAAAATTGGTGGAGAGTGTTTGAAAACAATTATTATTTTTGAACTTGTGTTTCTTGGAACATAAATTTCACGATGCAGCTTTAAAATAAATTAATCATCTCTTTGTCATTGACTAACCAGAACGATTCAGTCAAAGTAGTCTTCAATGTCAATATTAGGATTCAAAAGCTCCTCGCCATATCGGGATAAATCCATTTGGTTGAGAATGAGGTTCTCAAATGTTTCCTCCAGGTCCGTCTCTCCGATAAGGACGGCTCCCACCATTCGGCCCCCAGTCAGAACCACCTTCACATACTCATGGCCTTTTGTACAGCGCACAAGAAGCTCATGGTCCAGACCCAAACCTTGAGCATTAAACTTTCCTAGCAAAACCACCTTAAAAAAAAAAAAAAGACAAAACAGAAATTAAATGGTTGTAAAATATAGTATATTATGTAAACAAAAACATTTATTTTGGATGCGATTAATCGCAATTAATCGTTTGACAGCAATATTTAATTTATTTTAATTGGATCTTATAATTTTTTTCTTTTTCATTTTATAAATGCACTTTTGTTTCATGTATATGAAACAAAACGGCACACCCATTATTTATTTATTTATCACATATACTATTATTATTATGATTATTATGTGAATTGTATGAATGTATTATTGTGTGAATTATAGTGTGGCCAGAGACAACTGAATGTCCTTTTTTTAAACCTCACATCTTTGACACCACTTTCACTCCTGATGAGTGTGCATCTCTCATATTACATTTTCATAATGTTTCCATTGTGTAAAATACTTTGAATTGCAATCCAGCCATTCCAATTGTGACACATGAATGGAAAGCCAATTTGTAATTTCTGAATTCTCTGGCATTAAGAGAATAAAACAATATCTGAAATTTCTTCAGAAAGAGAGGTATCATTAAGAAAAGCATTTTTTAAAGAAATAAGACATAAACAAAAGGACTCACCTTGTAGTTGAAGAATTTGGTGATGTGTGAGAACAGCTCAAAGCAGAAGTCCATCTCTATAGGCTCCTCCAGCACATCTGCAGCCATACAACGTGCTGCGTACCAGCCCATCTGACGTGCCTGAGTCCACAATCGCATCTTACCCATAACAGGAGAGAAGTTTTAGAAAGTCAACCCTCAGTACATCGTTTATACATTAATACAGTAACAGAGGTGCAGCTGTACCTGCTGCCAGAGAGCGCTGGGCTCCCAGCCTGCCGTACACACATCTCCAGCCGCATACACATCCTGTTCAGACGTCCGCATATGATCGTCCACTCTCAGACCATGATCTCCTGCCAATTCAAACTGAAAGGGGACACATAAAATGAAAAACGCCTTGAATTCCGGTGTATTGGGCCACTTGCTGTTCATTTCATTGATAAAAGTAGCTAAATTTTCCTAATTTTTCCCCCTAAATAATAATAAAAATCACCAAAAACTAAAATAATAAAAAAAATAAATTCTGAAAAAAGCAGCACTGAACATATTATATTACATAATATTACATACCCATATGTATCCATACAATAATAAGAATTTTCGATGCAAAATAAATAAAATAAAAACACAAAAGTGAAATAAATGGGTCAATTCAAATGCATATAAATTTTTACATTGTTGCCACTGAGAAAAGGATCAGTGTTTGGCACAACGCCTGTAGCACTGACAACGAAATCACAGCCATAAATCTTCCCATTGGTTAACTGAACATAAGCTGGCCACAACCCTAAAAAAAAAGAAAAAACAAATTTAGTGATTTTATTTCAGGTGTAAAATACTGCAGATTATGATTATTATTATTATTATTATTAAACCTAATTCAGATTTCTTTGTGTTGAGTTTAGACTGCAAGAACTCCTGTTGGGTGTAGATCTTGTCAACCTCACACTTATATTCTATATGGACTCCACTGGAATTCTGCGAAATGAAGTGAAAAGTGACAATCATCCACCATTTATGGTGACTAATGTACAACTGTGAAAATGTACTGGATCCAAACCTGTACTGTTCCCCTTAGTTCAATCCCCGCATGCCAATCTGGGCCCAAGGCACTGCCAAGCTCCCCTGAAGCCCCACTGTGGCCTGCTATGAAACAAACACACGTGACACACTTGACAAAATTTATGTTTAGGGTTTTTTTTTATTTATTTTTAATCAGCTTCTAATGAAACAAAATATTGTGGTTTGTAAGACTTTACTATTATTCAACTATGTAGAAAATATAACAATGTAAATGGTATTATTATTACAAAAAAAGTAAAAATAAGTGCATGTGTCCATACCACATGCACTTACGTGTAGTAGTGTACATACCACATATTATGACAATTTAAGTAAAACTGTATTTATAATTTACAGTGAGAAAACAGGTCTACTTTCCATCAAAACTGCCAGAAGAGGGCAGCAGAGCTCACTGTGTGTGTGTGTGTGTGTGTGTGTGTGTGTGTGTGTACTGGTTTTTGTGGTTTACGGGGACAAAATTTGTATAATAACATGGGTATGACAGAGGTATTACAATTTGAAGGTGGTTTATGAAGACACTGCCTATGTCCCCGTAAAACAAAAGGCTTAAAAAACATACTAAATGGTGTTTTTTTTTTATCTAAAAATGCAGACAGTCTCCTGTAAGGCGTAGGTTTAGGTGTAGGGTTGGTGTAGGGCAATAGCACATACAGTTTGTACAGTATAAAAACCATTACGCCTATGGAGAGTCCCCGTAAACCACTAAAACAAATGTGTGTGTGTGTGTGCATTTTTGTGACAAATCAGGACATAGATTTGTATAATGACAAGGGTATGACAGGTATTACAAGGAGAAGGTGACTTTTCAGGACACTACCCCATGTCCCCACTTTTCAAAACGCTTATAAATCACACAGAATGGAGTGTATTGAAAACCTGAAATAGCACAAAGTTTCCTGTAAGGCGTAGGTTTAGGTGTAGGACTGGTGTAGGGCAATAGCATATACAGTTTGTACAGTATAAAAACCATTACGCCTATGGGATGTCCCCACTTTTCACAAAAACGAACATGTGTGTGTGAGAGTGTAAACCAGTGTGTAAGCTGAATTCATACCTCCAGTTTTGTCAGTAGTGTAGTGTGCTCTCTTGCAAGGCAAAGATCTTTCTTTTTTGTCAGCCTCCAGTGAGGGAATGAGAAACTGAGCAGCTCCTGCATCAAAGAATGTGTTTCCCATGGCTTTATCCTTTATAGCCCAGATCACTTCACAACCTTCTACTTCATGCCTACAGGAGCACACAGCAGGCATTACAAAATATCACAATACATCTCTATCTCTCTCGCTTTTATTTTTTACCTTGTTCTGTTTGCATTTGGAACTAGACTTCCAAACAAAAATCTGGACGCACCTACATATGCTTTAATTATTACATAATTAAAATCATCAATCTGTAGTAAACTCATCAAAATATGAAAATACAAAATAACACAAATAGGAGCAATTGCAATTATGTAGTGGAAATGTTAAACCGCTAACATTTATATTACATTATATAGTTTTTTTTTTTTCTTCTTTACTTTGGTTTGCCAACATACTTTCAATTATTTTTCACATTACTGATAATAGTAAAATAATCAAAATACCAAATAACACAAATTAATTGTGAAATAACTCAAATGGGAGTAGAATTATGAAGCAGATACCTTTTAATTTGGTAAAAAATAAATAAGCAATCAATTTATTTAATTATATTTCTATACAAAACTAATCCCAAGCATTTAAGTGATTAATAGTGTGTTTTGTGTGTGCATGCGTGTGTTTACTGTGCAGGTCCCGTATTACTAATATTAATGATTCAGATACTTACACCAATTCTAATGCGATTCCTCCATTGCCAATGACAACTATCCTTTTAGCCTTTGATAATCGCTTTTGAAACTCCTGTGAATATAGCATCAATCATTCAATCATTCATGTTTGTTATGTTCAAATAATAACATTCATGATTAATGAGTGTACCTGAGCGCTGTCTGTGTCTCGTATGCCCAGCACATGAGGGTTATCTTGGGTGAAAAGCTTGGGTTTGGCTCCGCTGCAGATACACAGCTTTTTATAATGAATTGTCCGACCATTCTCTGCTTGTAAAAGCTGCAGAAATTCAGAGAGTGATTCAAATTAAATTTAGAATATTTTAGGAAAAATAAACAAAGTGTTTGTCTTAACATACATGTTCCTTAGCTCGCAGGAGTTTGACTGCAGATTGTATGACTTTCAGATTGGGATACTTTTCTTCTAAAACACTGGATGGCTTTTCCTCGATATCGAATTCTTCCAACGTCTTTGACACCTAGATGAAGAAAGGTGGTTGACAAATATATATATATATTTTTTTAATTCACCTTTTTCTTTTTTGTTAATTCAATATCTAAATTTTTGATTTATGTATAGTATTGCATATTGTATTATATTTATTACATTTTACCTCATGTTTTATCTAACTAATTTGGAATCTATGTGTACAATTTTTTTTTTTTTTTTAATGAATAACATAGATTTTTAAGGAAGTACAATACATGTCTTAAAATAGTTTAATTTATAAAGTACTCCTAACTAATTAAAGAAAGACACACAATTTCAACGTTAAATTCCAAACCTGTTTGAAATTTGTGACCGTCTTTACCAAGGGAGAGGCTGTCAGAAGATAAACTTCATCTGATGCGAACTGCGATGCGATCTGCAAAAGTTTTCAAAGTTATAAGACCAGACAGTTATCAGACTAGTCATTGTAGATCAGTTATGGATTTGTTCGTACCTGTTCTGCACAAGTTACACCTGCGATTCCTCCACCGACGACCACAAACGTGTCTTGCTTATCTGAAGCCATTGAACCTCAGCATAAGTCCGGTACAAACTTTATATCAGGCTGAAAGACACCACTAACAGCTGTTTGGTTGTTTACCCTTTCTAGATCTTTTGTGTTCTCCGCTAGAGATTTATAATCATATCAATCACTAAAAAGACACGTATTAAGTGCAACCTCGTTCCGACTATATTTAGTCTGATTCGACTTCCGTGTTTACCTTTTTCAGCGGACTACGGAAAGCGTTAAGGGTCAAACTTTATGCGCTCTGCTGTGAAAGGAGATGCGTAGAATCTGAATGATTGTCTTCTTTACTAACACCTATTGGCGCTTTAAAGATATTAAAAGGTCAAACTCTGTCGTCTGCAACCTACAGCCTACACTAATTATATCATATGTACATATATGACTAACAAAGTATAGACTAAGTACTTAAATTATAGTTTTACTGTATTGTGTTATTTGATATTACATTTAAAGTTAATATATGTGACCCTGGACCACAAAACCAGTCATAAGAGTCAATTTTTGGAAACTGAGATTTATACATCATCTGAAAGTTGAATAAATAGGCTAAGCTTTCCATTGATGTATGGTTTGTTAGCATAGGACAATATTTGGCTGAGATACAACTATTTGAAAATCTGGAATCTGAGGGTGCAAAAAAAAAAAAAAAAAAATCTAAATATTGAGGAAAATCACCTTTAAAGTTGTCCAAATTAAGTCCTTAGCCATGCATATTACTAATCAAAAATTAAGTTTTGACATATTTACGTTAGGAAATTTACGAAATATCTTTATGGGACATGATCTTTAATATCCTTTTTTGGCATAAAGAAAAATCTATAATTTTGACCCATACAATGTATTGTTGGCTATAGCTACAAATATACCTGGGCAACTTTTGACTGGTTTTGTGGTCCAGGGTCACATATTGTTAATATAACATATTATTATATATAATTTTGTTAAAAATGTACCATTGCATTACAAATACAATCAAAATGCTTTTCATAAATGCTTAACAGTACATTCAGCTGTACACTTTAACCACATTTCAAAGACAGTATAATTAATTCTGATATGACATATATGCCTAAAGATTTTACTGTTTTACTAATTTTCTTTATTTTATGAGGAAATTTTCACTAATTAAGTTCAGCTAATTGCATTTAATATACGTTTAATGTATTAATTTATTTGATCTATGATTACCCTGCTGAAAAAAAACAATGGAACCCTGCCCAAAACACAATAGAAAATGTAATGGTTTTAATGGTTATAATGGGAATTATATTGGTTTTAATGGAAACTATAATGGTGTCTACTGGTATGTGATGGATTCTATTGGTGGGATGTTAAATCATATTGGAAAAAGTAATTTAGTAATGGTTTTACTGGAAAAGCTAATGGTTTATAATGGTATTTTAATGGAAACCATTAGAATTTCTGTGATTTTTTTTTTTTTTTTTAGCAGGGTATTTAAATACATTTTCATTTAATTGTAAATAACATGCAATTAAGTGTCAAAAAACATTACATTCAGATTGCATGGAAGTATTTTCTTTTAAAGAATATTATTTCATTTAAATTTGAAATTGAAATGTGAAATATCAAACCTGTTTGAAATTCGTAACCATCTTCACAAAGGAGGAGGCTGTCAGAAGATACATTTATTCTCAAGTGCAAAGTTAAAATTGATTATTATTCATATTACTTTATTTATATTTAATAGTATATTATTATACCTATTTTTCATATTAGTTTTAAAACTATGCTAAACTGTACTTCTTTTTCACAATTTGGAGAAAGTTATTTAAAACATCAGTAAATATTAGATTTCTATAAAAACACTTATACATTTATATTTGGTTACATTTTAATACTAGAAGCCTGCAATAAATTATGCAGCTTGAATGAATAACATATGAAAAGAGAGTTGTTCCAAATATTAGCGCCGTGATGCACATGCTGAGTGCTGCAGGTAATTACAGCTAGTGACTGATATGAAATGGTATAAATGTAATGTCCTCTGATTTTATGTCTGAAGAGTATTGCTTTTATGAGTCACAGACTGAAAATAAACCAAGAGTGTCAAATGTGTCAAAACAAGTGAAAAAAATATCAGGTTAACATACACAGACACAGAAGTGTTATCTGGATTACTGCATCCGTGGCAATAATGTTGATATGTTGATAATGTTGATATGCCCTGTAGACATGTTAAAACATTGCTCCAAATGGGACATGTCGACCCCCTTACTTGATCTACACAGAAAGGGCTGCCCCTGGACATGAGGATAGCTTAAATTCATTGGACAGGAGAGTTCATATGGTAATATTCTCTTCTCAGAATATGCCTGGGTGATTTTAACCTAATGAACTGCATGTGTGGCATGCTGTGTTTAATCTTCCAATGAGTAATCTCCCAAGTGCACTTACTACATGTGTCATTTTCCCCAGCTTTAAACTCAAACATCACTCAAAGCTAGAAACACTTTTCAGGGGGGAAATGGGGAAAACTGTCTGGTCTGGACCACCATAAGCTTCCATTGTGAAAAGGAAGTGTATATAATTAAATGTATAAGTGATATGTATACACTTTCACAACTGTTATGGGTGACATTTTAATTTGGGGACCAATTCTTACTATTAACTAGTTGCTTATTAGCATGCATATTACTAGCATATTGGCAGTTTATTAGTATGTATAAGCATATATAAATGCATAAACAGATCCCTAATCTACCCCATACTTAAACTTAATAAGCAGCAAAATTCGTAGTTAATAGTTAGTTAATAATGACAATTGGTCCCTAAACTAAATTGTGACCTAGGTTTGATAACATATTAAAGTACACTTTTAAAAAGTAAATTTTGTATTAATGTAAAATGACATTTTATGTTAAAATGCATTTTAAATCATTTATGCTCTGATGTTTTGACTAACACATATAGCACATATAAAGGCCTTTAGGATTTTAACTAGTGTGCTAGCTTTTACACAAAGTTAATATATTAATATAAAATGTAATAAATTGCAACTTACAAATATATTAAAGACAAATATTTTCAAAAACACAATATTCACAAATCATTATAAATGACATTAAAGTGTTTTTATTTATTTATTGTTTGTTTGTTTGTCATAGCAGTACAAAGGCAATAGAAGTAATTATGAAATTACATATAAAGATATACATGAAAAATTCTAAAGGTCCTTGCACACTGAGTCTGAAATTTTCGCATGCGTTTTTTTTTTTTTTTTCAATGTCATCTTTTTCTTATCAAAATGCTTGCTACAGATGTGAAAATGCAGTAAAATCGAACCTGATCCGAATTTTTTGTATGACGGACGACAGTTTCAGATTAAACGTGATTGACACAATGTGAGGTGAGAAAATTTTGGACGAGAATTACGGACTCAGTGTGCCTCAGTATACGGACTCAAAGACCTTAAATGTAAGCTAATTGAATTTAAATTAAAACTACATGCAGTTTAATTTAATTGCAATAATATGCAAATAAATGTCCAAAAATTACATTGACTGTGCCACATGGATACGTCTTCTACATTTATTTACGCTTTGATTTGAAACGAAAACTGTGTATCCATGTGGTGTGGCTGATACAGAACAGCGTACGCAGTTTGCGTCCTGCAGATACTCTCCAAAATGGCGCTACGCTGATGCGGAGGAGCCAAATTATTGAATAAAGTTGTTATCTTTGTTTTCTTTGCATACAAAAAGTATTCTCGTAGCTTCATAGCATTACGGTTGAACCACTGATGGCAGATGGACTATTTTGGCGATGTCTTTCATACTTTTCTGGACCTTGACAGTGTTAATTGTTTGGCAGTAAATGGGACAGTCACAAGCCTCCCGGTTTTCATCTAAAATATCTTAAATTGTTTTCCGTAGATGAACAAAGCTTTTACGGGTTTGGAACAACATGGGGGTAAGTGATTAATGACACAATTGTCATTTTGGGGTGGAGTAACCCTTTAAGTTTTTTATTATTTATTTATTTATTTTTCTTCAAGTTGGCTTATATTATTTGCCCTCTTTTTAAAGGTATGTTAAAATGTACTTAAAATGTTCACCTGTGAAAAATAACTAGTTATGAATCCTGGTTGAGGCACCAGAATCCAGAACACAACATACCAACAATCAGCAATGCCGGCCTTTTCAACAGGGATACAATTTATTTATGATTACATTATATAAATAAATATGCAATTTATCAGAAAAATATGAGACAAAGTTGATGCTCAAAAGAAAATTTGGTAGTGCTTTATTTTACAGTCCTGTTCCACATGTACCTACTGTGTAATTATTACTGCAATGGGTAATAACTGTATAACCCTGAAACTACCCCTAAACCTAACCTTAACACATGTAGCTACCTTATATTATCAGTACTTTCTTAGCTAAGTACACTGTAATAAATAAAATAAAAAAAAGTAAATAAAAACTCTAAATAGTCAGGCATGAGATATGAAACATCAGTTGCACGACAAAAGGACACACTATTAACTAACTTTCCATTGCACTAATCAAAAGTACCAGTTAATTATCCACATGAAATGAGTCACACTTGAACTCAAGCTATCCTCTCCTCTCTGTGTAGTCTGTGTACGTAATGGATCTGATGGCTCTGTATGTCAGCCATATTAACTGCACTGAACAGAGGCTGTAGCCTTTAACCTCTTCGTGGACACCCACGTCATTATGACAGATATCAACCTCCAAATTATCTGTGACCACAGCCAATCCTATTATTTCCTGTTATATTAATACAAGAAACATCCTGGCTGTTTGATACGCTTAGATCAGTGATGTCACACCAGGGTAAAAACATGTTTTGTACAACGTCAGGATAATTAGTATGTATATTTTCAGAGGAAATTATATGAAGTGCTTAGCGTTCTATTTGCTCGGGCCATATTTTACCCCAAAATCAACACAACATTTTTAAATGATATATTTTGTACATAAAATAAGAATATATTTAAGTTAGCTTCAGATATTATTTTAATAACAATTGTGCACTTTTCTTTCTTTTTTCTTTTTTTTAGACTACATATGTTACAATAGTAAATGACTACAAAACATGGTAGTACTGTTTTTTTTTTCTTCAGAAATTATGTGCATGATATTAAATGTATTATTAAATGTAACTGAAAATGAAAAGGACCGTGTGAAAATGTATGTCCGAAACTTTCATTAGGCCTTACCTGTGCATCTCTCATTCCTGTCATTATGTGAAATGGCACTGACGTGTTTTTCTGCTTGATTGATTCATTTGCTGGCCCCTCCACATTTATATTTCATATCTATTTCTGGCTCTATAACATCTTTTTATTAGAGCAACCACATTAGAACATCGGGTGGATGTTCACCGCCAGAGAGAAGAGGAAAAATGAATAGAATATTTTCATGTGATTGACAGTTCAAACATGTGGACAAAATGAAAGTACTTGATGATGACAGAGATGTTTTTAGAGTTGGCCAAAATATAGCTGCAAACTGAAACATGGTGTCAAAAGACAAGACATTTTCTCAGTACTTTTTTGTGCCACTGTTATTTTATTTTTAATTTGTGTTTTGTTTTGTTTTGTTTTGTTTTGTTTTGTTTTGTTTTGTTTTGTTTTGTTTTGTTTTGTTTTGTTTTGTTTTGTTTTGTTTTGTTTTGTTTTGTTTTGTTTTGTTTTGTTTTGTTTTGTTTTGTTTTGTTTTGTTTTGTTTTGTTTTGTTTTGTGCTGCATAACAAATACTTTAAACCTGAAATATTTCTCTAACATTTTCACTCAGAGCAGTATTTTTATGTGAAATCACTGTTATGCGTATACTGTACAGTACATACAGTACATTGCAATACACCATCTGAATCAAATAACAGTCGGATTAAAAAAAAAAAGTTAATGCATTCATTTTGCATGGGACCTTTACACCAATTCCACAGGATTAGAACAGAAACCAACAGTCCAACAAACTTGATCTCCTCCTCCTCATTTTAAAATCACACTAATGAAAATGTATCAATAGTAAGATATCATACGCAATCATTTTCTCCAGGGACTGATTTACTGATCAGATATCGACAGGAAAACTTTTTTTTTTTTGCTTTGCTACAAGATGCTCAATGGCCAGTGTTATAATTTAGTAATGATTTCATAATTTTAGAATTTAAATTTAGATAAGAGACACATTGCTATACAAATTAATATGCAGTAACATTAAACAGCAGACATTAAATGACTTCTTTAATAAGACTTTTACAAAACAATAAAAATACTAAAACATTTATTTTCACTAAAACAATGCCAAGGTTCTTCCATAATACACTCTCAGAAATAAAGATACAAAAGCTGTCACTGGGGCGGTACCTTTTCAAACGGTACACGTTTGTACCTAAAGGGTCCATTTTGGTACCTTAACGGTACATATTAGTACTTAAAGTGTACATATTTGAACCTAATATGTACAGAAGTGTACCTTTTGAAAAGGTAACGCCCCAGTGACAGCTTTTGTACCTTTATTTCTGAGAGTGTAGCGGCATGCTGTTGGCTGGAATATTATTATTATTATATGGGAGATGCTCATAATAAATTTATTGCAGAAACAGCATAATATGAACAATATTTTCTCCAATTCACTCCAATTTGTAATGAAAAGAAACCAAGCATTCTCAAATTCTGACTTCCATTAATCGGTCAGTCTGGTTAAAGCTATCTGCCGGTTCCGATATATTACCAGTTTTAGTTCATAATCTGAAAGTTAAGCAGGTCAAAGTTTGGTTCTATATCTTTATCTTTCACTTTGAGCTGAGATACATTTCTGTTAAAGTGCAAGAGTCAATGAAAAAAAAGTATTTGAATGTACTGGTCACACTATATTTTATAGTCCATTAACCATTAACTATGACTTTTCCCTCAATAAATTCCTAATTTGCTGCTTTTTAATAGTTAGTAAGGTAGTTGTTAAGTTTAGGTATTGGGTAGGATTAGGGATGTAGAATATGTTCATGCAGAATATGTGATTAACTAATGTGAAGTATAAACAGCCAATTTATTAGTAATTGACATGCTAATAAGCAACTGGTTAATAGTGAGAATTGGTCGCTGTTTTAAAGTGTTACCAGTGTACTATTATCCGTTGTCTCTGCCATTTTTGCACCTCCTCAATTTTATGCCTCAATACGTGTTTTTGTATGTATTGCAGAGGTCCTTAGCAAGGACTAGTCATTGTCAGAGGTCTATAATGAGCTAGTATGGTGCATAAATTGAGTGTTTTTTATGGCTATAATCAATGTATGCAACCACTTGATGTTGGTGTGCATTAACTTGCGTGTTCATCAAAAAACATATAGCGAGGAGGCACTGCATCCAATCAGATGGTGTCAGGCAGGGTCTTTTCTAATGGCTGTCGGATATTTAACCATATTTGCATGGTTTATGTATTATTTATTTTCTTCTTGGTTTAAAAAGTAAGCCTTTCTTGCTACATTGCTTTTGAAATTCTTTCTATGTAAAATTGTCAGTGGGTTTATTGACCTTATTATAATAACATTGAGCAGAGAAGCGGATTTTTATCTTTCTTTTATTAGAAAAAAAAAAAAAATCTAAACAAAATGTAAATTCTTCTTTGTTATTCATGTCATTTTTATAATACATTTTATTCATTTGCCATCATGATAACATGTTGCAAAACACTATATGTCCTTATTGACATGCAAGGTTTATACGGAAACTGAAAATGCTGCAAACAGTGTTTACACCAAAAGGCACTGGCTCTTTTATACTCTGGGAAAAATAATAATAATAAAATAAACAAACGTTAACAAACAAAGAATAATTTCCATCATTATTATACATATTACATTTATTTGACTGTATTTTCCACTGTGTTTGCATTTGAACTATAGGGGCAGATAAATGGGCGACTGCAGCAAGTCTCTCTTCCCATAAGTGTTGGCTCCTACGTTGGTCGGCGCGTAGACGGTGCCGATGGTGTTGCTGGATCGGATGAGAAAGTCTGCTAATCTCTGAGTCACGCAGGTGGCTGTGTTACACTTCCGCTTTTCCATGTGATGACTGTGGGGAAGTTCAGGAGGATATTTAAGCATTAGTCATGTGCCTAAATAAATTAAAACAACCTGAAAATGAAGACACAATATCGCAAGAGCAAGATTCGTACAAACAATTTGAAAGCAACCAATTAAAATTCAAAGTCTCCATAATAAGTAATAAAAAAATTGCATGCTAACTTTTAACTTATTTTTGTGATTGTACGAATATAAACAGTTCTAACTAATAAACTACGCCATGGATTACTAGCATGATGTTTCTTTTGATAATTTATAACAAAATGTTCAATTTCAGTCTTTAATTTATTCCCCCTTCAAAATGCAATACTTCAATGGTACTACGACCTACCAAAATGCCAACATTTTAAAGTCTGAATCATAATTGTCAATTATTTTGCACAAGTACCTGTTCACTGCAGTGAGGCCCCTTGGAGGCCGTGACCTTGTAAAACTCACAAATGGATTGTCAGATAGATCTGTAACCAGCCATCCATCGACCTCTTGAGAGTCATCCGGCTTTTCGTTGGAGGAAAGGGAGTACCTGTCGACAAAAGAGGCCACAAAGCACCATCTCATCCAGAGCTGCTTAGAAAGTGCCACTTTCCCTGACCGTGACGATCTTCTGAAGTGGAGACGTGTTGCAAGTGGAACATTTGCGCCCGCTGGTCATATCACTTACATGCACTTCTACACACTTGCAACACACTTGTTACATCTTGTTACAAGGATACTAAATAATTTGCTTCCTCACATGAACCTTTTTTGTTAGGTGACCTAAAATAGTTATTTGATGTGATAACATTAACATTAAATTATTAATTGGTTATATTAAACTAAACTAAACTAAAAACAACAACAACAAAAAAATCTGAATACATTAGATTACACGAGCAAAAGTCATATTTAAAGGTTGAAACTTTGTATTGCATTTACAGTACCTGTTGAAGTCAACAAAAGAAAATAACATAAATGGAGGTATGGGAATTATTTAGTGGACATGTTTTATATAGAATATAGATTGTCTAGACTGCAATTAAAACAATTTAAATTAGGGATGTGCAGTATTTAATTTCTTGCTGATAGTGATAAGGGGTAATTTATTTTAATAAATGATAACTACTAAATATTATACTGTTTTGTTAAAAATAAAATAATAAGATAACAAAAAGACACTGGAAAAATGTTTGCATGAACTTATACAACACTGTTATTATAATGTACAATATAAAATATGAATAAATATTTTCATCGGAGAAATCCGCTTTAAAAAGTATAATAATAAAGGAAGAAACATTAAAAGTTTAGCACACAGCTCTGCAAAAATTATGCACAGTATGCATTCACGTTCTTAAGGCATAAGATTTCGATATCAAAACCTTTTGAAATAACGAAAAACATAAATTTAATAAAGTTTGTCTTAATCTTAGACTGCATGGTAGAATGTTATCATTATGAAACAAATAAAAGAAAGAAACTGTACCCATTCTAAATAGTCTAAATAGTCATTTTGTTGGAATATTGAATGTGTTTAGATTAAATCAGTGATATTAAATTATATTTTTAACCAGTTAAATATTAAATGTTACCATTTATAAGTTGCCATTGTTTTCAGTGTACTCATTAGACAAATCTACAATCACATAGATATTTAATATTTGAATTTCTATAGATCTAAATGTTCAGTCATTCTTTCTCATTTAAAAGGTAAAATAAAATATAATAAAATAAAGAATTAAATAGACAATACATTTTGTTAATATGTTTGTATTTTATGCAATAATGTAATGGAGAATATATCACGTAACCTAAAGTGTGTCAAAATTAACTGATTTAATGTATATATATAATGTATACAAAAAAATGTATATATCATTTGTCCAAATCAACCATTAGGTTGCACAAATAAAGAATTCTTAGTTTTAAGGGTTGGATTAGGGGGGATCATAAAAATAGATCAGTAATCAGATAAAAAAAAAAAAAAAAATTGAGAATGAGTTATGAGTTAAAAGACTTGCCTGTTGTAAGGGAATGTGGCAACGCATTGCAGCATCACAAGGAAGATCAGGATCTGTGAGGGCAGTTTCAGATGATACATGGCAGACAGGAATACTTGTATTTGTTCTTGTGCAAAAGAAAAGAAAAAAAAGCATTGGCATTAGCATTTTGTGGACATTTCGGTAACATTTGCAGAGTTTTGTACCACCACATCCCCATCAGTAAAGCTCAAAGTGTTTTTAACTCATATTACAGTGGACAAAACGTAGTGTTATTTTACATTTGCCAACATTTAGCATCATTAATATTATTAAAATGTTTGCATTATTATTTTAAACTTTTAAAACTAAAAATAAACTTTTATAAAAATAATGCTGAGCCTAATGATAATCCAAAAAAATGTTCAGATAGTTTTTTGAAAAGGTAAGAGTACTCACTTGCAGCGGTTTCAAACCAGTGGACAGCAGCTCCTGAAGGTGCCGGCGTTGCCTCTGTTTTTCACACAAACACTCACACACTCACTCCATCCTCTCTGTTATAGGCTCCTACCCTCAACCACTTGTGACATCACCGCACTCCTCCAAATATAGCCCTCCATTTCCAGTAGAGATCGAGAGGGGGTTAGCTTGAAGATTTCAAACTGAGGGTCAAAAGCGGCATTGACGCTCATTATGACGTTTGTCGTGGACATCATTACCGACTGCCTTTACGTCACAATGTTTCAGATGACTTTGAGTAAAGCCTTCCTACAATGTACTTTCTACACTCTAAGGTACAAAAGCTGTCACTGGGGCGGTACCTTTTCAAAAGGTACATGTTTGTACCTAAATGGTCCATTTTGGTACCTTAAAGGTACATATTAGTACTTTGACCCTAATAGGTACAAAAACGTAAGGTACCGCCCCAGTGACAGCTTTTGTACCTTTATTTCTGAGAGTGTACATTCATGAGATGTACATTTGGCTCATTTTAATTATAGTTTCTGAAGACAAATCAATGCTGTACCTGGAACAACTTCTTCAAAATATTATTGATGTCAAGGTCAGGCCTTGTTTCTTTGTATATCTTTTTATTTATTTATTTTCAATTCAAAATGCTCTAAAAATTGACAGAATCTCTTCAAAACCTTTCCTTTCTTGTAGCTCAATACTTTCCGCTTCCCAGGGATTAAAGAAGCAATGACTCACTCTTTATTTTAAGTCAGAAAACAAAAAGACGTTTCACCCAGAAGCCACCAACATCCACAGGGACTGAAATGTATCACACATGAAATCATTCTGTGTTGTAACAGAATGGAAAAGGTGGAAAACTTATACAAATGTACACAGAAATTAAAATTCTTGAAACTTACTCTTGGGGGTGGAGCTTTTTGAAGCTTGAAAGCCTCCATTCAGTTTCACAGAAGATGGAAAGATGGGTTTAGAATGACATGAAATGTTTTGTTGTTGTTGAAAATTAGTCAAGTTTTATATAGTGACTTTAAATCACAAAAAAATAAATCAATAAATATTCACCCCCGAATTTTCCACTAATTCATAACTGTAAATATGTTTAAAGACTTTTCCAATGTGCAGCATTTTGTCCAGCTAAAGCAGCTGATTTTGTTTTTACATTATATGAATATAAAAGGAAGTGGCACATCACAAAACACACCAATGATCAGCCTAAAATCAATCCATTACATAATTTCATTTTCAAATAAATAATTGTTAATTAGATTGTTCCAACCAAATATGAGGTGTTATGGGTGATTTTTTACCAGTGATTATTATGATCTTAGTACAAATACTGCAGTTAGTTACAGTATAGGTGCAATGCAAAAACTATGGCAATCATAACACCCACTATTGTCTAAAATCATGATGCTCGGGACTGCAGGACTGTAAAATGTAGGCTAATAGTTTTTTAGAAACATATTTTAGAAAAAAAATAAAATAAATAAAAAGGTTAAACTATTTGAACAAGGTTGTTTAATATGTGCCACAAATTTATTTAATATCATTTTTGAAATATACTGCCACCACGTGTTAGAAAGCATCCATTGCATACTAACAGAAAAAAAGAAAAAACTCCAACGGAGATTAATGGATGTATTTAGGGGCATACATATGTATCTACTGTATATAGGGCATATTTATTTATTTATTTATTCATGCTTACTATGCACAGTAGAAGTATCTGTGTGTGTGTGGTTAAGGTATACTCTATGTTATGTTATGGAGACAAAGTGTCCCACAAAGATAACAATATCCAAAATCCTTGTCCTTGTGGGGACATTTTTTGGTCTAACAATCTAAGAATGGCAGTAGTTTTTGTGAGGGGTAGGTTTAGGGAATAGAAAATACAGTTTGTAGAGTCAGGGCCAGGTTAATGCACAGGCCTACACTGTAAAAAGTGAAAGTTGACTTAACTTAAAAAAATTGAGGAAACCCGTTGCCTTAAAATTATTAAGTACATAATAATTAAAACAACAACAAAAAAAAGTTAAGTGAACTTGACAATTCAAATAACTTTTTTTTTTTAATTATCATTTACTTTAAAATTTTAAGGCAACGGATTTCCTCAATTTTTTTTTAGTTAAGTCAGCTTATCACTTTTTACAGGGTACTGGGCACGTGCCCACAGCACTAGACCAGTGGAAATCTGAAATTCCATCTGAAATTCCACTCGATTTTAACCAATGGCGAGCTGCCACTTCAGAGTGTATAATTTTCTTGTGAAGAGAGAATGAAGTCTAAAGAAGTAGTCTCTGTTCCCCAAGCCTGTCTCAACTTCCTGTCTCAATAGGAAATCTGTTCCCATATTCAAACACCCTACACTGTAAAAAGTGATAAGTTGACTTAACTTTAAAAAAAATTGAGGAAACCCGTTGCCTTAGAATTTTTAAGTAAATGATAATTAAAAAAAAAAAAAAAAGTTAATTGAATTGTCAAGTTCACTTAACTTTTTAAAAAATTATTATGTACTTAATAATTTTAAGGCAACGGGTTTCCTCAATTTTTTTAAGTTAAGTCAACTTTCACTTTTTACAGAATGTAGTGAGAGCAGCCTGCCCTGGGCCCAAAGTAGGGTATAACATAATTAATGACCACTAATGAAAACCCACTTATTTATAAATGACCATCTGGCCAATTGTCCATCTTGCCAAGTGGCAGCACAACAGATTAATTTATTTGCCATGTGAGATGATGGCTCCCCCAGAGTCCACAGGCTGGCCTGCCATTGAGGATCATGCCCCTATAAGTAAGGCATCTGTCACACCCTTACTCGAGAACTTGGGTTGTCAAGTCAAGTCATCTTCATTTATATAGTGCTTTTAACAATACAGATTGTGTCAAAGCACTTAACAGTATCAAATTAGAGGACAGAGTGTCAGTAATGTATAATGATAAGATTAAACACTCAATTTTCAGTTAAAGGCATTTCATTATTGAATTCAGAGATGTCATTGTCTAGCTCAGTTTAGTTTAATTAGTATCTGTGCAATCAAATCGACGATAATCGCTAGAAATTAAGTGTCCCCAACTGAGCAAGCCAGAGGCGACAGCGGCAAGGAACCAAAACTCCCTCTGTGACAGAATGGAGAAAAAAACCTTGGGAGAAACCAGGCTCAGTCGGGGGGCCAGTTCTGCTCTGACCAGACGAACCAGCAGTTCAATTCCAACTGCAGCCATGCCAGATTGTGTAAAGGACTTATCTGATTCCCGTGGTCTTGTCCCGATGGAGCATTTTAATTTATAATTTAATGTATTTGTTATATTTGTGTTTTATTCATTTATATGATTTATTCATTTGCTATAATTTTAATGTATAGTTTAATGCATTTATTGTTTCTCTGTCTATTTTTATAATATATATTTGTTTGTTTATTATAATTTAAATTTATAATTTAATTCATTTAATATATTACTGTTAATATATTTCATTGGATAACGTTATATGAAGCACCATTACTTCGAACGATGAGGTGTATACACAAAAGAAGTGTACAAAAGCAACTGTGCAAAACCCTTACTTCTTGCAAAGTGCGCCAAAGCCAAAATATTGGCTTCATATGGAGCAGGCCCAGCAGAATTACTGGGATTGTGTAGCCATGAGCATAAAGCCGTCCACAGAAGCAAGAATTGGCTGAACATGAGCAGGGGACTGGCTGGGCTGCATGCATCATGGATGAATGATCCATGATGCATGCAGAATGGATGAATAACTTTTGAAGTTAATTCTGAGACCTAGACATCTTAAGTAAGCAAGAACTAGTGGCAGAGCCAGAGGGATGTCCAGGGTGCCACCCCAAAATGTAATATGTTACTATTTCATTTTCTTTGTTTAATCAAGCTGAAATAAGCATTTATTTTAGCCTCAAACTCCAAGGATGCAACGCATCTGGTGTGCCGCATCACGCTTCATGAGCAGTAGAGTCATAAGAAGTCATAAGAAAAGCCATGCTCCTGAATGACAGATCCAAATAGTGACATGTAGACAGAGAAGAGAAGTGGTCCAAGCACTGAGCCTTAAAGGAAAATGCCACCGGTTTTCCATATTCTAATATGTTCTTCCCTCAACTTAGTCGAGTTGATACGTACCTCTCCCGTCTCAGTGCGTGCACTTAATCGCTCTAGCGCACGGCGCAACTATGTTAGCGTTTAGTTTAGCACCATTCATTCCTTAGGATCCAAACAGGGATGAATTTAGAAGCCACCAAACACTTCCATGTTTTCCCTATTTAAAGATGGTTACATGAGTAGTTACACGAGTAAGTATGGTGACACAAAATAAAACGTGGCGATTTTCTAAGCGGATAAAAAATGATAACTATAATGTATGGCGGAAGAGCACTTCGCAGCACTTTGACCTTTGGAAGCTGCTCTTGCCAGTCTCAGTGCTTCAGCAACTGAGAGTAGAGCAGTCGCAGTTGAGTGGCCGCTTTTGAAGTCAGATTGGTTGTTGTCAAGAAATATTGTGAAAGAAACATTGAGTGCAACACTCAAGTGTCTTTGCAATGAATGGAAGAAGGATGCCTGTCTGTAGTTTTCTAAAAGTGCTGGATTTAGAGAGGGTTTCTTAAGAAGTGGGGTTATCCAAGCCTGCTTAAATGCTGATGGAAATGTACCAGTGTGAAGAGAGGTGTTGATAATGTAAGTGCAGGTATAACCGAAAAAGAAATTGCCTGAAGGAGGTGATTTGAAAACTAGAAGTAGGGACACAGGTTGACACATACGGCAGACGTCGCCACACTGCCAAATGACTGGAGAAATGTATCAAGTGCTCACTCTCATCTATCTGACTGGCGTGGGGCAGAGCTTGTCTGGCAACCTGAGAGGATAGATTTTAAATCCAGCTTGACCTTGGGCTGCTGGTGAGATGTTGCTCAAGGCTACAACCCCCAGTTCACTAAGATGTCAGGCTCGGGCGACGACACTAAACTTCTGCTCCGTTCAGTGATGCTTGAGATACAGGCTGTTGGAATCCACATGATTAACTGCCAGAAAGCTACAGACTGCTGCTTCAGCAGTCAATCCCATATCTTATTAGAAAAATAATGCACACCTTCAGGACATTATTTTTCTAATATTTTAAAGAGCCATTATCAATTATTCCTTACTTGTATTACAAGTATTATGAGAGGGAGCTCGACTGAGCGAGTACCTGCATTTGATACAGCATTCATTCTTCATGTATTCATTTTCTCATCAACATAAAAAGCAGAGATTTCTGGGCATGCATAATCATCTATGTATTGCATTCCCAGAGGGCCGATGCTGGCTTCCCTGATGCCACGCATAATGTTTTCCAACAGCGCGATCACCCACGTGGACAAGATTTCCCCTTTTTCGCATATGCTCTGTTAGGTATTTTCTTAACTGTACAATTAAAATATCCCACATGCTTTTCTACATATAACCACGCATTGGAACAAGCTGTTGAACAATATTCTGGGTGTCAGATGTGCATGTGGAGCTCACTGTGAAATTATCAGCATCATCAGTGTGGGTGGCAGCTGTATTGCACTTGTACCTGTCATAGGGGGAAAAATGAATGCGTTAAGGAGTAAGTTATTACTTTTTAGCCTGATGGTTCCACCACATTTTTTTCTAGAGATATTATATTGCATTTTAAGAACTTGGGACTGTGGAACCGGAAGAACATAACAATTACCTGTAAGTAAATTCAACTATTTTTATTTAACATATGTTTTATTAAGTTTTACTTAATAAAATAAATCATAATAAATCATCAGTCTCTGTGCCATTTCTAAAGTATCAACAGTAACTGAGTCACATTTCAGCATCAATGGTGTGATTCACTGGTATAAGTGCTCTAATGGTTGAACCTCGGCCCTCATTTCTCACTGGAGCTCAACACATCACTACTCACCCATTTCAAAGCTGTCATTGATGATACCAGAGGTATGGTGCTTTTGGTGTAACTCCTTGTCAGCAGTTTATATAAATAACAGAAGGCAAATACACCAATAAAGATCTTTCCATACACAATGACCTAAGAAAGATTAGAGTTTTTGATCACACTTTATTTAAAAGTGCAACTATCGCTATTACCAAACCATTAACTATGATATTTGCCTCAATAAACCCATAATTTGATGAAACCCCAAAATTGATTCTTATATAAATAATGTTTCTTAAGCAGCAAATCAGCATATTAGAGTGACTGGAGTGAGGGTAAATTACCCCATTAAATATTTAGATAAACTTGAGTGTCTGCTGCTAAGGTTTGCTAGATAGAATGTGAACCAAGATTGAGTATGACTGTAATGTGATGATGGCTTGTTTCAATAATAGTATACTGCATGTAGACACATTTTGAATGAGTATTTACAGCAGGGGTTCTCAACTCTAGCCCGGAGTTTAGCTCCAGCTCTAACCAAACACACCAGAATAAGCTAATTAAGGTCTTCAGGATTGCTAACGCCGGTGAGATTAATGCTGCCCAAGGTTGGAGTTGAGAACCTCTGATTTACAGTAACCTTAAATCAGGGATCTCCAACCCTGCTCCTGGAGAGCTACCATCCTGCAGACTTTAGTTCCAACCTTGCTCCAAAACACCTCTGTAATTATCAAATATCCCTGAACACCTTGATTAGGTTCAGGTGTGTTTGAAGCTGAAATCTGCATGGTGTTAGCTCTCCAAGAGCAGGTTTGGAGACCCCTGCCTTATATAATGCTATACATTTAAATGCACACAGTGAAAATGAACTTTAGACAGAAAAGATATAACAACAATGACAATTATATAACATAAATAACACATTAACAGCATTTAACAAACATCAACCAACAAAAATGCACAATGCCACAACAAATCTGATTACTTGGCAGAATATATAGAGGGCTGCACGTGTACCAGTGGCTTGTGTGTGTGCATTCACATGCATCCCCCCCCCCCTTCTGTTAATATTTTATACATTTATGTCAAATTTCCTATAGATAATTGCCAGAGGTTTGCAGCCCTTCATCTGTAGTTAGATGAAGTTAGTCTGAAATGTGGAACAAATGTGGCGAAAACTATGCATGCATAATTCATAGTGGAACCACCTGTTGTACAAAGACCCTATGGGACACGGTGATGAAAAAAAAAAAGAGAGAGAGAGAGAGAGAGAGAGTAAGAGAAAGACAGAAACGGAAGAGAGAAAAAAAACATCAGTATTTTTTAGTGATTCACCCACGAATGTTTTCTGTTCTTCCCAGGAATTTTGAATTCTCTCACAAAAAAATATAAAAAAAAAAGGGAGGGGGGGGGGGGGATGCATGTGAATGCACACACACAAGCCACTGGTGCACGTGCAGCCCTCTATATATTCTGCCAAGTAATCAGATTTCCATTATTCAAAATTCCTATTTCATTAAAAATCATAAAAATGATATAAAGCTCTTTTTTGTAATCTATGTAAATGCTAAGTTTAATTTCTACCTTTTTTGAGTGTTTCTATACAGACGCACCCTCTCGCGCTACTGACGTAGCTACCATAACTGCTTTATGAATACATTTAGCTTCGATATTTTTATGATCTTAATAATTTTCATGCCTAAAAACATGTATGAAATGCACATTAGATAGCCAATTTCTTTGCAAATAACTGCATCCTGGACAAGTTCTACAGGAGAGGGAAAGAAACGAAAGCAAGAGAAGGTCAGTTAAAGCAAAGACAAGGGACTTTGGTTAAAGCTATAAATAGGATAACTGACATTTTATGTTGATTTCCTGAGTGGACATGCTTTTAGTTCAGTTCAGCCCCCCGAGGGGGAAACGTGATTTCTACAGAGGGGAACGCTAGCATTTCAGCCCGGGCCTGACGGGACGGCCCCGACTTTTTTATGCCTTTAGGGTCGGGCTTCGATCGGGCCAATTTTCAGTTCAGACGCGGGCCTGTTTTAGGCTTCTCCTTATTTTTATATTTTAGACATCCATCAATTAGTGATGAAAAAAATTGCCGCGCTGGTGGAAAAAACACGAGACCGAGCCGCGACTGTGAAAAGCGGCTCGACGGTGTTTAGAGTCCCGCAGCAGCAGAGAGCGCGCCAGCAGCACAGCTGAAGACATCTGCGTTCAAATACACGCAATAAAGCTTGCCTTAAAGCCCCGGCAAAAGTAATTACCATGAATGTGTCCGGGGGAAATAGTAAGGAGATATTTGAATTATTTACTAATAAAGTGTTTTCTGCCTCAGTGTCGCAAAGATGAAGATGATGATCCTTGCGGTCTCCTCATTAGACGCGCCTTTAGAGAGAAGCATCTTCACGGATTATAATGAAAGAGTTTTTGTTATCGATTTGATTTATTTCGTTAAGTAGTAATTTAAAGCTTTCTATAGATATATTTATCATGTCTGTGAGGCATGTTTTCGCTGACTTTCCGTTCATTTTTTGTGAAGGGCTCCTGTTCAAGAGAGGCGGCAGAAAGCGCATCATCGTTTTCTTAAAAGCACGAAGTTTTGTTGATATTGTGAGTGCACACAAATAAAAGTAGACCCTTTACAGTTCCGAATGATGTATTACTCTTACCTTTATGAGCAAAAATTACGGCGTAAATTGTTTCCATTGAAAACATATGCAGTTGATTGCGCTGGGGCCTCCATGTCCTGCGCTTCAGCTTCCACTCTCCGCACAAACTATTGGATGCAGCGCACATTTATCTAGGTTTAACGTTTAGACATTGTTATATGCTTGAACTGTTTTAGTATATCTATAGATTTTATTTTAGACAAGTTGTGATGATTTGCGAAGGCTAAATTGATCAAACATGGCTATGATCAGCCTGCCGATCTGCCGCTGGCCGCTTGGTCTTTACTTTAAGAAAGAAAAAAACTTATTTAACGAACAACAACAAAAAAAAATGCTCCAAACGTTTTTCTAAATTAACTTAGCCTAATAAAAAAACGAAACGAAATATAATCACTTTGCCATACAAAACTGAACTATTTTAATTGCTGAAACAGTAGGCTATTATAATCTGATTTGGGAGAAGGGGAAAAAAAGACAATGATTTCAGATTTTCAAATGATTTCAGAAGCACCCTCAGTGATTTGATTCAGGAACCAGGCCTGCCTGTATCTGGAGATTATAACTTTATGTATTTCTATATTATATTTCTATATTTACCCCATATATTAAACCGTGTGTAGCGCTCTAACACGATATAGCCTACTGTATTTGATGGTCCTCTCCGATACCGTGACCCAGATAGAACACAACATTTTGACAAAATTATATCTCAGTATATAATTTCATGATGATAAAGTTCCCAGGATTCTGCTATGTCTATTTTAAAAATCATATTTGTATTAAGTCTCTGCATTGTTCCAAAGATGGCTCTAGTTCTCAACTGAACGTGCAGGAGAAGCATTACTAAATTTGGCCAAAGAAAAACTAAAAGTTAAAATCTAAAATTTTCTATATTCATTTGTGCATTTTTCAAATGTTTATTAAAAGTGCAAAAATTCATTTTAAAAAATTTGAAAAGAAGTCAATATTTTACTTTGTCGGGTAACATTTTGTGTGTACGGTTCTAATTTCAGTTTTGGTTTTCAGCATAGCATTTAAAAATACAATAACCGTTCTTTTTTCATTTTTTTGGTCTGGGTTAAAAAACGAAAAACCAATGGACGCAAAAGTACACGGACCAACATGACACTTTTATTTTCCTTTTCTCTCCATCACCATGTGCCTTGGGGAATTAGTTTATAGAATTGCACTGTTGAATAGCTCACAAGAGAGATTTGCCAGAGCAATATATATTTGTATATATATATATATATATATATATATATACTGTATATATATATATATATATATATATATATATATATATATATATATATATATATATATTATTTATTTATTTATTTTTGTAAGGGTCCCACTCACAGTTGCTCACAGAGCTCTTCCATGTGACAATTAAATCCGAAGTGTTTATCAACTTTAACCCTACTCTATCCGCTCAGTGAAATGTTACCCAAAAAGCTAATAGGGTCGTGGCCTCTCTGCTAATGAAATGGGTACTTGCGATGGTGAACACATCCTTTTCATTACCTCAACAACTCTCACTGATGAGTCAGTCAAGGTCATATCTGTCATTTTCAATCAGGAATAGACACATGGGCTGAATATAACATTCCTAGACTGTCCTAAATACTTGTGGTAATGACTGAGAGCTTTATTGTTGTGTTAGGAGTGGCTGTTATACATATGCATGACAAAAATGGCTTCCAGCTATAATGAAACTCAATAAAGGGATAATTCTGCTCAAAATGAAAATCCTGTCAACATTTCCTCACCCTCATGTTGTTTCTAAACATGTAGCCTATGTATTCCTTTTTACAGAACACATTAAAGAGGTGTTTCAAATCACACGTTTAGGCTTTGGGCTGGTAATTAAAGAGGCAGGCATTACAGCAATTAACAGCAACAAGTAGGCCTACTTAACAAGCAATTAGCCCTAAATATGAAGTTCCACTTCAAATTTTATATGGCCTTCCCTCACTAACTTTGCTTCATCTCGTGGACTCGGATGTACGTCGCTGCTTATTTTGTGTGAGTGGCCACTTGTGCCGGAACTCGTGCAAGGGGTTTAAATGGAAAGCCCTGAGCCCTTGTTCACTTGGATTCTCTTGTTACTCATATAAAGTTTATTAGATAACTTGGAATATGTATGTTTTTTTGTTTGTTTGTTTTTTTGTTTGTTTCCCCCTCAGGGGTTAGATTCTTCTTCTTCTTCTTCTTCTTCTTCTTATAATTATTAATGACAAATGTTAATTTCCTGAAGATTTGTAAATTATATTCTTACACCATTTACAACTGAAACATCAATAATATTTAGTATCATATCACTAATTTCTACCAGGTGTTTCAAAAACTCCATTGCATTCATACAGAATCACTAAACTGCATCATTTACCATACATCGTTTCACCTACAATTTATCAATAACTATAAGTTCAATCAATATCAATATGTTTTATCAATATGTGTTACGTTGACCTAGTTTCCTTAGTTCCCCTGATTAGTTAATTAGCTCCACACCTGTTTCTGTTTCCCCTTGATTACGTTTAGTATTTAAAGCCTGTGTTCTTCATTGTTTCTTTGTCTGCTATTATTTGATCTGTGTGTTTGCTACCCCTCACTCCTGGATTGTTTTTGTTTTTTGTGTGGATTATTATTATTAAAAGACTCTGTTTGGACATTAGTCCTTCGTCGTGCGCTTCATTCGCTAAGCACACTGTAACAATATGTGAGGTACTGTTTGTAAATATCTATATAATTCATTAGAACTTGCAATTGTACAGTGTGTTTGCCCTTTTTATACTGTTGCACAAAACAGTATGGCCCGGTTTCACAGACAGGGCTTAAACTAAGCCAGGATTAGGCCATAGTTCAATTAGGACATTTAAGTAATTTTTATAAACGTACTTAGAAAAAAACAAATCTTGAGGCAAAACAAAGGCACTGTTATATTTTAAGATCAGTCAGAGCAAGTTTCTTTGAGTTGAAACAGCTCCGACTTAGATTTTAGTCTAGGACTAAAGGGGTATATGTTTCACACTAATTTTTGTGAAAAATGTTGATGTCAGTTTCCATGCTACAAGAAACTGTATGAGAACTGCAAAAATACAAATTCTAAGTACAAAGTTAAAAACACACACAATAGAGTATCAACCAAGCTGGCTTTTGATCATTATTTGATTCATGACACGTCACCAATGAAGCAACTGATCACACTAGTTCATTATAAAATTTTTATATTTTTTTATTATTATGAATAACACTATTATGAATCAATGTAACACAGTAATGACATGAGTAACCAAATGAGAACTATAAAAGTAAAGTTACATTTACAACATTTATGTATTGGTGGGAAATCACCACATGCACATTTGGACAATCCCTTCTACCTCTCAGTTTTTTTTTTTTTCACAACCAGTCATTTATAATAATAATATTTGTTTTTATAAATTAATTAAATAATAATAATAAAAAAAGTAAAAAAAAACACAAAAAAACATATATGTAAAATAGATAAGTAACTGCAAATGTCATGAATGGCACAAAGGATATTTAGGCACCTTGCCAGACATAAAATTGTTTGTCACCATATTTTGAAAATGACCCAGGAACAAAACAAAATGGCGCAGAACATTATTTTAGAGTTTTTTCCTATTCTGAATCACATAGCACAGGGTGTTGGAGTTCTTTGTCCTTGGATATTTGCTTATCATTCTGTACTTTCCTCTTAATCTGTGCGGTGACAATCCATAACAGCGTATAACTAATTGTCTGAAGAGAGCTGACCAGTCCCAGAAATAGGTACCTGATGGGGTCGAATTACAGTTTATTATACATTAATTAGTGTTTCTGTGTATTCACATTAGAGCTACATAGAACAATCCTGCTCACCTGAAAGTTTCAATGTCATAAATTCTGCATGCACCAGTTCCACCGCATTTCTTCTGGCCCCACTTCAGACAGGTCAAGTCAATAAGAGCACCAAAGCAAATGGGAGCAGGAATACCACCTTTAAAAGAGGGAAATTACATTACAAACAATGCTGTGGCTTAATGTGTGTCTGTGAAATAAAGTTTACTGTTTACTCACAAAAACAATGCTTTGCACTATTAACAATTCCAAACATAAACTTACCAAAAACTCTTAAAACTAAAAGAAATACACCCACTGAGAGAGACTTCAGTGCAGGATCCACAATCCTGCAAGAACACATTTCATAAAACATTAAAAATTTCACAAAAATAAAAAAAAATCATCCATAAAATTCCCAATTTTATTTTATTTATTTTTTAATCAAATAATATCTCATAAACCATTTCAAATCTACAAATTGTGTATGAAATTTCTAGCCTCAATGTATTGTGAATAGGGTTGCCCAACTTGACTCTTTCGATGAACCGACTCACAGCTTGTTTGTTTGTTTAAATATTAAAGGTTGTACAATATGTGAAACTGAACCAAAAACAATAAATGCAACTAAATATATGGAGCAATCATATGGAGCAATTACAAGAAAATTTGATGGAAACAAGTGAAACCAAACCTCAATGAGAAGAGGAAGAAGGGAACAGTGCCCAGACAGTACACAAAGAAGGTGAGAGACTGCAGTGCCAGATAGATGTAGAACATTTTAGTGCAGCTACTACTCTCTCGTGAACACTGTCCAAGCACTGCAGAGGAGTTCCCAGAAGTCAGTCCCCAGCTCTGGATACATGTACAGCCATGGAATGTCTGACAAACATGTGTAAGCAAGAAAGTAAATAAAAATATGTGACAAAGAATCTGTGGTCAAGAGTTAAGGATGAGAGTAATTATTTACCATATGCTGCCCTGCCCCACGAGTGGAATTGCAGCCAGCATGACAAGGAGAGATGTAGGTCACTCCGTTCTGGCCACACACTGGATCCCATTGGAAATCAGGACACCCACAGTCAGCATTGCATGAAGTGAGTAAACCACGTCTTATATCTTGACCTTCAATGGATCTGTCACATCAACAATTTATTTTATTATACTGTATATACCTGTGACCCTAAGTAGGAAAAGCAATTTGGAAAATGGACAGATTGAATGGACAGAAAGTGTATATTTTCCATGATGCAGTAAGATTTATATGATGAGTATAATTAGAAATAATAAAATACCCTTGATAGGGCACTGTGACCCCAGCGACATCTATGTTTTCACAGCTGAGAGCAAAGTAAGGTATGGTGCAAACCAATGCAGTTACAGAGGAGAAGAACATCAGTCTTGCAGATCCCAGCAGACTCAGTTTAAACCTCTTCATAATCCAACCACTCAGGAACATACCCAGAGCCACTGCCGGAATAGACGTCACTCCTGTACATATAAGCACAGCTAGTTTAAACAGCCAGCAAAAAACAAACAAAACAAAAAAAACAATAATAATAATAAAAATTAATAAAATAAAATAAAATAAAATATATAAAAAAAAATATGGCAGCTGTTACCTATGAGAAAATTGGTCTTAGATGCGCTTTGTCCAAACTGATGCTCCAGATACTTTGGTGTGTATGTTATGAAAATGGTAAAGGTATTGAATGCCAATACACTGGAAACCAGGTACAGGAGATAGATCCCATTGGTGAGCAGACGTTTTAGAGATGGGCCAAAATCTAGAAAACAAGCATCATTGTCATTTCAATAATAATTCCAATCTTCTTTAATTTTACGCACTGTCTTGATCTGTGCTATACAAAATTTGAACTGATGGAGAATCTCTTGGCCACTTTTGGAATATGCAACTATATAATCATTACATATTAATGAGACCGAACCTGTAAAGCTCCAAAATGTCACAAAAATCCATAATTGTATCAAAGTAGTATACTACAGGAGTTGTATGGACAAGTCATTTAATTCAAACTAAATTCTAACCTAAATTCTAAATGTATCTAACCCTTGTGGTCAGTGTATTGTTGACATACCTTTGGCTATCTCTGTAATGCTGAGTGTGTGTTTGTGTTGGTTTGAGGGGTGGTCTAGTTTAGAGGCTTGGGGGGTTTCAGGTAGAGCTCTTGGCAGGAACCAGAGAGGCAAAGCAGCAAGAATAGTCAACAGCCCAGTAACCACATAACCCAACCACCAGGCCCCAACCCAGCGAGAGTCCTGAGGGGTGATGGTCATACTCTCTGATAATGAGAAGAAAATAGTCAAATAAACAACATATCTGTTATATTTTACCTCCACTTCATTTCACTCTTCTCCCACTTTCCCCAATACAGATCACTCACACCTCTATTCAATCACTCCTGCTATCAAGAGCAACATGTATATTCACCACAGTTAGAATCAGATCTCTGATCAAAGAACACACGAACCTCTCTGCTCTTAGTAGAGTTACTTACCTCCTGTTCATCTCAGTCTCCCTTCTTTGAAAGAGACTTTGGACCAGATTTACTAAACAGGGCAAATTAGCTTTAGAGCGCCATTCCATCAAAGCGCTGATGGGAGGGGAAATTCTGCTGGTGATTTGCTGACAATGCGCACATTAAAGGACACAGACACAGCCAGATAATTTCCATAATGACCAGCGCAATCTACTGTACCAAGAGCAGTGCAAATTAGCTGTTAGTAAATCTGGCCTTTATCTTTATCTGTTGTCTGTATGTGTGGCTCCCTGTGTTGTAATATACCAAGTGCAGCACAAATTAGCATAGTCACAAATAAAGAATAAAGAAATAAAGAAGCCACAGTACATTGAAAAGAACCGGAGGCCAAAAAATGAAATGTTGCAAGAAGTTTTGATAGACCTGGCATTGTGCGTCTCCTAGGATTCCAAGTCGTCTTTTATTTCCTGAAGCTAATTAAACATAACATGGCTTGGCAAATGATATGTTCGGATAATGTGTTCTTCTGTCATTCCAAATAAATTAAAATGTGTGGAAAAAATCCTCTCCCTTCTACTACGCGCTCTCTGTTCTCTGCGGTGCCTCCTCCTAGCAACAATAATTGCAGCCATTCAAGTGCAAAATAGTTTAAGACATGGTTTTTTTGGGGTGCTAAATAATGGAGCAAAATACCAGTAATTTGACGAGTGCAATCGTTAGTAAATCGCGTTGCATGATTCATTTGAATACCCTCCTCCCATAAATTTTGCATCTGAAAGGGAAACTCCTACAAACGCATATTGTCAAAATGGCAAAAGATGGTTTGCACTGGCGCAAGCTGTTAGTAAAACTGACCCATAGTGTCCTGATCTTTGTCCTGGCTATCTCTTTCTCTGAGACCAACCATCTTTCCTTCTGTCAGTAAGGGGCTATTCTTTCTGGTAACAGGAGGTTCCATTAAACCTTTCGTTTCGGCCACAAAGACCAAAGCTGAATCCTCCTTCACTATTCTACCAGCTCATCTATGCCATTTTCATCCATCAGCTCCTCAAGGGTCCCTCTTTTCATTGGCTCTTCATTGGATCACTCTTCCCTCTGATTTCACCTGGTTCCCTCTTTGCACTGGTTCCACCCAGACTCCTAGTCCCACCAGCTCCATGGCCTCATGTGCTGGACTTCCTTGCTCCCCATGGTCTTCTGCTCCACCGTGGTGGTCTCCTGTTCCACTGTGGTGGACCCTGCTCCACCGGTGCAAAACAGAGTGGTCCTCTGCTCCAGAGCCAACCGGCCCTCTGATCCTACCCTGGTCTATTACTAAATTCATACACCATGGTATTTACATGGTACTCCAAGGTACTATAAAGTGTAAGTACTATCATGGTACATGTCAAATCAAAGTTCTCTTTGGGTGTATACCAATTTATTGTAATGAGTGGGTGTATACCACTAAGGTGGGTGTATACCAATTTAAATTTGGCAGTATACACATTTTAACTCACCTTGATTTACTAAGCCAATGTCCACATAGAGACTAGCGCAAAGAGATCCAAGCGAGTAACCGAAAATTGGCCCAATCACTCCGAGTGTGTGCAGACAACCTAAAGAACAGAACAAGATAACAAAATGAACTAAATCACATGAGGGACATGGGTAGTTTTAATTTGGGTGTAAAAAAATAAATAAATAATTTTCTCACCAATGTAAAAAGCAGAGTTTTCTGGGTGTGCATAATCATCTATGAATGACATTCCCAGAGGGCCGATGCTTGCTTCCCCAATGCCACGCAAAATGTTTCCAAACAGTACAATCACCCACGTGGGTGAGCTTTCCGCTTCCCCTTTTAGACACCCTATACAACCCATGTGCTCTGTTAAGTATTTTACTGCATTTTACAATTAAAATATCCCACATGCTTTCTCACATGTTCACCACATATTACCGGAAACAAGCTGTTGAACAGTATTCTGGTTGTCAGATGAACATGTGGAGCTCACTGTGAAATTATCAGCATCATTAGTGTGGGCGGCAGCTGTATCGTACTTGTATCTGTCAGAAAAACATACAGAAAAAAAAAAAAAATACATATTATCTATACTCATTGCCTAAAGCTAGCAACTTTGAATGAATACAATGGCTTAAATACATCTTTTTTATGATTTACATGTTTTTAGTGTTTGAATTAAAGTCAATTTGGATGGCATACAGTCAAAATGCCAGGGTGATAGAATTGTCATGAGGGTCTACAGCATCTACAGGTGACATTACAATTTTTTTTTTTTTTTTTTAATCATTAAGCATGAACTTTTCTTGCAAATTTATTAAACGTTTTTCAAAATCATGTAATGGTTTTGAAAAACATGAATACAAAGAGAACATTTCTAAGGATTTGCATATGTGTTTTAAATTAGATGTGTAAGGGATCTTTCCTATTCTTCATTGTGGCCACTCAGTTTGTCATTGACTGATAAATATTACTCACCGGCTCATGATAAAGTGAGGTAAAGCCATTAATAGTGTCCCTACACCCATCAACAGGACCCCTGCTCCAATTATCTTGGGCCTGTGAAACTTGGCGCCAAAGTAGCTAACAGCAGTAATGACCAACAAATTACCTGCAAGCAAAATTTACGTAATTTAACAAGTTATATGTTGTTTCATAGCATACCGTCAATCAACTATCCCATTTTCAAAGTATGAACAGCCTTGCCATCACATTTCAGCATCAATGGTGTGACTCACTGGTATAAGTGCTCTAATGGCTGAACCCCGTCCCTCATTTCTAACTGGAGCTCAACACATCACTACTCACCCATTTCAAAGCTGCCATCGATGATGCCAACAATAGAGCTTGGGATCTCAAACCGCCTCTCAATCTGAGTGATGGTACTTTTGGTGTAAGCCCCCGTTAGGGATTTTGTGAAATAACAGAAGGCAAGTAAACCAATAAAGATCTTTGTAGACACAAGGGCAGAAGAGAGATAGTCTTGTTGTTGTTGTTACATCAGAATTTATCATAGTATTTGTCAGAAATATTTGGCTATAGCCATTATTTTTCACCATTAAGACAAATTATCAGCTAATACTGGTTCAGTTAAACTTAGATTGTGGCATATTGTCTCTTACCTTCAGAGTTGGAGAACAGCATTTAGTTTGAGGTGTTTTCTGATTGCAGCCTGAATTCTCCATTGGTCTGGGCTCAATTAACCTGTCTGGGTTTCCATCCACTGTCATGGTGAACTATGGCCCAGGAAAGAGGTGCAAATTCATGAAATCATGAACTATTTTGTTACTGTGTTGAACTGCCTTGGTGTCTAATGTAGTTTGTGGGTCCTGAATCTAATTTTTGATCTCTCTCTCTACCAATACACCAATGTATTCTATTCACTTCAGAGGTGATCCAAAGCAAAATACATTGTAATCAAATGCAAACAAACATTAAAATATCATTACTTAACAATAGTAAAACACTCACATGTCCAGAGGTGTCTTCACAAAGAGAGGAGGCACTAATATGCCGAAATATTCTCAAATGAGCGATCTCTAAATGTGTCTTTATATTTGCATTTATATTTAGTTATTAACTAGCACTGAGTAAAACTTTAACCCTATTGTAGAACAACCAGTACAGTACAGTTTGTAATGTACACATTTCCTATATGGCAAAATGTTTAACTCTCTAGAAATTTTAAAAGAGAGACAATTAAAATAAGATGAGTCATTAACAGCTTTTAACAAACAACAACCAACAGAGTGACACCAACCAGCACGTATCTATTTATTTATGGTGCAAATGGTGCAATGCTGGCAGTTTCTCTGTTTTTAGTAGTGATGTGTGTGCATTCACATGTGCATTTTTAGTCTTAAAAACTTAGGGTAAACTTGCAGTTAATATGAGGTAAATGTTAGCAAAGAAATCACTTTCTTACAAATAACCGCTACAGGTTTGCAACACTTCAATGGTGAACCAGCAGCAAACCTTTAGCAATAATGTGCCAGGGTACGGGTGATAGAGGACTCAGATGCAGAGTTAGAGAAAGGAGAAACCTTTATTCTCGCCACAAAACAATAACATAAACAATATTTAACAGCCGCTTAGGGAAGCGGAGATTCCAGAGCTGGCCGGCAGAGTCTGCGGACCACACATGCTGCTGGATTTCCGTGCTCGTGATCAGTGCACTCCTGCTGCACGATCAGCACTGATTGCCCAGACCACGAGCTGCCGAACATGACAGGACAACACAGACAGCAAGAGGAGCCGAGAAGGCACCCTGAACCGTGACATAATGGACAGTTTGCTAAAACTGGCAGACCTGACCATTTTTTATCTCTACTGACAACCCTTTTTACACAACATATTATGTAAGCACGCTTTATTAATTTGTGACCTCACTGTAGTTAAACTGTGGCCATTTTTTAAATAAATTATTTCCCCTGTTTTAGATACATTTACTTCATAAAGGTGTTTCATTTTATGTAATAAAAGTCTTAAATGGGAAGTAAACTGTAAAGAATATCCCTGTTTCAAAAGTTTTGAAAACAGTGCCAAAAACACAATATAATTATTTCAACTTTGACTTAAATGTAAAAGTGAAAATAGAAAATCTAAAAAAAAAAAAATGTAATTCAAAACAAAAACTACATATGAATAATTCTAAAATATTATATGAATAATACTATAATAACACAACTAAAGAACTCCCTTTGAATAAACAATGTTATTGTCAGTTAGATGCTAATATATTTATCATAATAGTCAAGTCAAGTGACCTTTATTTATATAGTGCTTTTAACAATACAGATTGTGTCAAAGCAACTTTACAATATCAAAATAGGAAAATAGTGTGTCAATAATGTAAAATGACAAGATTAAACACAAAATTTTTTAAGTTAAAGGCATTTCATTATTGAATTCAATGATGTGATCGTCCAGCTCAGTTCAGTTCAAATAGTATCTGTGCAATCAAGTCGAAGATATCGCTGGAAATTAAGTGTCCCCAACTAAGCAAGCCAGAGGCGACAGCGGCAAGGAACCAAAACTCCATCAGTGACAGAATGGAGAAAAAAACCTTGGGAGAAACCAGGCTCAGTCGGGGTCCAGTTCTCCTCTGGCCAGACGAACCAGCAGTTCAATTTCAACTTCAGCAAAGTCAGATTGTGTAAAGGACTCATCTGGTTTCTGAGGTCTTGTCCCGATGGCCGTCTAGATGACAAGGTCTTCACTGGGGATATGTCTCTGGGGCTCATCTAGGTGTCCTGATCTCCGCTGACATTCAGGGCTGTAGAGGTCATCTCTAGGTGCTGATCCACCATTTGATCTGGATACGGACTGGATCCGGGTGACTGCAGTGACCATCTGATCTGGATACGGACTGGATTGGGTGGCTATGTTGATCTCGGAATAAGAAAGAAACAGACTAATATTAGTGTAGATGCCATTCTTCTTACGATGTAAGAAGTAAATCAGGTCTTACGGAAGTATTCCCGGTTCTGGTTGACCTAACAATCCTTCAACGGATTTGAATATTAGAAGCATATTAGTGTGTTATGTGTACGCCAGGTTAAAGAGATGGGTCTTTCATCTAGATTTAAACTGACAGAGTGTGTCTGCCTCCCGAACAGTGTTAGGTAGATTGTTCCAGAGTTTGGGCGCTAAATAGGAAAAGGATCTGCCGCTCGCAGTTTATTTTGATATTCTAGGTATTATCAAATGGCCAGAGTTTTGAGAATGCAGTGGACGTGGAGTACTATAATGCGATAAGAGCTCACTCAAGTACTGAGGAGATAAACCATTCAGGGCTTTATAAGTAATTAACAAGATTTTAAAATCTATACGATGTTTAATAGGGAGCCAGTGCAGTGTTGACAGAACCGGGCTAATGTGGTCATACTTCCTGGTTCTAGTAAGAACTCCAGCTGCTGCATTTTGGACCATCTGGAGTTTGTTTATTAAGCGTGCAGAACAACCACCCAATAAAGCATTACAATAATCTAACCTTGAGGTCATAAATGCATGAATTAACATTTCTGCATTTGACATTGAGAGCATAGGTCTCAATGTAGATATATTTTTAAGATTAAAAAAATTCAGTTTTACAAATGCTAGAAACGTGGCTGTCAAAGGAAAGATTGCTATCAAATAGCACACCTAGGTTCCTAACTGATGACGAAGAATTTACAGAGCAGCCATCAATTACTAGACAGTCTTCTAAGTTATTACAAGGTTTTAGGTCCCATAATTAACAGTTTTTTTTTTCAGAATTTAGCAGTAAGAAATTACTCGTCATCCAGTTTTTTATATCGACTATGAATTCCGTTAGTTTCTCAATTTGGTGTGTCTTGTTGGGCCACGAAGAAATATAGAGCTGAGTATCATCAACATGACAGGAAAAGCTAAAACACCATGTTTCCTAATGATATTTCCTAAGGGTAACATGTAAAGCGTGAAAAGTAACGGCCCTAGTACTGAACCTTGAAGTACTGCATACTGCACTTGTGATTGATATGATACCTCTTCATTCACTGCTACAAATTGATGGTGGTCAGATAAGTACGATTTGAACCATGCTAACACACTTCCACTAATGTCAACAAAGTTTTCTAGTCTATTGAAAAAAATAATGTTGTGGTGGAACGCAGTGCTAAGATCCAGTAGCACTAATAGAGAGATACAACCACGATCAGATGATAAGAGCAGGTTATTTGTAACTCTAATGAGAGCAGTCTCAGTACTATGAAATGGTCTAAATCCTGACTGGAAGTCCTCACAGTTACTATTTTTCTCTAAGAAGGAATATAATTGCGAAGATACTACCTTTTCTAGTATCTTTGACAGAAAAGGGAGATTCGATATCGGTCTGTAATTAAATTGTGTTTTTTTTTATGAGAGGCTTAATAACAGCCAATTTGAAGGTTTTGGGGAAATATCCTTAGCCTGACTATGTCAGACTTCGTACTTCCGCTCAATTTCAGTTCGCTTCTGTACTCAGTCTGATATAGCAAACCAGCTCCCAGATTATCTCCGGCTCCGCACCAGCCGTCCAGACGACGAACCAACGAACAGAGGGCGGGCTGAGAGCTGTGACGTAGACGCTAAGCGCCGATTTTAAGATTGTAGTTTAGGTTTAGGTTAGGGAAATCTAAAACAACAGCGGACATGGAGACACGGGAGACATTGCTCTGTTGTGGAGAATATTCCCGGCATTTTCTAACTGAAGCCCAAACAAGAAGAGTGTTTGGTTCACATTTTGAATGGAGGTGATGTTGTGGCCCTACTCCCGACAGGTTTTGGGAAAAGTTGAATTTAGCAACTGTTACAGATCATCAGCGAGAAACTGGGGAGGCCAAAGTCCAGGAAGGCGTTAATTGTGATTGTGTGTGTGTTATGTGATTACTTCACATAATCTGCAAAAGTCGTTCACAGCCATCTTCTCTCTGGTATTTCGCTCGATGGTTTTGTTTTCGCAACATACCTGTGTTTACAGCAGAAGTTCGAGGCGGCTGAGCCGGCGCATAACATACAGGTGCATCTCAATAAATTAGAATGTCGTGAAAAAGTTAATTTTTTCTTGTAAGTTATTTCAAAAAGTGATTGTTTTAATTTTGATGATTAGAGCTTACAGCTCATGAAAGTCAAAAATCAATATCTCAAATATTAGAATATTTACATTTGAGTTTCAATTAATGACCATCCCTACAGTATAAATTCCGGGTATCTCTTGTTCTTTGAAACCACAATAATGGAGAAGACTGCTGACTTGGCAATGATCCAGAAGACGAACATTGACGCCCTCCACAAAGGGTAAGTCACAGAGGGTCATTACTGAAAGGTGTGGCTGTTTACAGAGTGCTGTATCAAAGCATATTAAATGCAAAGTTGACTGGAAGGAAGAATTTGGGTAGGAAAAGGTGCACAAGCAACAGGGATGACCGCAAGCTTGAGAATACTGTCAAGCAAAGCTGATTCAAACACTTGTGAGAGCTTCACAAGGAGTGGATTGAAGCTGGAGTCAGTGCATCAAGAGTCACCACGCTCAGACACCTTCAGGAAAAGGACTACCAAGCCACTTCTGAACCAGAGACAATGTCAGAAGCGTCTTATCTGGGCTGTGGAGAAAAAGAACTGGACTGTTGCTCAGTGGTCCAGAGTCCTCTTTTCAGATGAAAGTAAATTTTGCATTTCATTTGGAAATCAAGGTCCCAGAGTCTGGAGGAAGAGTGGAGAGGCACAGAATCCATGTTGCTTGAAGTCCAGTGTGAGGTTTCCACAGTCTGTGATGATTTGGGCTGCCATGTCATCTGCTGATGATGGTCCACTGTGTTTTCTGAAGTCCACAGTCAACGCAGCCATTTACCAGGAGATTTTAGAGCACTTCATGCTTCCTTCTGCTGACAAGCTTTATGGAGATGCTGATTTCATTTTCCAGCAGGATTTGGCAACTGCCCACACTGCCAAAGGTACCAAAAGCTGGTTCAATGACCATGGTGTTACTGTGCTTGATTGGCCAGCAAACTCGCCTGACCTGAACCCTATAGAGAATCTATGGGGTATTGTCAAGAGGAAGATGAGAGACACCAGTCCCAACAATGCAGATGAGCTGAAGGCCACTGTCAAAGAAACCTGGGCTTCCATACTGCCTCAGCAGTGCCACAAACTGATCACCTCCATGCCACACCGAATTGAAGCAGTAATTAAAGCAAAAGGAGCCCCTACCAAGTATTGAGTACACATACAGTAAATGAACATACTTTCCAGAAGGCCAACAATTCACTAAAAATGTTTTTTTTTTTTATTGGTCTTATGAAGTATTCTAATTTGTTGAGATAGTGAATTGGTGGGTTTTTGTTAAATGTGAGCCTAAATCATCACAGTTAAAAGAACCAAAGACTTAAACTACTTCAGTCTGTGTGCATTGAATTTATTTAATACACAAGTTTCACAATTTGAGTTGAATTACTGAAATAAATGAACTTTTCCACGACATTCTAATTTATTGAGATGCACCTGTATGTCATAACCAAACGTTATGTGATTGGCTTATGGGTACACCAATGATTTTAAACTTCAGACAAGCACCTCCCACGAGAAAGTAAATGCTTGTCAATTATGCCCTTCCAGACTCTGTCTACGAAGCAAAGCGAAGTAGCAGAGTTTGGTATTACCAGGCTAAGATATCCTAATGACAATGACAAATTAATAATAGCCAAAAGAGAATCTATGACTTCTGGAAGCACCACTTTTAGTAGTTTAGATGGAATAGGCTCTAACATACATGTTGTTGGTTTAGATGATTTAACAAGTTTATACAATTCTTCCTCTCCTATAGTAGAGAATGAGTGGAATTGTTCCTCAGGGGATCTATAGTGCACTATCTGATGCAATACTGTAGCTGACGGCTGCGTGGTTACAATTTTGTCTCTAGTAGTATCGATCTTGGAAGTAAAATAGTTCATAAAGTCATTACTGCTGTGCTGTTGGGAAATGTCAACACCTGCTGATACTTTATTTTTGTTAATTTCTGCAACTTTCTGCAACATTCAAAGGGTTAATTTTTCTAAAACATACAAATCAAATTTTTATCTTTTATATCTTATGTATATGTAATTTTAATAGGTGCATTTGCCTATTAGTCTGTCAGTGTTCAAAGCATTGATCTTTCAGTAATTTTGTTACCGCATTCAACTTATAACTGTACCTTTCCAAGAAAACAAAAACAAAGAATTAATAATATGAATTACAAAGCCACATATTTCTTTTTTCAAATACATTTATTAAGAGATACAAACTCTGGATCATGAAACACACAGTACAGTAGAACATAAAGAGTGTTATGGCTTGAGATGGTTTCCTTATGGTCTGCTGTTCTGGGCTGTGTTTCCCAAAAGCATCATAAGTTTAAGTACATCATAGACCCATTGAAACCAATGGAGCTACGATCAACTTAGGCTTACGATTGTTTTTGGAAACGCAGTCCTGGTCATTGGTTTTATTAGTAGTTCTTCACCCATTAATTTACAGTATCAGCACTGTCTTCTAAATTCCTTGAAAGAGCTACAAAAGATGATAGCTCATCGCTAGCATTCAGTATTGGTGCTTTCTGTTTTTTCTCTGGGACCGGTATCAGTTTTGGATCCGTCAGGATGGCACATCTCTGGAGACTGAAGTTCAGTTTCATTTTGCTTGCTGGCTGTTTGCAGCAATGCGTTGACTTCTTCTTTTCTAAACTGCTTCCACAGAAGCACAATGACAGCAATGATGAAGAAGTAGGAACATCCACTTAAACACGTAGTCAGGCTCAAGAAGATCACTCTGAAAACAGGACATCAAGACTTTCATGCTGCACATACAATCCTATTTTTATTTTTTTTCAAATGTGAGCTTAGGACTCTGACAATATATTTACATGGGTACTTAAAGGGCTTTTCCCTCCATTTTTGTATTCTAATAAAGACAATTGTGTATGATTACAAGCCCACTTACACACCTGTACATATTTGAGTCGTACATACGACAGGCTCCTCTGCCTCCGCAGCTCTTTATTCCCCATTTTAAACATGTTGTGTCAATGAGAGCTCCAAAATATACAGGAGCAGGAATACCACCTCCAGAAGAAAAAATTAGACATTAATGCAGATTATACAATGCATAATATACACTAAAATATTGCCTAGCTTATGAATTATTGTTTACTGTATTGCTTGTACCTAGGGTTCGCATCACAAGAGTTTGAATACCCAACGCCAGTGACTTAAGCTCAGGTTTAATGCATCTAAAAACATATGCAATATACATTATACTTAATGTATACATAAATACTTTTCATCTTTCATCCTTTACATCTGAAAATGCATCTTGAAGTAGTTTCAATGTGTTAAAAGTTAAACGTAATAACTGTGAAATTAAATAGTTAATTTTATAAAAATTTAAGATTACACTTTATTTTGATGGTCCCCTTTAGAAATTCTGTTGACTAAATAACTTTGCAACTACATGCCAACTCTCATTAGTGATTAGAGTTAGTAGAATAATTGTACATGTACTTGCAAAGTTACTTATGGTCAGTAAAATATCTATTGGGGAACCATCAAATACAGTATTATCAAATTTAATAATATAAATAAGAAAATGTGAGAGTTATTGCCTGGGCAAAACTCACTGCCACAATTCTTGCTTATCAAAAGACTAGTAACTATTCTATCCTGGTGGCAACTGACCGTATAATGATCATGTATCCAGGAGTAGTGCCCAGAGAGTTGATGAAGGAGCTGAGGACAGATACCGCCATGTAAGAGGTAAAACTCCGAGTACATCCTGGCCCACGAGGACACTGTCCCAGAGACACAGATCTGCTGCCCTCTACTGGTGAGGGGGTTAACACACAGCTGCAGTTGTGAAAAACCTGCCACAATCAAATGCAAATGAGATTATTATTGCAAATTATAGCATGCAACAGATACTTATGGTAACACTTTAGTATAGGGACCAATTCTCACTATTAACTAGTTGCCTACTATTAACATATTGGCTGTTTATAAAGCACATATTCTGCAAGACCATATTCTACATCCCTAATCCTACCCAATACCTAAATTTAACAACTACCTTACTAATTATTAATAAGTAGCACATTAGTTTATTGAGGCAAAAGTCGTAGTTAATGGTTTGTTAATGGTGAGAATTGGACCTTAAAATGAAGTGTGACCATACTTACAATACACAGTACCATGTGTGCCTAAGGTTTGGAAAAGTGCAGTTTTAGATAGATCCAATTATACCGTGTTTTTGCCTTGTCCAGTGGAGGTGGTGCATCCTGCCAAACAGGGCGATATGTATGTAATGCCATTGTCAGAGCAGACGGGATCCCATTCAGATGTAGAGCAGGAACAGTCCTGGTTACACTGAGACACGAATGAGCGCTCATCATGTGATATTTCAGGGGTCCTGAGGAGGAATTCGGAGATTGGTGATTGTTTCCAGATGGAAACACAATATTCTGGCTAAACAATATTTTGTAGGAAATGAACAAGATTTCTCTTTACAATATATCCTACATTTCGACAACTGCTGACTTGCAGAAGTATGCAAATACTTTACCCATTGTAGGACACAGTGAGCCCTGCCACAGGCACATTCTCACACTTTGTGCCGAAATGGAGGAGGAGGAGAAGGAAGGCCGTGAAGGAGGTGATGAAGGAGAGCTGAGCTCCTGCCACGACGCTCAACTTGTATCTTTTCATTAATAAACCACCCAAGAATATTCCTACAGCGACCACAGGCAGGATCAGGACACCTACGGGACATGACATGTCTTTAGTTTCAATTAATGTCAAACCTGACACGTTGCATAGTTGGGTTGTTCTTGGGTTTGGTGTGACAGATGAATTCACACCAAAATACTATGGTTGAATTTTATGAATGGCCTATCGCATCAAAAACAAAAATATGGTCAATAAGTCGATAAGCCCTTTTTCACAAGGGATAAACTGGAATAACATTGAAATAAAGTTTGTAAGTTTATAAAATAATTGTTGCATAAATGGCAAAAATAAAATAAAATAAAAATGTTGACAAAATACCAGACAAAATATCAAAATGCCTATTTTTATACATTTATAAATATTACTTTTGCATTTATTAATATTACTTTTAGACAAATCCTATATATGAAGAATTCAATATTGTAGGGTTTGTTCATAAGCACAACTGAAGACACTGAATGAAGACCAGGCATTAAATGAAACAATCATTTACTTGGAAGGGTTCTTACCAATAAGGAAGTTTGCTCTTGATGCAGACTGGCCAAACTGTTGCTCCATGTATTTGGCTTTGAAGGTGAGCAAGCCGATGAAAGAGTTGAACTTCAAAACAATCCCACACAGCAACAGGAAGTATGCAGGAGTGCACAGAAGTTTTTTCAGGGAAGGCAGGAATCCTTAACATTTGCATAACAGAATACAGAGAATGAAGTGAGCTTTTTCGTAAAGAACTGCTTGGATGTTAGATTAACTTCATGTAAAACATACAATCATGTTTAAGACTTATTTAAAAGTGACTCCAGGTAAAGTACTGCCATTTCTAACACAAATTTGTTAGTTTTAAAAAGAAAAAAGGAATGGGAATAGAAAAAAAGTTCAAACAATAATGGATTTGTTAAAAAGGTGGAAGGAAGTTGCCTTTTGCGATGTCGGCCAGTTTCACTGAGTGTGTGTTTGGGAGAACAGATTGCTCCTTGTTGTCCTCATCCACATTAGAGTTTTCCTTCCCTTCCTCTCCTTGTTTGGGTAAAGACCTTGGTAGGAACCAAAAAGGAACACCAGCAAGTAGTAAGATAGCAGATGACACAAAGAAGCCCAGCCACCAAGCTCCCACCCAGCGTGCATCCTGTGGAGTGATGGTCACACTATCTGCAAGAGAAAGACAAAAAATGCATAAATTATACAAATTTCAACTACATCATAGGTCATACCTAGCAAATATAATCACAGTATGTATAGTAATTTATTGCTGCTAACCATAAGCTTATCCCTAAAGTATGATAATATTTCAACGCTGTGATAGTAAGTTTGGAAATCAGATATTTACTACTTAAGTAAATTTTGGTAGTGTCATTAACTTTTGGTGTGCCTTATAATAATAATGGTACAATATACTTATTATACACATATATGATATTCATGGAAAAACCTTTACAAGTTGGCATATGTGGGCAGGTTTGGGGCAGATTTCTCAAAAAATACAGTTGCATATAGTATGTAATTACAAGTAGTGCATGTCATTATAATGTAAGTACAATGTAACAACGTGCACATGGTGTTGTATTTTCAATGTAATAGCATGGTAGTTCAAGACACCTAATATAAAGTGGATAAAATAACACTAATGGCACAGTTTCAAATTACCCCATTATTAAACAGTAAAGTCATTCATTCATTCATTCATTTTTTGCTTGTTTGTTTGGTTGTTTTTTTAAGGCTTTTCAAATTAAACTTCACATGAATACACACAGTGCTGGTGAAACTAATTAAACTGGATGCTTACCAACACTGACAAATCCAATATCCACATACAGTTTGGCACACATGGAGCCCAGGAGGAATCCAAACATGGGACCCAGAAGCATAATGGTCTGAAGACAGGCTAAACATAAAAAGAAATATTTTCATTCTAACATTCCAAGATGAAAATTTAAATGCATTGATCTGAGTTTATTCTTCCCGTTCTTGTGTTTTTAAATATATTTAATTTTATTTTATTACTAGTGTGCTTATTACAGAAATAATATACTTTAACAGAATATATAGGAGTGAAAAGTGAAAAGTGCATTACTTTATAATTTATATTTATATTAAATGCAGTTAGCTGAACTGATCTTTAAAATATGGTTAAAGTGTACTGCCGAATGTATTTACTTTTAAGTCCTTTCTATTGAAACTCGCTTTTCATGACATATTTGTAATTCTAAAGTTGCATTTAAAATAAACATTAACATTATTAATATTAATATTAATTTAAAATCTATTAACATTTAATAACATACTAGTTTTAATATCATAATTAAGTAATTTACATGTGCTTTAGTAAGCCAACAAGTACTTCTTCAAAGCTCAACAAAAGATTTCAAATATATTTTAGTGTAACATTTCTAATTTGATATTATTACAAAGTCCACTGAAAAGTTTACTTAAGTGTGTTAATTAAAAAGTATTGTCTGTATGTACACTTAAAGGGTTAGTTCACCCAAAAATCTAAATTCTGTCATGAATTACTCACCCTCATGTCGTTCCAAACACCTTCGTTCATCTTTGGAACACAAATTAAGATATTAAGATATATTCAAATATTAACGCTATTACGTTCACGGGAAAGCGTGTGCATGCATCATGCTATTCTCCAAAATGGTGGAAGACAGTAAGTCGGGGGAGAAGAATTGTTGAATAAAGTCATTATTTTTGTGTCTTTGCGCATAAAAAGTATTTTCGTAGCTTTGCAAAATTGAAGTTGAGCCACTGATGTCATATGGACTGTTTCACCAATATCCTTACTACGTTTCTGGGTCTGGGAACATTTTAGTTGTGTTGCTGTCTATGCAGGGTCAGAGAGCTCTTAGATTTCAACAAACATATCTTAATTTGTGTTCCGAAGATGAACGAAAGTTTTGAACCACATGAGGGTGAGTAATTAATGACAGAATTTTAATTTTTGGGTGAACTAACCCTTTAAGTGGGCTTTAATTTCATTAATATTATATTATATGCAGGTACATTTTAAAATATATTTGTAATATTTGAAGTACACTGTAACACAATTAAGCACACTTCTTTTCAACAAGGGTTTCAAACAGCCTGTCCTCCAACTAATACGCCCATATAAGTCGTTTATACATATACATATAGAGCGTGTACTACAATTGTGCCCCTATCTGCAACAGGACATTTTCATATTAATGTTTTGTACTCTTTTATCTGCGTTATGGTTTTGGGTGTCGTGTAGCTCAGTTGGTAGAACATTGCGTTGCACGACGATATGTAATCATGTGATCATGCGATCATGGGTTCGATCCCAGAGAATGCACACGCTCATAAAATATGCACTAAAAATCATGATTTTGCATGATTTCTGTAAGGGGTAGGTTTAGGGGTGGAGTTAGGTGTGGTCATTCGTACGAATTAGCAACCTAGTAAAATATGTACGAATTACCGTGAGATCAGTGTAAAAAGCAGGGGCGGTTCTACAAGCTTGGCCCCGCCTTTGGAATCATATCACACCAAACAATTTTGGGTGAAATGTGCAGTTTAAAAGAATAACCGCTGTTAAATTAAAATCTGTGTTCGCTGGCTGGCACAGAGACACACACGTTTTTAAAGCACTGCGCATTATAACCAATCACATACGATTCTGTTGAGCTTATGAATGCAAGGACCAATCAGAAGCGTTCAGATGAGTCATCGCCGAAGCGCCGCTATTTCGTCACCACGCGCTCTCTGACTGAATTCACTTCTGAGAATCAACAAAGTGAATATGTACGAATGTAAGTAAGATATTAATTGCACAGTGTAAACAGCTTTAGTGATTATTATGGGAGTTTTTGAGAGTGCTTGAACTCGCTGGACTGAAGTGAAAATGTTCTTTGATAATGTAAACGTTAAACGCCCCCAACCCCCAATTGAAACTTGATGAAATATTCATTTTAGTTGAAATTGATATAGATTACTTCTAGAGATGGCAATGATACATGACATGGTGAAAAATGACTTAACGTAGGTTAGGATGAATTTTAAAATTGTGCCCCCTAAAAGCACAAGTGGCCCCTTTTACGCGCGCTAGAGGGCGCTTAACTTTAAAATGTAAATATAGGCACTTGCACAAACGACCTATAGGGTCGTTTTTTTGTTGGAGGACAGGCTCCTCGCTACGTGTACTGTGTTGGGCTAACCGAGACTTGTCATAGCACTTGCATATTATTGCTCTTTTGTTGGTTTTGATTGCTTCTATTGTCCTCATTTGTAAGTCGCTTTGGATAAAAGCATCTGCTAAATGTAAATGTAAATGTATTTACTGTATGTATCAACACAATAGCTGATATTCAGTTAGAGCTATAAAGTTGAAGTGTCATTCTTTTTTTTTTTTTTTGTGCTAATGTAAATTAAACTATATGCTGTAATTCACTAAATTTTCTGATTTAGAGGTCCTACAGTCTAGGGGATTAAAAAGGTATCCAAATTTGACTTACAAATGTAAAATGCTGAGTTTTCTGCTTTTGCATAGTCATCAATATAAGCTATGCCAAGAGGTGTGACTGGAGTCTCTCCGATTCCTCTGAGAGCATTACCCAAGAACACATAGATCCACATACTAGATCCAGGGTCCTTCACACAATCTAGGGTTAAAGTGACAGAATTCATGTCTATGAAGCACTTAGAACTTTCAGTATGCATTTTTGATTTTCTTGGCCAACTCTGTTTTGAAAGATCTTTGAAAGAAACTATATTTTTACTCTGAGTAGTAAGTACACACTGATGTAGAGGTCTGCATTCCCGCGGCTCTCCTGGGGAACCGACCAGATTTCTTGCGACATGAGATTAAATTCCCGAATAAAGTGCAGTAGTGGTCGGTAACTCTGGTGTAATTTGAACGGGAGCTGGCGGTTTAACAATGTCCTTTTCCAGATGTCCTTTCAGAACAGCATATGCTTTATTCTCATTGGTACAGCCTGCACTCAGGACTGTAATGCACACGCTGCAGGCATGAACCAGTGCTCTCTGCATCACACTTTTTTTTTTTTTTTTTTAGTCACTTTATTATCCACAAATGGAAATGTGTCTTTGGCTTCACCACACAACCCAGACAGCAAGCAGTGTTGGCCCAGATCCAGCCCACAACTGGCCCGCATGGATTTCACACAGGCCAGATGTGGGCTGGATCTGGGCCAGAACTATGTTGCTGTCTGGGAAATACATTTAACATCATCACACAATTTACAAAAAAAAAAAAAAAAACACAATCACCCCATCTCACACTCAGAACCCAGTATTTAAAATTCTAACAGCAGTTTCATTTGCGGGGTATGTGCACGCAGCATGTGCATAACGGTTCTCAGAGCAGATTGTAGCCTACCGGTGGTGACAGAACAGGCAGGTTGTCGATGAGTGACAGAGCAAAATAAGGATGGAGCAAAGTGAGGATGCGCTGTCCTTGAATAACGTTCAACTCGGTTTTGTTTATATTTTGCTTAGCCTATAATTTAAAATGACAATTTGATAAATTATAATTTATTTATTTTTCTCTGCGACACTTTTCCTACTGTGTTAACAGAAAAATGTTAAACTTTAGTATTTTGACAAGACGAATAAAATAACTAATAGGCTATTTTTGTACAACCTACATTTTTTTTTTTCTCTCTGCGACACTTTTTCCTATTGTGTTGTAAATGTTAAACGAATTGTATCTTGACAAGACGAATAAAAATACACTTTTTTTCCTACTGTGTTGGCAGCAAAATGTTAAACGAATTGTATGTCTTAAGACACAAAATTCGTTTAACATTTTGCTGTCAATAACTTCAAGACTCTTGACAAGACGAATAAAATAACAAATACAATTTTGTGCAGACTACAGGTTTATTTGTTAGCCTGTCTCTCTTTCTTTTAGTAGAGGAAATTTAAATCTGAGATTCTGGAAACGAGATCTAAATTTAGCGGGAACGGTCGGGTCGGGAAGAAAATTATTCTAAGCAGACAGCGGGTGAACAAAGAGTGAATATATCGCGGGAGCGGGACTAAAAAAAAGCAGACCTCTACACTGATGTTTAACTCTTGTTTAAATCCTGAAAGCTAAACAAGTTCTTCTTCCTGAAAGCCTATCAGGCAATGGGGTACTTTAAATGTGGAGTAGTTACCTGTTCCAATGTTATTAGAAGGCTGAATGTGCGCATTTGAGTAATTGCTTGAAACCATGGGATACTGACAAGGAGATATACTGACAGTCTTGTTTAGAGAGCCTTGTATTACTGTGTCATACTTGTACCTGAAGAAGTATAACCAACACAGAGAGAGAAAGAAACATGAGCAGCTTTGTAACAAACGAGAAACTATGCTAAATATGGTGAGATAATATGCATATGAACCTACCGCCCCATGAAAAAGTGTGGCAGCCCTGTAACAGCAGAGCCAATGGCCATGAGGAAACAACCCATCCCTATGAGTCGAGGCCTGTGTAGTCTTGCCCCAACATGACTAACCACTGCCAGAAAGAGCAAGTTACCTACAGAAAATTATTCAGAGAATTAAGTCAATTAGGAAATTAAAATACACAAAACATGCAAGTATATGTGCTGACATGGAACAGACAAACCATGGTCCATTCACTGATCATTCATTGCAACCCATGCTCACTGGAAAAATCATGTCTGTGGCAACATTTACATTTTATCTGGCTTCTGCAAGTTTGGAGCTCTTTTATCTTTACTCGTGTTTCACAGAACTGTACCCGAGTGCTCTGCATTGCAAGTGCTATTCTGTATTTGGTGATCTGCCTCTGTAATCACAATTTATGAGAAATTATGTTTTGTTTTTGTTTTTTTCTACTAGTGTTATTTTCAGTTGGAAACTGCAGCAAATTGTATTGTATATACACATAAGGACATTTTTTTGGAGTTTTGCAAAATATACAGTAGGTAGTGGCACATTCTTCTAATGAGCCTATGTTGGTAATTTGGATTACCAAAATTACTGCATACAGTATCTCACAGAAGTGAGTACACCCCTCACATTTTTGTAAATATTTTATTATATCTTTTCATGTGACAACACTGAAGAAATGACACTTTGCTACAATGTAAAGTAGTGAGTGTACAGCTTGTATAACAGTGTAAATTTGCTCTCCCCTCAAAATAACTCAACACACAGCCATTAATGTCTAAACTGCTGGCCACAAAAGTGAGTACACCCCTAAGTAAAAATGTCCAAATTGGGCCCAATTAGCCATTTTCTCTCCCTGGTGTCATTTGACTCGTTAGTGTTACAAGGTCTCAGGTGTGAATGGGGAGCAGGTGTGTAAAATTTGGTGTTATTGCTCTCACTCTCTCATACTGGTCACTGGAAGTTCAACATTGCACCTCATGTCAAAGAACTCTCTCAGGATCTGAAAAAAAGAATTGTTGCTCTACATAAAGATGGCGTAGGCCAGAGGTGCCCACACTTTTTTGTGTGGGGATCTACTTTTCAAATGAGAAACATTTGTGAAAAATAAATAAATAATAAAATACACATAAAATAAATAGGCCTATAAAAAAGCTTGTTGGGATGTATCTTTATATTGCATTAATTATTTTTTAATTTAAAAGAAATATTAATAATAAAATAATCTTAAATTCTTAGTACCCCATAGAACTGTGCCTGCATTTACCTAAAGCAGTGGTTCTCAACCTTTTTAACTCCAAGACCCCCTCCTCTCCAAATCAATACGTAAAGCCCAAACTTTTCTATTCACTAAAACCTATGTATTTTCATGTAAGTTTTTTTAAACAAAGCAAATTCAAGATAGATTTAAACATTCCATGTTCTTTTTGCAAACATACTTCGCAAACATGTCACTGATATTCTACACGACTTAAAAGTAAGTAATAGTATGTATATTCTGAACTCAGCGATCTGAAGGCGACTCAACGCCACAGTGAATAGTTCCTCTGTCAGAACAAGCTGTTTGGAGCATTTGATGCCCATATGTACATGAACACCACTGATCCTCACAAACTTCTCCAAAACACGCGAGCATCTGTTATAAAGCACTCGCTGTATTCAACTACGTGAATATATTGAGCTGTATTCAAGCAGAAATAAGTTATAGTGATCAGTGCGCTGAGAGCGCACATACACGGTTCGTTTGCGCATCAAATAATGGACACAACGTGCGCCTAATGCACGATCCTGTATGTCACTGTAATCATCTTTACATTGATTACAATCGTCATCCATTAAAACTTAAGGCTACTAGTGTGACACTGGCTTCTTTTATCCAGCCGAGAGCTGTAGTTTGCATATCATATGTTCATACAGCGGTTATGAGCCGCCATTCAGTCTGTATTTCACACAGTGCGATGAGGAAAGGTTTGGTGGTCTGAAACACAGAATACGTTGAGAGGTGGTGCTGTTGTTTATTTATATATTTTTTACATTATCATAGTCATAACATTAGTTAATATATTATATATTAGTTTTAAATTGTCTCGCGAGAACCACTGACCTAAAGCGCGATCTACCAGCATTGCCTTCGCGATGCTGCAGAGGTTGACCATACAGCGCACACTGCATCAAACTGGTCTGCATGGCTGTCGTCCCATAAGGAAGCCTCTTCTAAAGATGATGCTCAAGAAAGCCTGCAAACAGTTTTCTGAAGACAAGCAGACTAAGGACATGGATTACTGGAACCATGTCCTATGGTCTGATGAGACCAAGATAAACTTATTTGGTTCAGATAGTGTCAAGCGTGTGTGGTGGCAACCAGGTGAGGAGTACAAAGACAAGTGTGTCTTGCCTACAGTCAAGCATGGTGGTGGGAGTGTTATGGTCTGGGGCTGCATGAGTTCTGCCGGCACTGGGGAGCTACAGTTCATTGAGGGAACCATGAATGCCAACATGTACTGTGACATACTGAAGCAGAGCATGATCCCCTCCCTTCGGAGACTGGGCCGCAGGGCAGTATTCCAACATGATAACGACCCCAAACACTGGCCAAGCATGTCTCCATGTCTCTGATGGACTGGCCAAGCATGTCTCCAGACCTAAACCCTATTGAGCATCTGTGGGGCATATATATATATATATATATATATATATATATATATACTGTATATAAATGCTCTAGTCAGACTGCTTGAATGCAAAGCAGATTTGGTTGAAGTTAAATAGTGTTGTAGTAAAATTACATCTAAAAGAATGCAACCAAAATAAAACATCTTAAAAATGTTAAAATACTCATAAGTGTCATAAGTAGTTTTTCTTCACGAGTAGTGGAGTCCATGTGGCAGAAGTATGGCCAAGAAGAAGTGGATCTGTCCACCCACTGTCCCCTCTGTTTCTTCCCCAGACATTCAACTCTGTTAGGGCTGGATACCATGGTGCAGGCATGGCCGAGGCTACATCTGTATGCCTTTTCTTCAATTGTTTTGCTCCTGGGAGTTCTAACCAGGGTTCATCAGGACTGAGTATGCCTGCTATTTGTAGCTAAGTTTTTGCCAGATGGGTTTAGTTTGCAGACCTAGTGTCTCTCATGGAAGGGTTTCCTTGGGAAATTCCAACCAGGAGGGACCCCCCTGTTCCCGGCCTGGGGGTCAATCTTTCAACTCCAACCAGGGATATGCAAAGTCTGGGTCTAGCCCCTGAGGGGTACCAGCTCATTCATTCTGGTCTCTCAACTGAGGTTGTTGACACCAGTCCACCAGGAGACAGTATGCTCTGAAGTAGCGTCTCTTTGCATCATGGTGTGAAGGGATACAAGAGATACAGCAGGGATAGGAAACGTCCTGGAGTGCTGCTTGACCTGCAGAGTTGAGCTCCAACCCTAATCAAACACCTGGTCAAGCTAATCATTGTCTTCAGGATTACTAACACTACAAGCAGGTGAGTTTTTTAAGGGTTGGAGCTAAACTGTGCAGGACACCGGCACTTCAGGAACAATGTTGCCTATCCCTGGGATACAGGATACACATAAACCTTCAGGGTAGCATCTGAATCCAGTCGGCTGCTTGGTTAGTTCAGTACTGGAATTCCTACAAGAGCATCTCTCAGGGCTGACCCCTGCTACCCTGAAGGTTTACATGTATCCTGTATGGAAGTCGATGGAAGTCAAGCTCCAGTGAGAAGTGACAAATGTGGAAGCAAAGAGGAGAGAACAAAGTTTTAAGAGAAGTTTTAAATAAGCATATTTTTTTTTAATGTACATCCACTTTTCTTTTTATGATGGATGGATGCACTCTTTATTTTGCTTCAAAATCTCGACCACCATTTACTGCCTTTATAAAGCTTGGAAGAGTCGAAGAGACATTTTTAAATATAACTCCTATCGTATTCCTGTGAAAGAAGAAAGTCATGTACACCTAGGATGGCTTGAGGGTGAGTAAATCATGGGGCGATTTCATTCTTGGGCAAACTATCCCTTTAAGGTAGCTCGGCTAATAGGGGACTTGGGGACTTGCAGACCGTTTCAGTAGCCCCTTCCTCCCTTGACTTCACCCCTGGACTGGTTAAGGTGATATTGCACCCTAGGCTGGATTATGTTCAAAGTTGCCATCATCATCATTTGATCCCATTATTCTTCCAGTGTGTTCCCCTCCACCATTCATAATCCATGAGCAGGGAAATCTTAATAAGTTATGTCTAGTCCGGGCCTTCTATCCATCACTCAGGCCAGTTGCATTAAACCAATCAACTCTTTGTCTGCTTTGGGGGGCGCAACCAAGGTTCCACTGACTCCAAACATACCAATATCGCACTGGTTGTCAGATGCAATTTCACTTGTTTATGAGACACACCATATCGTTTCACTGGTGTCAGACCCACAGGCATTATCAAGAGGGGCGCATTTGAAGGATGTTTGTGATGCAGCAGGCTGGTCCTTTCTGCACTCATTCATAAGATTTTATAATGTGAATGTGGATTCAACCCCAGGATCTCAAGTCCTTTGGGGTTCATTTCTGTACCCCAGTGTGCTTGTGTAATAGCCGACTATTCCCAGCGTGCGAGGAGGCATCTTTCAGTATGTGTGGATTTTAAAAGCTACCATAGTGTCAACTCTTTCCATTCGAAAGGGAATGTCTCAGGGTTACATATGTAATCTAGTTCCTTGAGAAGGGACTGAGACGCTGTGTTGCATTGCTGTTGCCATAGTGGTAACTCTGCTTCTTGCTTCTTGTTCCCTTCTCAAGGAATTGGGTTATAGCCCTGAGACGATTTTTGAAGTTAGGGGGTAATTTTTGCTGAGGCATTTTTGGACCTTTATACAAACCCATTTCAAAACTGCCATCGATGAGGCCCACAACAGAGCTGGAAAGGTCAAATCTCCTCTCAATCTGAGTGATGGCACTTTTCATGTAGGTCCCACACAGAGTTTTGGAGAAGTAGGCGAAAGAAAGGGCCACAATAAAAATCTTGAAGAAAAGTTACAATGAAAAGAGAATCAATCATTCAAATTAGTAAAAAACAAACAAACAAACAAAAAACACCAACAACAACAAAAAAAATACCCCACTATAAACAGTTTTTTTTATGATATTAACATGGATTACAATGACCACATACAGATAATATATATAAAACATATATATAAACATATACATACTTGCATTTAGTAAAGCAAACGTACCTTTAGACTTGACCAGCAGGGGTCCTTTGGAGCCTCTTTTCCTGGTATGCAAAGATTTTGTTGGCTGGTCGGCTTACCATTGTCCTCGGCAGTAGGCTCAGACATTTTGCTGTCATGATATTATCAAAAAAATATTTTGGGGTATTTTATTTTTATTTTTGTTCAGATAATTTATTCAGGTCTAATACAAAAACAGCTAATTCATCAACTGATGATAACAACAACAATATTAATAATGTTTTCTATATTTATTTAATTAATTTGCTAATTAACAAAAGTTGTTTTGTCAATTATTTTGAAAGTAAAAAACACAAATCACAACTGTTTTTTTTTTTGTTTTTTTTTTTCAGAGACATCTTATTTAGAATGAGTTTGTTACTCTATTTCTGATGGATGGATGGATGGATGGATGGATAGATAGATAGATAGATATATAGATAGATAGATAGATAGATAGATAGATAGATAGATAGATAGATAGATAAATTAAAAAATTCCAATAAATTAGAATGTCGTGAAAAAGTTCATTTTTTCTTGTAAGTTATTTTAAAAAGTGAAACTTTCATATATTTTAGATTCATTGCATGTAAAGTAAAACATTTCAAAAGTTTTTTTATTTTATTTCCGTACAGTATAAATTCCGGGTATCTCTTGTTCTTTGAAACCACAATAATGGAGAAGACTGCTGACTTGGCAATGATCCAGAAGACGAACATTGACGCCCTCCACAAAGAGGGTAAGTCATAGAGGGTCATTACTGAAAGGTGTGGCTGTTTACAGAGTGCTGTATCAAAGCATATTAAATGCAAAGTTGACTGGAAGGAAGAATTTTCTTCTGGGTAGGAAAAGGTGCACAAGCAAAAGGGATGACTGCAAGCTTGAGAATACTGTCAAGCAAAGCTGATTCAAACACTTGTGAGAGCTTCACAAGGAGTGGACTGAAGCTGGCGTCAGTGCATCAAGAGTCACAACGCTCAGACATCTTCAGGAAAAGGGCTACCAAGCCACTTCTGAACCAGAGACAATGTCAAAAGCATCTTACCTGGGCTGTGGAGAAAAAGAACTGGACTGTTGCTCAGTGGTCCAAAGTCTTCTTTTCAGATGAAAGTAAATTTTGCATTTCATTTGGAAATCAAGGTCCCAGAGTCTGGAGGAAGAGTGGAGAGGCACGGAATCCATGTTGCTTGAAGTCCAGTGTGAAGTTTCCACAGTCAGTGATGATTTGGGCTGCCATGTCATCTGCTGGTGTTGATCCACTGTGTTTTCTGAAGTCCACAGTCAACACAGCCATCTACCAGGAAATTTTAGAGCACTTCATGCTTCCTTCTGCTGACAAGCTTTATGGAGATGCTGATTTCATTTTCCAGCAGGACTTGGCACCTGCCCACACTGCCAAAGGTACCAAAAGCTGGTTCAATGACCATGGTGTTACTGTGCTTGATTGGCCAGCAAACTCGCCTGACCTGAACCCCATAGACAATCTATGGGGTATTGTCAAGAGGAAGATGAGAGACACCAGACCCAACAATGCAGATGAGCTGAAGGCCGCTATCAAAAAACCTGGGCTTCCATACCACCTCAGCAGTGCCACAAACTGATCACCTCCATGCCACGCCGAATTGAGGCAGTAATTAAAGCAAAAGGAGCCCCTACCAAGTATTGAGTACATATACAGTAAATGAACATACTTTCCAGAAGGCCAACAATTCACTAAAAATGTTTTTTTATTGGTCTTATGAAGTATTCTAATTTGTTGAGATAGTGAATTACTGGGTTTTTGTTAAATGTGAGCCAAAATCATCACAATTAAAAGAACCAAAGACTTAAACTACTTCAGTCTGTGTGCATTGAATTTATTTAATACACAAGTTTCACAATTTGAGTTGAATTACTGAAATAAATGAACTTTTCCACGACATTCTAATTTATTGAGATGCACCTGTACATGCATACATATATGCATAAATACATAAAACATAACTCACCTTATATTAAAAAAAAAAAAAATCAGAAAGACTGAAATCTTCCAATCCTTGCAGCAGGCAAAGGTTAGCTTCTGTTTTATTGCCCCATCTCCAGAACAGTCGAATGGGATGACAAATGCAAAAATCTCAATGAAAATAGTTTTATAAATAAATAAATATATATATAAGGATAAAAATAACAATAAAAAATAAAAAGTTATGCAAAAAAAAAAAGCAAGGAAAAGCAAACCTCATGATACAGAGAAAGCCTTTTTCATGTGTTTTCATGACTTACTCTGATAATCCTCTCAGATTTAGCCTGGTTTAATTCTCCCCTCCCAGTCAGAAACTCTTCAAGCAGCCATTCATCTATGGCAGAAGAAAATTACTGTTATAGGGAGTTCTGGGAAAACAAAGGAAACAAGAGAAACAAATCATGTGCCAAAGTATGCTGTACCTGACAGGGGCAGAGGGAGTATCCTCCCTCTTGGAGAGAAGACATGTTTCTGGGTCTCTGCATAAGCCTGTGGTTTATTCTCAAAGCTCATGCACACAAAAGCTCGGCACATTTCTATTCCAACAACGTGCCAGCTCAAGGGACACCCACAGCTCAACACATGCTGCTGAAAGAGGCTGTTGTTGCTCCAAAAAAAGCTCAGAACCTGATATTTTACAGCCTTCATTCTCATAACATATATATATTTTATATTTATATTTTACAAAGTGTAGCATTTATTTTTTATTTGTTTGTTTGTTTTAAAAAAATAGGGGTACCAGTGGAAGTTTTGTATAAACCTGTATAAACAGTTGATGGTTAACAAAATATGCCACAATATAGCTGGAAATAAACAAAAAGTGTATTCTAAAGATTATTATTATTATTATTATTTTATTTGTATTTTTTTGGCTGTTTTAGATTTTCCATCTGGATCAACTCATTTGACATAAATTAAGATAATTAATAGAAAGTGCATTATAAATGACTATATATTCAAGGTTCACTGAAAGTGTTACCATGAAGCTTTTTTAATACTTCATTAAAACATTCTAAGCACGCTTGATTTTTGGATTTTGCTCCAGACCAGCAGGAACTGTGATATTGTGTCCTCATTAAAAAAGCTTTGAAAATGTTCTGAAACAGCAGGTAAACCCCACTGAGTCTAGTCAGGCTGTGGCCCTGCTGCAGTTATGGTTTGAAGCCAGAGGAATTTCCTATTAATATATATGCTTTTTTAATGTTTTTTAATGAGATACTATTTTATTTTATTTTGTTTTTCAGTTTCAGTTATTTTTGTTCAATATAGACTCAATAAAAATGGGAAATGCTTCATTGACAACTGGTTTAAGTTGCTTTATTTATTTACTTACTTATTTATTTATACAGTTTTAGTAAAGTATAATAATCCTGGGCAGTGTATGACTACAGACGCAGCTTTGCACCCAAGCAGCTTTGCTCTCATACAACTGAGGATTAAGATTTAACAATGGACGCATTCCTGAACAGAATTATTTTTTTCTGTTTGATTATTTTATAGGCTGTTTAACCATTTTAGTGTCCGCAAACATCAACATTTCAATTTTTGAATGATTATTCATTTGTTGGAGACTGTGGAAGGATTACTTGCGAAAAATAATAAATATGCATTGCCACACAAAGGCCAGTTTCAGCAACAACAAAAATGTGGTCAGCAGGACCTATTGACTGCAGTTAATTTAAGAAAAATAAATAAATAAATAAATAAATAATCACTTTGAATACTGAGACTGGCAAAACGCAAACAGAACAATCGGTTAAAGTATACAAGAAAAACAATAGAACAAACTCAGGGCTATGTATTCAAGAGAAAACTAATCAATGAAAAGAGGCACAGGTGCATGAAGTTACTCAGAACTGAATTACCATGGAAACAAGCTCAAAACAAACTTTAGCACAGATAACTCGTGACAGCTATAGGTTATGTTTACACAAGTTTTCCCTTTGTATTTTGAAACGTTTCACGTACATATGACAATGTTGTCAAAACAGACTAGTTCTTTTTAGTACCTTTCTAGTATTTTATTTTATTTCATTGCTGAACTATTGAGAGAACAATTGCCCATTTTTAAATTATTCAACTATTCCTAAATTGTTAATGTTTCGGTTTTATATAGTAAACCCAAAAGCTGTCAACTCCATCACAGTGGGGACTCCTGCGATAGTTAATCAACTATTTGTTTTTAGAATATTTTTAATGCTAGTCCTGTTACATTCTGAATGTTCAGGGTTGAATGTTACACGGTTGAAGATCAGGTCAAAATTGCTCCATATTATGTATAGTCAGTATTGTGCTTTGTAAACAAAAGATACTGAAACATGAACAATAAAGACTGTTACCCCTGTTAAACCATGTGTAGAAAATATCACTCCCTGACCACTATTTAAAAAAAAGGGATATTACTGTAACAATAATGAAGAAAGACAACACAGACAAGTTCTATTACTCTACATGTAAAACACTTGAAAGTCATTATTTATTTATTTTATTTATTTCAACAAAATTTAGCAAAATGAATGATTACATTTTTATAAAAAGTAATGGTATGTTCATGCAAATTGGCTGATATTACTAATTAAAAGAAAGTTTTTACTACTATTTTACTTCATGTTTACTTCATAAGTGTTTTTAAGTATTATAAAGTACACAATCACAGTTCATAAGTAATTTTGGCAAACACAATGTTCTATGTACTTTACATACTGTCCATTACTTTCAGTTGCATACAGTTCCATCCAGAAATTGAGCAGGTTTTACAAAACAACATATATATATACATATAAAAATGACAAAGTGTGACAATATATGTGACCTCAATGTATTTCATCGTGACATGACAAGAAACTCCTATGAAACAGTGAGCTTACAATGTCCTGATATGAAAACAGATAATTCTATGTAACAATGTTATGGTCTGATGAACCACATAATCCATACCATGTTTTATTTGAGTATAATATATTACTCTCTAGTTCTGATACTACTTAAATGTTGTTCTTTAAATGTGTAAATAACACACAGTAAATAATAACAAATACAAATATTTGTATTAGATCCAGAAAATAACAGCATCTAATCAATAAATGTACAAATTAACACAATTTCATGGCCAAAGTCTTTACATTTTACATGGATATGGAAATCTCCTGAAACACTTTTTGGTGCAATACACAGATTTGAATTTGGAAGTATAACTTCAGATAGTGGTCTCCTGGACTGGGTTTTCGCTGCATTTTACAATAGCTGAAGATACATTCCCATTGCCAGCAGAAACACCATTGCCATCCTGTTCTAGAGCTTTTAATTGGTTCTTTAGTGCAAGCTTCTTTTCGCGATGAGACAGTCTAATGTACACGACTCCCCACAATACGTAGGATAAGGAATACAGGCCATAAATAAGACCCAAGAAAGAGTTTCTGCAGGGCAAAAAAGAAAGAAAGAATCTCTATATATGTGAAAGTTTTGTATGACGTTTTGTAGACTTCATGACTACAAACTGTCAACATGTCGGTAATGAAATCTTTTCTAGAACAAAGGGTTTTAAATTAGGCTTTTTTAATATATACCATAGTACTTTATTGTGTATTGCTGTACACCAAAGAGCTTTACAATCATGAGGGGGTCTCTCTTCAACCACCACCAGTGTTTGTATCACCAAATGTTGTAGAGTTGCAGAAAAGTTCAATTTTGACCTGATGGTGGCGCTAGTGAACTTGAACAAAAGACCCTCAAACGATTCTGAGGATTTTTCTGGTCATTCATTAACAAAACAGTTTTGCAACAACAAAAACACTGAGGCATAATACAACTTTGGAGTTATGACGAAATTCCATGTGGCAACATACAAGTAATCACATAAAGACTTCAGATAACCTTTGCCATCATGTACCTGTCCTATATTTTTCTTCAAACACTAATACATTAGATAAAGCTATTCACTAATTGTATTGCAATTGCTAGCTGCAAATGGTTCACATACATGGCAAGATTCTATGAATGTGAATGTTTTCAGAAGGATTACTGTGGTAACTGTAGCTTTTCATCAAATTAAATTTAAGAACATTTAATTGTTCCATTATTACAATACATAGCTACTGTGGTTATGTGGTGTTAAGGCTCGTTCACACCAAGAATGATAACTATAAAGATAACTATTAGCATCCACACCAGTGGACAATATTGTTTGTTTATTCTTATTAGTTTATTCATCTGCCACTTTAAATTCTCAAGCTTGTTACAGCAGGATTGATTCTGATTGGCTGTCAATGTTTTTATCGTTTATCAGCTGAAAAAAAAAAAAAAATCGTTTTGAAAGGGATTCCAACGATGTGTGCTTTGTCGTTATAGTTGAGGTGTGGACTTATATATTTTTTCATATTTTTATCATTATCTATATACTTATCAATCTTGGTGTGAACAGGCCTTCATACAGACATTACTCAGACATATTGGACCATCTAGCCAATGAAACTTTTTTGTATGTCCAGTATTTTGGAAAAGTGTGTATGAAAATGTTGAATTTCTGCAAGTGCCAGTGTAAGTTTACTAACCTGAAGGCACCAGAATCATAGATACGACACGCTCCTCTCCCTCCGCATTGTTTTGTGCCCCATTTCAGACAGGTCCTGTCAATCAAGGCTCCAAAATAAACTGGAGGGGGAATGCCACCTAGAAAAGTTTCTCAGATCAGCTAAATATAGCTTTTTTTTCTGTTGTTTAATAATCTTGTGTAGAGAATGAAAGAGATCTTCTTACCCAGAGTCCGAACAATCAACATATAAAAACCAAGAGCAAAAGACTTTAGTTCTGGATTTATGGATCTAAGGAAAGAGCAGTCATGAGGACATATATTAATTTTTAAACCCAAAATTAAATTGTATTCAGTTCCAAAACAAAGATTCCATAAGATAGAATTTAATTTTGTTTTGTGTCTCTGACCCTAACAGGGTGGAAGTATATTAGTACTTGACTTCAGTCAGAATATACCACTGCATACCAATAAAGAAACATAGTCTTGTGTCATGAGGATGAATCGGCACAAATAATGACCAGCATACTGTATTACATAGTTTTCCTTACAGACAATTAAGTCTCTCAAAGGTGTCTTTTGTTCCACTTTTGGGGAGATTCATTACCTGAGCACAATAATATAACCTGGTGTGGCCCCACAAGCTGAGAGAAAGGCACCAATGACTGTCACCGCCATGTAGAACTTAAACATGTAGTCACAATCACTCTTGCGAGGGCACTGGCCCAGCACTGCTGACATGTTTGCATATGGGAGAGGCGAATCTCCAATACAGGTGCAGTTGTGGAATACCTTGGAAAGAGGCAGATTTTGTCAACTACTACAATACCAGCAAATGCAGCAGGGTCTAAATGCCTGAGAGTACAATACATATGAAATCTGGGACTTAAAAAGAAGAAGACAAAAAAAAAAAAAAAAAACTAGCATTGAAACAAAGTTTTAGGATTTTGGACATTTCAATGAAGAAATTTAGGTTAAACAAATATTTAGCACTGATTGTAGGTCAGTAATCAAATGTAAGCAAACCATGTTCACTTTTTTTTTTTTTTTTTTTTGTACAAAAGGTCAGATTTCATTGAAGCACACAACATGCTCTTTGGAACACTCTCAAATCATGCTGGCATTACATGGATCATCAGGTTTACATAAACTGGTCCATGGCAGCTCGAGAGCTGCTGTCAAAAGGGGGACATAGTAAATGCCAAAACATTGAAAAATCAAATATATTTTTCAGTACAATTTGTACTCAAATTTTTAATTTATATTAAAAATTATATAATTACCATCCGGTGGTCTCAGATTTTTGAACCCTATTTTTAGGATTTCACAATATAGAGTCTACATATATATGTCTATAACTAATATAGATTTTGGCAAATAATATAGAATAGAACAGAATAGAATATGAGTTCTATTCTAGGAGTATTCTAGTACTACTAGTTCCAGCATTCTACATACATTGTAATTACATATATTGTGTGGTTCTCCCTAAAATAATAAAATAAAATTTTAAAACATAAAAAGTTTTTAGAACATGTTCTTTTGAAGAATAAATAAATATAATTATTTGCTCTGACTTCAGCTGACTTTTCTGTTGATGAAGCAAATGTCATTAACTAATAAAATCAAAATACAACCATTTCTAAGCCCTTGGTCTATAATCCAAACAAATCTTCATGGCTAAAATCTGTTTTACAAGAAAACATTAAATGACTGCAGTTTCACATTGGTTTCTTATGTTTTGTCTACTCAAATGTGTCTCTGTTGATACACATATATCACAATAACAAAATAAAAAATAAAAGCTATAAATGTCTAGAGGTCTGTTGGCAAAACTGATTCAGCAACATAAATACCACTTCCGGTGGCGCTGCTCTGTGGTTGCCCCGCGGCGTTTCTCACGTGGCAATTTAAAAAAAAATTAATTAAGACTTTTTTTTTATTACTTATGCGGATGTTTTTAATCATGGATTATGCAGCATGGAGTTTGATTGGTCTGTTGATGACGTTCCCCAACATTTATCTTTCCTGTGGATTGAACTTTGACCACACTGCTGGCAGCATCGCCGTAAATAAAATTCGATATAACCGGGAGTTCTTACTATTGCTTTGTAAGTCTGTTTCAATGGAGTGTTCTACAGCAGTGGATATGATCCCAAACTATCTTAAATCAAATGTGAGGGGCATTAAAGCACATTCTAAGCACAAACGCGGATGCAGAGAAGGCCTTCGTTGCCGATTGAGATAAAAATAAACTTTGCCTGCCTACAACCCTCCTCATTAATGTGCAATCTTTGCGACCAAAAATGGATGAATTATCAGCTAATATTCGCTACCTACACGAGTACCGGAATTCCTGTGTCCTAGCAATTACTGAGACATGGCTGGACAGCAACGTCATCTCCAGCGAGGTGGAACCTGCTGGCTTTGCATTGTTTAGGACCGACAGGGATCCTGACATCACCGGGAAGACTCGTGGAGGTGGGGTGGTATGTCTTCTTGTTCGGGAGGATTGGTGCCGCACAGTCAAGGTCAGAGAGAGCTTGTGTACTTCGGACATTGAATTGCTATGCGTTTCCCTTCGACCTTATTATCTACCAAGGGAGTTTCCCCAAATTGTTATCACATATATCCACCCTAAAGCAAATGCTAAGAAAGCCCAAGAGATTGTTTATAATTTATCTCAGAGACTTGAAACAATTTCCCCTGACGCTCCAAAGTTTATCATGGATGATTTTAATAATTGTGATGCCAAGAAGAGTTTGTGCACATATTATTAATATGTTGATTGCCCCACAAGGAGGAAAAAGACTCCGGATAAGTGCTACGGAACTGTTAAAAATGCTTATATCTCGTCGGTTCTCCCACCAATGGGAGCGTCTGATCACAGTGTGGTCTATCTTCGTCCTGTCCACCAAAGGCTACTCGAAAGGGAGAAGCCTCAGGAAAAGTCTGTTAAAGTATGGGATGATGATAAAATGGCTCTTCAGGGGTGTTGTGAATCTACAGAGTGGAATATTTTTAGTATAGGTGATATTAATGAACAGGTTGAAATAGTTACTGATTATATAAATTTTTGTATGGATTCTGTTATTCCCACTAAGACTTTTAAGGTATATCCTAATGACAAACCCTGGGTGTCTAAAAACTTAAAGACCCTTATAAACAAGAAAAGAAAGGCATATAGAAATTAGGATGTGGGGGCTCTGAGGGACACACAGAGGGAGATTAAAAGACAAATACAAATAGATAAATATACATACAAACAAAAAATAGAGGTATCCCTTACACAAGGTAACTCTCGCTACGCGTGGCAAGGGATTACGAATATGACAAATATACCCCATAAGAGAAGATGCAAACCATCTCCGGTGCTGCACGGATGTGAGGAGCTGGAGATGGCAAATCAGCTTAACTCATATTACTGTCGTTTTGATAGTGGAGGTGGTGATGCTTTTCCAGGGTTTCCGGTATTCAGGTTTCCTGACACAAATCCTTCGGTAGGTTTTAATATTAATGAAACCGAGGTCAGACAGATTTTTAGGAAATGTAATCATCGTAAAAAAGTCCAGGCCCAGATAAGATATGCGGAAATGTTTTAAAACAATGTGCTGTTCAGTTAGAGCTGGTCTTCACTGATATTTTTAGAGCATCGTATCATTCTGGTATTTTTCCTGTCTTATGGAAAACATCTACAATAATTCCAGTGGCAAAAGTTCCTAAGCCCTCAGGATTACATGATTTTCGTCCAATAGCACTTACATCACTTGTGATGAAGTGTTTTGAACATTTAGTGAAAAAGTACATAGTATCTGAAACACAGCATCCTGTAGATCCGCTGCAATTTGCATATCAGTCCTTCAGAGGGGTTGAGGATGCAATTTTAACTATACTGCACCTGTTGCATTCACATTTAGAGAAACCAAAAACTCATGCAAAAATTCTGTTTGTGGATTTCTCATCAGCTTTTAACTGTATTTCTCCCAGTATATTAGTTACTACTTTGGCAAATTAATTTTTATTAGATAGTAGGACGCTTGCCTGGGTGACTAATTTTCTTAGTTTTAGAATTCAGCAGGTTAAAATGGGAGGATCTATTTCAGACAAAATGATTACTTCGGTTGGTGCTCCCCAGGGATGTGTTTTATCTCCATTATTATTTATTTTATATACAAATTCCTGTGTGAGTTCTTTTAATAACAGACATATTGTAAAGTATGCAGATGACACTGCTTTAGTGAGCCTTTTACATGAGGGGGAGGAAGAACATGGGCCTGTTTTAGATTTCTTTTTAATTTGGTGCAAAAATTCAAATCTCCTCTTAAATATCTCCAAAACTAAGGAGATGGTTATCGATTTTAGAACGAAAGAACAAAGTGTAATCCATCCTACATTAATTGACGGGGAACAAATCCAGATAGTAACAAATTATAAATACCTTGGTATAATGTTGGATAATAAGCTTAGGTGGGATGCATGGACAGACTGTTTAACCAAAAAGCTGCAACAGAGAATGTACTTTTTAAAGAAATGACTGTCTTTTAATGTTCAAAGTAGAATGTTGTTGATGTTTTATGGGGCCTTTATTGAAAGTATTATGACATTTTGTGTGATCTGTTGGTATGGTAATGCCTCTGAGGCCCAGAAGAGATCACTGGGGAATGTGGTAATAACAGCTAGTAAATTGTCAGGAACAAAATTAGGGAGCATAGAGAGTATATATAAAGAAAGAGTGTTAAATAAGGCTAACATCATTTTGTATAATAAGAGGCATCCTTTATCGTATACCTTTGAATTGTTACCATCAGGTCGAAGATATTGTGTTCCTAGATGTTCAAAAAATAGGTTAAAATTATAATTTATTCCCCAAGCAATTAAGTTCTTAAATCTTTCTTCTTCCTCTAAGTGGTAGTTGAATGGTCAGTTGAACTGGATATTTTTAATTGGATTCATCAGCAATTTTATAAAAAATATCTATTGCCAAACGTGAAATTGTCAAATGTCTGTGCGAGTGTATGCTGCAAACTCAATTTCCCTACAGGGATAAATAAAATAAATTAACACTAACTAACAGGCATGTAGATGTCTGGAAAGAAGAGCTTACCATATTCTTGCCATCACCAGTGGAGCTTTGGCAGCCAGCAAGGCAGGGGGAGGCATAGGTCAAGCCATTGCTGGCACATATGGGATCCCAATGTTTAAGAGAGCAGGAGCAACCCATGTTACATTGAGAAATGAGTGTATTCTGCTGATAGGACACCTGTGGAACCCTATTAGAAATGCATTGAATAATTAAACCACTTAAAATTCAGTTTAATTACACTTACTGGTGTTAAAAATGAATGTGGCCTTACACCCAAACAGAACATGGTTAAAAGATACAATTCCATTGAAAAAATGCCAGAAAAATTATGATAAACAACACAATAAACTGTAAACTTTTTTTTTTTTTTTACCCTTGATATGACACTGTAAGCCCAGGCACTTGTGTGTTGTCACACTGCAGGAAATACTGAATAAGCATCGTGAAGAAAGCCAGAATAGATGTTCCAATGCAGATCTTAGTTGCCCCGAGAACATTCAGTTTGAACTTCTTCATTATAAACCCACCAGTGACAATTCCCAAAGCCACAGCTGGTAGATTCATAGTGCCTGGAAAGACAAAAGATGATTACCTTCATGATTGTTTATTTATTTATTTTTTTTAATTAGATATTTATTTTAATTTATGTTTCATTTTATTTTTAAAATATACTTTAAAAAAAGACTCGACACATTCCATGAGCATATCATAAATTCATAAATTGTTTTGAACATGATTGTGCCTTCTGAACAGTATCAGGGTTGACAGAACATAGCTAAGTGCTGAGATACCCCTGCACACTTTCCCTAAAGCCCGGAACACACCAAGTCGACGCCGACGAATTAGTGGCGATGAAAGCAGACTGCGGGGTCGGCTCACGTCGGCAGCGTCTGGGTCCAAAGTTGCCCTGCAAACCAAGCGCTCAAAACACGACGGCCAAGTAGCACGTCCGTTCTGCACCTTTCTCGTGCACTGGTTCACCAACTGAACAGCCAATCAGAATGATCAGATGGCCCGACTGACAGACGAGCTATGTTCATCGTCCCTTTAATGTGGCGCAGTTGTCCTGTCCCCTTAGCAGAAAAACACCCCCAAAGCATAATGTTTCCACCTCCATATTTAACGGTGGGGATGGTGTTCTTGGGGTCATGGGCAGCATTCCTCCTCCTCCAAACACGGCAAGTTGAGTTGATGCCAAAGAGCTCGATTTTGGTCTTATCTGACCACAACACTTTCACCCAGTTATCCTCTGAATCATTCAGATGCTCATTGGCAAACTTCAGACGGGCTGTACATGTGCTTTCTTGAGCAGGGGGACCTTGCGGGCGCTGCAGGATTTCAGTCCTTCACTGTATAGTGTGTTACCAATTGTTTTCTTGGTGACTATGGTCCCAGCTGCCTTGAGATCATTGACAAGATACTCCCATGTAGTTCTGGGCTGATTCCTCACCGTTCTCATGATCATTGAAACTCCACGAGGTCAGATCTTTTATGGAGCCTCAGACCGAGGGAGATTGACAGTTATTTTGTGTTTCTTCCAATTGTGAATAATCACATCAACTGTTGTCACCTTCTCACCAAACTGCTTGGTGATGGACTTGTAGCCCATTCCGGCCTTGTGAAGGTCTACAATCTTGTCCCTGAAATCCTTGGACAGCTCTTTGGTTTTGGCCATGGCGGAGAGTTTGGAATCTGATTGTTTGATTGCTTCTATGGACAGGTGTCTTTTATACAGGTAACAAAAGTGAGATTAGGAGCACTTCCTTTAAGAGAGTGCTCCTAATCTCAGCTCATTACCTGTATAAAAGACACCTGGGAGCCAGAAATCTTGCTGATTGATAGGGGATCAAATACTTATTTAACTCATTAAAATGCAAATCAATTTATACATTTTTAAAATGCGTTTTTCTGTTGTTTTTTTTTGTTGTTGTTATTCTGTCTCTCACTGTTCAAATAAATCTACCATTAAAATAATAGACTGATCATTTCTTTGTCAGTGGGCAAACACTGTATGAATAAGAGGGTTACAACTGTTTTGTTACAAATTTATTTTGTAGCATGGCATCGCTATGTGTCTTTAAACAAAGTGAAAATTTATATTAAACAGACAAAAATAAATGCAGTAAATGTAAACCTACCTATCAAAAATATGGCCTTCGATGCTGACTGGCCATAAATTTGCTCCATAAACTTTGGCTTAAATGTGATCATTCCTATAAAACCATTGACTTGCACAAATGCAGTGCATAGAAGGAGCAGGTAAATTGTGTTGCTGAAGAGTTTTTTCAGTGATGGTAGAAAATCTAGAACATATCAAGAGGAAGATTTAACATAAGTTCAAGGGTCATGTATGCTCAATATCTCGACCAAATGCTATGAATGGAAAATTAAATATTTAACGAAATGCACACCTTTAGCCAGAGCTGCCATGGAAACTGTAGCTGGTTTGTCAGGAGCATTGCTGTGTTTGTTGTTGTCGGGAATGAAATGGTCCTGCTCGCCCTCATTCGATTTTTTCTCAGTTTCAGTCTCACCCTGCTTAGGAAGAGACTTGGGAAGGAACCAAAAGGGAATTCCAGCCAGTAGCATCACTCCACCAGTTAACAAAAAGCCCAGCCACCAGGCACCAACCCAACGTGAGTCTTTGTGGTTGATAGTGATGGTATCTAAAAAAAACAAACAAACAGACATGCACATTTTGTTCATTAATCAAGTCAAGTCAAGTCACTTATATTTATATAGCGCTTTTAATAATACAGATTGTGTCAAAGCACTTAACAGTATAAAATTGGAGGACAGAGTGTCAGTAATGTATAATGATAAGATTAAACACTAAATTTTCAGTTAAAGGCATTTCATTATTGAATTCAGAGATGTCATTGTCTAGCTCAGTTTAGTTTAAATAGTGTCTGTGCAATCAAATCGACAATAATCGCTAGAAATCAATCATTAATCAGCCAAAACAATTTATAATTTGAAATCATAACAAACACAATGACCGAAGACCCCTTATGTCAAAGGGTAACTGGGTCAGCCAGTTATATAGAGGTCTAGTTATCATAAAGTCATGTCATTCATTAACAATGATGATCTACACCAGGGTTCCTAAATAGGCGGCCCGCGCTAATTTCAAATAATGTGGCATGAAAATTCAAACGCAGCATCAGAAAGCAACATTAACTTACATTGTGTCTACACCGGACGCGACTTTAAACAATAGAACCCATTATAATCAGTGATGCTGTCTACACTGGATGCGGCAAGACACGAGAAATCCCCGCTGATGCCTCGTTCTATTTATGACATACAGACACAAAGTTCAAGTGATTTGCAATGCTTTGTCGTGTCCAGTGTAGATACAATGTAACAGCAAAAACATAGCGAGTGTGAAGAAAAGAAAAGCGGACATGGAAAATCGAAAAAAAAAAATATATATATATTGATGATTCAAATGTGAACGGACTGAACAGTTTTGAGTGAGTGAGTGAGTGAGTGAGTGAGCGAGTGAGTGACTGATACCATCTTTGTTATGGAATAGGCTACACGTGTTGGTTCGCAGTTCACAGTTTTAAGGCACCACGAGTTTGCTTTAATTTATTTTCAAGATCTGAGGAAAAATATCTATTGTTGCTTTCACTATGGCTATAAAGATCACGCAAAATAATATTCAAACTCACATTAGACACTTTTAACATTGAATAAAGCACATAATCATTACCTGAGATTATCACGGTCATATTTTGTATGTTGTTGCTGCCGCGACATCGCAGAAAATAAAAATGTATAATATTCAGATATATTTATTCAACAATATTTGAATATTGTTATATATATGTATATGTGTGTGTATATATATATACAGTATCTTACAAAAGTGAGTACACCCCTCACATTTCAGCACAAATTTTTGTATACTGTATCTCCTCAAGGGACAATAGGCTGCTACACAAATTAACGTGGATATATTTTAGCGTATATATATTTTAGACTACACCCTAAGTGAACATGTCTGTGAACTGTGAACTGTGTCCCATGTGTCAATATTTTGTAGTGGCAGCATTGTTATCTAGCACTGCCTTAATCTTCAACCAATAGGTTGTTGCTGGCATCCTCTTCCACTCCTCCACAATGACATCACGGAGCTGCTGGATGTTAGACACATGGAGCTTCTCCACCTTCTGCTTGAAGATGCCCCACATGTGCTCAGTAGGGTTCAGGTCTGGAGACATACTTGGCCACTCCATCACCTTCAGCTTCATCAGCAAGGCAGTTGTCATCTTTGCGGTGTGTTTGGGGTCATTATTATGTTGGAAAACTGCCGTTCAGCCCAGTTTCTGAAGGGAGGGCATCATCTTCTGCTTCAGAATGTCACAGTACATGTTGGAATCCATGTTTCCCTCAATGAGCCACAGCTCCCCAGTACCAGCAGCACTCATGCAGCCACAGACCATAATGCTACCACCACCATGCTTGACTTTAGGCAAGAGACAATTTTCTTGGGACTCCTCACCAGCGCGTCACCACACATGCTGGACACCATCTGAGCCAAACAAGTTTACCTTAGACTCATCAGACCACAGGACATGGTTCCAGTAATTCATGCTCTTAGAGAGGTTGTCTTCAGCAAACTGTTTGCAGGCTTTTTTGTGAGCCAACTTCAGAAGAGGCTTCCTTCTGGGACGACGGCCATGCAAACTGACTTGTTGTAGTGTGCGGCGTATGGTCTGAGCACTGACAAGCTGACCTTCCACTTCTGCAACCGCTAAGCAATGCTGGCAGCACTCATGCGTCGGTTTTTTGAAGCCAGCTTCTGCACCAGACGCACAGCACGAGGACCTAACTTCTTTGATCGACCCTTGCGAGGCCTGTTCTGAGTGAAACCCGTCTTGGAAAACCTCTGTATGACCCTGGCTACTGTACTGTAACTCAGTTTCAGGGTGTTACCGAACTTCTTATAGCTTAGGCCATCTTTGTGGAGAGCAACAATTCTAATCCTCAGCGTTCTTTGCCATGAGGTGCCTCATGAACATGATGAATAGGACATGTGGCTTTGCATGGTTAAACGACATATAGATGTTTTCACGTAGGGTGTACTCACTTTTGTTGCCAGCTTTTTTGACAATAATGGCTGTATGTTGAGTTATAGGACAGTAAATCTTTACTGCTATACAAGTTGCACAATGACTACTCTAAAATATATAAATAAGTTTAATTTCTATAGTATTGTCCCTTGAAAGATATACTAAAATAATTACCAAAATGCGAGGAGTGTACTCACTTTTGTGAGATACTGTATGTGTGTGTGTGTGTGTGTGTGTGTGTGTGTGTGGCCCTTGGCTTGGTATTGTTGGAAGAATTCGGCCCTCGGTGAAAACTTGATTGAGGAACCCTGATCTACACTAACTTCAGGTAATGATGTGTTACTGCAGAGTTATGCTCTGTTTAACATTTGAACCTACTTAGTAGAAGTGAACTGAACCAATCGATTAGACTTTTCACATAATCCACTTTTCACATAATTCACATGCAACAAGCAACTATGACATGGTAAAACTGAAGATAGAAAGGCTACTTTGTATAAATCAAACATGTTAAGAAAGGTTAGTGGGAATGTATTCTAGAAATGTACAAAATATCATCATTTTGTTGTTTTATATATTTTCTTCTCATATTTTCTAACCATGAGCCTAGGGATAATCATATGTAAGATCAGTGAGCAAAGAGCCATTATCAGTTCAACAAAAATAGGTTTACAATCTTCAATGGTTAAACATGTTAATACCTAAGTCTACTGCTCCTATGTCCACGTAGAGCTTGGCACAGAAAGATCCTAACATGAATCCAAACATGGGCCCCATTATTCCCACAGTCTGTATGATAGCTGAGAAAAAAAAACAAAAAACAAACAAACAAACAAACAAAAAAACAATCAATACAAAAATGCTGATTCACACTGAAATCATCTTAATAAGAGAAAGAGTAAGAGGGTGAGGTCAAGAACATGCCCAAATCATATTTCACACCAAAAAAAAAAAAAACAGAAATGAAATGACATTTTGCATAATATTTCTCACATTTTGACAATTAAGCCCCACCTCCCCCCTATACAAAATCCTAATTCTCAATTCTTATTAACTTGATGAAAAACATACATTTAATGACACTTTTGTAACATTCAAAAAATATTAACGTTGAATTTAATATTGAATAACATACTACTGTTAAAATTATAATCAAGTTCTTTACACATGCTTTAGTATGTTAAAAGAGTGTACTTTAAAGCACACTTAAAGTATTTTAAAAAATTTACTTCAGTGTGTTAAGAAACAGTTTTTTTTTTCTTCAATTTTTAAAATATAATATTATCTGCAAATACATATAATAATGATCAGTAAGCAAAATAAAAAATTTAAATAAAACTGGAAAAGTGAAACTGGTGCGTTTTGACATCTAATGGGTTTGAAGTGTAACTAGCAGGATGTTAATAGGCATGAATGTATGCCAGAATTGGTAATAATGATTAAAACTGATAATCAATCATACCCATGTAAAGAGCAGTGTTTTCCTCCCTTGAAAAATCATCCAGATAAGACAACCCAAGAGGCATGACGGGTGTCTCTCCTACTCCACGAAGCATGTTCCCAAGAAACACATAGAGCCACAAGGAGGAACTGGCCGCTCTCTCACATTCTACAAAAACAAAAGCAACACAAATGAACAACTGCACACATAACTGTGTAACACACTACAATATCAGGATCTCAATTAAATAACAAAGTCTACTTTTGTAGATTTCAAGTGTATCAGTTACATAAAAAGCAATCAAACCCAATATATTAAGCTTCCCAAAGTTCAAAGTTCAGATAAGCATACTAGAGTGACAGATCAATGATGCATGGAATTGTGGGTAGCACAATCATATTACAAGCCAAACATGACAAATGATTCCACAACTCAACTTTCTCAAATTATGTTTTCTCTGAATGATTGTTATTTCTTATGAACGTGCATGACAGTATTATAGTAAATCTTACAATAAAATGTATATGCCCGGGTTATATTTCACCCAAAAATGAGAAGAGTAAATAGGAAATTAAAAAGAATATATGAGGTGAAACATGACCCAAAACATTTAAAATTCACCCATATTATCTCATATTTCTGTTATTAGATTTTATATAGGATTTTTTAGAAGAAGAAACTTAATTGGAGAGGCTGTTGATCTAATCCTGCGAAGGCCATCAGTTTATTATTATGCAAAAGAGAGAAAAGAAAAAAAACAAGGTTGCATATCCCTTTGGTTTAATATCTTATCTGAGGTCTGTCTCAGGGTCAGGTTCAGGGTTGAACAACTTACCTGCTTGAATTTCCACTGTGGGAATTTCATCTTGTGCAAGACTCCCATTGGTTAAGCATGGTAGAATACTCTCTGTACCATTAGAGGCAGAGAAATGTGACACTGTTGTTTCATATCTGTACCTGTGAAAAGCAAACACATATTTTGGCTTTAATTATTTGTCTTATAATTTGAATCTAGAAGCATATCCTCGTTGACACAAATATGGTAACTAAAGGGGTTTAAAGAGTAGTTGACCAGGTAAACGTACGGTCCTTGGAATAAATGTGGTGCCGCAGTTATGAAGGATCCCATGGCCATGATTAAACATCCAGCTCCTATGAGTCGTGGTCTATGAAGCTTAGCACCAAAGTAACTCACAAAAGCTATTACAAACAGATTACCTGAAACGAACAAAAAATGGTATCCTATTGAAATCACAGGTGATTATTTCAAATGAATTACAATGTGATTTAGAAAATGTGATATGAAAATGTGTTTAGATGCAAAAGTATGATTTATTGAAGTATGATGTATGAAGGTGCACCTCCCATAATTCTCACCAATTTCAAAACTTCCATCAATGATTCCAATCAGTGAGCTGGGAATGTCAAAACGTCTCTCAATCTGTGTGATAGAGCTCTTCATGTAGCTGCCCTGAAATGCTTTGGCAAAGTACACAAAAGACATGGCAGCCAAAAACATCTGAAGACAGAAGACAAACACACACACACACACACACATTTAGTTAACAATTCATGTAACTAAAACCCACTATGATTTTATACACTTAGGGACAATTCAAAGTGGTCGCTTAAATGCTGTTTTGAGACATGCATATTAATAGCTTTGTGAAGCATGAGTAGATCAAACCATAGTAATGACTTTTACATAGATACTGATGTAATTCTGATGTAAATCCTATTCATCTTAAACACGTCTAAACTAGTTCTTAGATATTTTAAGATGGACTGATTTGGTGTAGGTTGGTCTTTCCAGGCTGATTTTTAGCTGACCACCTGAAAAGTGCCCCCTAAAACAAGCCAACAAACCAGTTTGACCAGTGAAGGCTTAACCATCTTATTCTCGTTTTAGCCATTTGGCCGCACCATAACTGAATCAAACTGTAGTACTTTTTGTAAGTGGTTTTGTGGAAGCAATGGCAATCACTCACAGGTTGCCCATTAACCCTTAAATGCATACCTCGGGTCTTTAGTGACCCGGGACGTCATTCACTACCCTTTCCCTCCTTCATTTTTTAAAGTTAGACATCACATTTCTTAGTATTCCTATAATCTATTCATTATAAACAATATAACAAGAAAAAAAAATTCAATAATGTCAGTCTTTCTGATACATTTTTTACTAAAAAGTGTATAGGGTCGCTTGAGACCCGAGGTGTGTATTAGTGCAAGTATATTTTTTCTGTGCAAAAAAATATTAAAATATCTGATGACTCAATGCATGCAATTCACCTTTACTCCTCGAGATGGTACTGTTTAATAGACAATAATGACGTGACGTTTCACTCATAATCACCGCAGGCATAAAACAAAAGAATATCATAAGCAAATTTGAACTGGTTTGAATGGCTATACTGCAGAGCAATTACTGTATGCCATAAAATATAAATGTCATTTGATGGTGGATGTGGTGAATAAGCTGCCAGCGATCAAACTATTGATTTTGAAGTCACTGAAAATGGTAGTTTTGCAAATATGTTTAAGATCGCGAATATGAGCCAGATGCTGAAGGTACTGTGGAAGTGCGCTCTGACACTGACGGCGATGGTACATTTGCTCAAATTGAACCCTTCTAAGGTTTCAAAAGGTAACAAAATATGCTTTATTTTATTCTTCTGTAATTGTTCTTAAAATATCAAGAGAGTTTTTTGCTATTGCAACAGTTAGAGCTCCATCCGTGCTGGATATATAGGTCCGGGTCGCTAAAGACCAGAAAATGTAATAGTGATTGGCAAAACATTCATGCATTTTAAGGGTTAAAAAAAACAAACAAATACAAATTACTTTAATGACCTACAACCCGAATTCTGGAAATGTTGGGATGTTTTTTAAAGTTGAATTTTTATGTTCAATAGAACATAGGGAACATAATAAATGTTTAAACAGATACACTTTACACTTTTATCCACTAAATGAGCTCATTTCAAATTTGATGCCTGCTACAGGTCTCAAAACAGTTGGCATGAGGGCAACAAAGGGCTGAAAATAGCAAGACATTTTGAAAAGATTCAGCTGGGAGAACATCTAGCAACTAATTAAGTTAATTGACATCAGGTCTGTAACATGATTAGCTATAAAAGGGATGTCTTAGAGAGGCAGAGTCTCTCAGAAGTAAAGATGGGCAGAGGCATAAAAAGATTGTGGAATACTTTAAAAACAATGTTCCTCAATGTCAAATTGCAAAGGCTTTGCAAATCTCATCATCTACAGTGCATAACGTCATCAAAAGATTCAGAGAAACTGGAGAAATATCTGTGCGTAAAGGACAAGGCCAAAGACTTTTGTTGGATGCCCGTGGTCTTCGGGCCCTCAGACGACACTGCATCACTCATCGGCATGATTCTGTCATTGACATTACTAAATGGGCCCAGGAATACTTCCAGAAACCACTGCTGGTAAACACAATCCGCCGTGCCATCTGCAGATGCCAACTAAAGCTTTATCATGCAAAAACGAAGTCATATGTGAACATGGTCCAGAAGCGCTGTCGTGTCCTGTGGGCCAAGGCTCATTTAAAATGGACTGTTTCAAAGTGGAAAAGTGTTCTATGGTCCAAATTTTACATTCTTGTTGGAAATCACAGATGCCGTGTCCTCTGGGCTAAAGAGGAGGAAGACCTTCCAGTGTGTCATCAGCGTTCAGTTCAAAAGCCAGCATCTCTGATGGTATGGGGGTGCATAAGTGCATACAGTATGGGCAGCTTGCATATTTTGGAAGGCACTATGAATGCTGAAAGGTATATAAAGGTTTTAGACCAACATTTTCTCCCCTCAAGACAATGTGTATTTCAGCAGGACAATGCAAAACCACATACTGCAGCTATTACAACAGCATGGCTTCACAGTAGAGAGTCTGGGTGCTGAATTGGCCTGCAGTCCAGATCTTTCACCTATAGAGAACATTTGGAGCATCATTAAATGAAAAATACGTCAAAAACGACCACAAACTCTTCAGCAGCTAGAGACCTATTTCAGGCAAGAATGGAACCAAATTCCAACACCAAAACTCCAGAAACTCATAACCTCGATGCCCAGACATCTTCAAACTGTTTTGAAAAGAAGAGATGCTACACCATGGTAAACATGCCCCTGTCCCCACTATTTTGAGACTTGTAGCAGGCATCAAATTTGAAATGAGATCATTTTGTGCATAAAATTGTAAAATGTCTCAGTTTAAACATTTGTTATGTTATCCATGTTATATTGTGAATAAATTATTGGCTCATGTGATTTGAAATTCTTTTAGTTTTCATTTTATTCAAATTTAAAAAAAAACGTCCCAACCTTTCTGGAATTCAGGTTGTACAATAAATGTTGTTTTATAACAGATATGTCCTTATCATTGTTCTTATGATAATAGAAGTGAAAATATCATTGAATTCAGTTATTCAACACTACACTACACAGATGGACTTAGCAGTGACACATTACACAGATGTTTAACCCACATTTTGATGAGTAGTAAAACCATTTTCTTAGTATTTGTACAACCATCAGATTGCCATTGCATGTTCATGTTGCACAAGTTAACTATTAAAGTTGAAGTTTGGGTCAGAAGCCATGTCATTGATTGGTTTACAAAAGGAAGTACACTAATCATCAACTGCCACTAAAACTCTGACTTTGCTCCAACCATTGACCTTCTAGATACTCATTTTCTTTAAAACTGCAGTCTGTAACTTTTTTTTGGTTAAAAATGATCCAAAATCAATATTTGAGCAAGTACATAACCAGCCAGTGTTCAAAACTATCCCCAAACTTTAGCCACAATAGTTAGCTTATAATAATATTTTCTAATTTGAGTGGTAAGGGTAGGTTTTCACGGGAAATTCGAGCATGGCACTGCATCATTACATCACCTCTGTAAACATAAAGAAGTTGTCCCGGATATATGCTATGGCATGTGAGGATACTGCAGGTGGCAGATCGTTTATAGCCTTTTCTCACAACAGCTACAATAATTAAATGTATCATTTTGATGGCGGATTGTAATCCAGAAAGGATTATGTGTTTATGAAACACATGTGAATTAAATTAAATTATATTTCAGTTTTAAATGTGCTTTTGATTACAGATAGCCTACACATGATTTGTATTTTAAACAAAACCAGTTCGAAGGGAGAATAATTTGCTTTTTGGGTTAAAAGAATGTCTTAATATGAATTTCAAATGGTATGACAATTAGATATTAGACTGTACAGAAATTGAAATCTACACCCAAAACACACTACTCATAGTCAATCAATGCTGATGTTGTTAAAATTAATAATTTGAGAATAAAGTATAACAATAATAATAATACTTTGCAAGGTTTGATGTGATATGAGCTAATGTAACTGATTTTAAGATTAAATCACCATTGGTAGCGCGATTTATGGTAATGCTTATTTCCTCAGCTGGTCAGAACAAGTGTGACAGACAAATACTTGTTCAGATGGCAATTTTACGTGAAAAATTCCTATTTGGGTCATATATTCCTAGAATCTGTTATTGCGAAGTACAGTAAACATCCAGTGGCGCAAATAACGCCCGTTTCACACCGCAAGCGTGAGCGGCGCGTATTTTTTTCGGCGCCCATGTTAACAAATGAGTGTATTCACACCGGAGTAGGAGCAGCGCGTGAGCAGCACTGCAGCGATGGTTTCAGCGCCGAGTCTATTTGTGCTGTGCCGCTCACGCTCAATTAAAGTGACAGCAAACTTTTGATGGACAAAATAAATATGATTTCACACAAAACATGCTAAAAATGCACAGAATAAGCATGTCTAGTGTGTTTTAAGACGAATTGGAGTATGTCAGGAAAGAAAATGAACAATCAAAAATATGTATAGAAGATTAACCCATTTTAGCAATTTTAATTGCCATAAGAAAATTATAACTTAAAGCATTTTATCAAACTCACAACGAACAATTCATCTTTCTCAGGGTCTTAAAGGTCCGATGGCATGACAATTTCACTTTATGAGGTTTTTTTAACATTAATATGAGTTCCCCTAGCCTGCCTATGGTCCCCCAGTGGCTAGAAATGGCGATAGGTGTAAATGAAAATGAAAGCTCAGATGGCCCAATCTGGAAACTTCCCTTTATGTCGTCATATGGGGAAAGGTTACCTCCCCTTTCTCTGCTTTGCCCGCCCATGAGAAAATGAGCTACTACCATACCCAGTGCAATATTTTTTTTTTTTCCTCGAGAGACATCATGGCTTGCAAACGAGGGAAGCATGGCAAGTTGCTCAGTGTTTGGATGTACAAATGAACACCAAAGTATTTTTTTAGTTCCTTCATCCGAGCCTATGGCTAGCATTAGCTACATGATAATAACTGTAACAGCATACATAAACAAATCAACTAAAGTACCCTATCCAGACATAATATTTTAAACTAACCATTCGGAGACGTCCTGCTGTAGCCGCTGAGTTGCAACTTCTTCATCCGGTGCTTCTCCATCTGGATCAGATTCTGGGTCAAACTGAAAAGCTTGAATGACTGTGTGTCTAGGAGCCATTGCCATACATCCACTGTCAACATTAGCGCATGGTAGCGCAAGCTGGTTAAGGCCACACACCCACCCTCGACCTTGCCCCGCCTCTCTCCTCCTCATTAGCATTTAAAGCTACAGACACAGAATGGCACGTCTTAAGGAAAGCTCATTGTGGGACTGGCTCATAGTGGCTGAAATTCTGCACCAAGGCTGAATTTCTGGAAACAGACTTCAGATACAGTACTAGGGACCACTTAGGCCTATATTAAAGCATCCAAAAAGCAGCATGTCATGGGACCTTTAAGTTACAACTGAGTATACAGTATAGGCCTACATAAGAAATCCATTATTCATTCATTATTGACAGCTTCTGTAAATATTGTATTCTGTAAATATTGCACACGTGTTCACTTACGATTGACGTGACAAACTTGCACCTTTTATTTATTTTCAGGAGCTATAGACACAATAATGCACATGAAACATACTGACATTCAACATTCGGCCAAAAAAAAAAAAGAATGCTCAGCGTGTTCACCTTGGTTAGAAACACATAGCCTACTTTTTTTTTATTCAGCTCTAAATAATAACTTAAACATTTTGACATTCTTACTTAGCCTATAACGATTAGTTAAAATCCAATGAATAATTCACATTTCTCCCGATCAGTTACAAAAACGGAGCTTAATCACAAGTAATTTACATGAAGCATATTGACAGCTTCTATAAGAAATGGAGATTATGGGTAATTTATTTAAAAAAAAAAAAAAAACAGTATAAACAGCACTTTATATTTGAGTATGACTGAAACAACATGATAGGAGCTGTTTTACACGCGATTTACACCATTTACACGCGAATCCCCAAGACTTCAAAACTTTCAAGTTTATAACTGACCAACTTCTAAAAACAAATTTATAGTTGTCTTTGTAAAGAAATATCGCATTGGAGCCGCTGCTGTGACGCTGAACAAACGCTTCCAGTGTGAATACTCTGGCGAGTCTGCAGCTGCAGTGACGCTGCCGCGAAGCTAGCCCACGGTTGCGGTGTGAAACGGGCGTAAGTTATACTCGCGCCTGGCTCCGCTTCGCGAGCCTCCGCTGACTGCGCGCGCACCTCCCCAAACGGACGAGTCGTTTATACTTGACGTGTTCGCCGTTGAGATATTCTTTGAAACGACAGGGGGCGCACAAACGAAATCGTCCTTTAACTCAGCAGGAAGTAGAAGAGAAGTATGAATTTTACCGGAATTTCTGTGCATAATGCAGACAAATTTCTACATATTGCAGTATAGCTAAAGGTTATTGAAAAGTGTTGAAATTACAGGATGTCTTATTTCTTATTCTAACATTTAAAATTAGACCACATTATGGTTGAGGCTCAAGTAGGTGTAACTGTTCAAATACAAGATTAATGTTATAATGTATATAAATTGAAACCCTACAGTGTTTTGCAAATGTAACACTTCTATCGGTTACTGCAAAATGTACTTTGCCATAGATTAACCCATGTGATGTCTTTGTTATATAAAATGAGAAGATATAAGAACAGTTCAAAAGAGCAATGTTGATAAATATTGTTTTATTCTGAATACAATATACAGACACATTGTTTTGTGGTGCACAGAATACTTTGCTATAGTTTCCGAGATTTTCTGTTTCAGTGGGCGGAGCATACATGAATATTAACTAGTTTCCCGGACATGCGCGTGGAACTGACAATTTCAGTTTACGCTCCTTGTATCTCAGCAGGTTTAATGGAATATTTTAAAATATTTTCAGCGTTGTGCAAACGTATGCCTATTTGTTCATCATTTTGTAACAGTTTATAATGTTTTTATTAATTGCACGTTTTGTGCAGTCGTCCCTGACTGAATGATAGCAAGCATTATTTGTGTAATGTTAGGATAAAGCACAGCAAACCTCAGCTAGTTGTATTGATTTCAGTTTGTTGTGCTGTAGCTTAGCTTGCAATGCTTTAAAACTGTCTGCTATTGTTATCTTTTGAGTGCAACAGCTGAAATAAACTTGTATCTGTGGACTAATCATTTTTAATCTACCCTGGTGTGATTCTTCAAACTGTTTGACTTATATTTACAAAATGAACAGGAATCCAAGACCACACACATGGATGAAAGTGTTCCTTTAATACATAAGCAAAATTTTGGATTAAACAAATTTGTATGGACAAAAGTGTAGTAGCCTATATTTGGTACACTGTAAATGAGAAAACAATAGGTCTTCACGGCATTTTATGGAAAAGAATATGCAACTAATTTGATGTTAACAAAATTATTTTTATTAACAGCAGCTACTGTTATGTCAATTATAAAACTAATATGTCTGTATTATTATTTTTTTCTTTGCACTGATAGCTCCTGTCACCAAGACAAATTCCTTGTGTATGTAAACACACTTGGCAATAAAACTCTATCTGATTCTGATTAGCCTACTGTTCTAAGGCTTTAAGGTCTGTGATGTCAGATTTCAATTTTTCCTCTTCAGTGTCAATTGATCTTTCAGAATTAATTCTAATATGCTGATTTGCTGCTCAAGAAACATTTCTGATTATTATTAGAGTTGAAAATTGTTGTGCTTAATGAAGTGTGGAAACCATTACACAGTAACAGGATTCCTTGATGAACTGAAAGTTCTACAGTATTTATTTGAAATAGAAATCTTTTGTAACATTATATATTTACTTACTGTCGTTTTTAATTAAATGCATCCCTGTCAAACAAAAGCATACATTTCTTAAAAAAAAATAATAAAATAAAATAATAATAATAATAAAAACAACAACAACATAGTAATCCCAAAACCTTTGAATGGTAATGTCACTATAGTCAAATGCCAGAATCAAGTTTAGAAATATGTTATTGTTGTTTTACCTCTCTTACATATGATCTTAGAATAATTTTATTATGTGTCATTTTTATACAGCAGATCCAACAAGGATATTTACATCACACTCTTTTCTCCTATGTAGTCTTGTTTTGGTGCATAAATATTTTTAGTTTATAACAAGAAATCAATAGTGATTCATACTCAAAATTGAGGAAAACTTATATTAATCACATCCTCCATGACTAAATTTTGAGTGTGAATCATTATTGAATTCATATTTTTAAAAACAAAATGTCACTGTCTCAAATAATATCAAACTTCCACACCAACACACATTATAGCAACATCTAGATATCAAAAGATAGTCAAGGCCACAATCCAATCTTTATTCCACTTTATTTTTATAGAAAAGTGCCTCTATTTAAAGCCTAATTAATAATGTATATTTATGAAACTTTATGGCTTATAATGTTGTGCATCAAAATAGATCATGCATTTGTATAAATGATCATCATTGTGTATCATCCAAGTGCAGTGCAACACATGGTCAAAGAACAGATGACAGAGAATAACATCAGTGTAGGTTGCAAAATTCTTCTTAGGCCACTGATATGGTGGTGTATGTTACTTCATTCATTGCCAGAGGATGGCCGTTTTAAAACATGAAAGGTAACAGAAGAGTATATCAATAAATAATTGAAACGGTTGTTGGTTCACGTCTATATCTGCACTACTATTGGAAATCAGTGTAGACATAATCATCCAGGTGTTCTGGGATTCTTGGTTTCACTGTGCAAGGGAAACCTTACACCTTTACTTGTGATCATCTTAATTTATATTTGTTTGTACAAATGTTTAAATATTATATATATATATATATATATATATATATATATATATATATATATATATATATATATATATATATATATATATGGGAAACATGAAAAAAACAAAAAAAAACAATGACAATTTCAGCAACTTTTTTTTTTTCAGCAGTTCAGTTAGTTTATAACCAAACAACACGGAGAATGTTGAACAGAGTAAGTTAAGACATGGATCATCACACGCTATACAAAAATATGTCCGCAGATACATTCATATTCATTTGTAGCAGACATAATGCATTCAACAAATTATAACAATTAATAAGACACAGTTTTAAAGCTTTGCGAGCAACAAATGAACAGCACAATTAACGAACTGAAATCAATGTATAGGTACAACTGGTTTGCGGTGATTTATCCTAACATTACACAAAGAATGTCTGCAATCATTCAGTCAGGGACGACTGCACAAAACGTGCAAGGTTTGTGTGAACAAAACACTGCAATCTAATCAAAACTGTTACGAAATGATGAACAAATGTAGTTTAGGTTTATGCAACGCTGTAAATATATTTACCTTTTTAAAAATATTCCATTAAACCTGCTGAGATACAAGGTGCGTAAACTGAAATTGCCAGTTCCACGCGCATGTCCGGGAAACTCGTTAATATTCATGTTGCTCCGCCCACTGAAACTGAAAATCTCGGAAACCGAATATCTCGTAACACCGGCCGTATCTCTTTGTGACCACAACAACGGGAGACTTTTCAGACGCGCACTTCAGCTTGCCCTCGGCGCGCGAGTCAAACAAGCGTGGAAAAGGTAGGCTACAGGTGCCAAATGAGCTTCAGTAGAACAACAGGGAACTGCGGTCTGATGGGATATTGTTATATGTCAGTAAAACAAGCTTTCCTGTCCTGTCAGCCGTTTTACTGTGCTCACGACGCACACTCTTCAACTGTATGCGAATATGAGGCGCACACTCTATCACTTCATCATAAAAAACCGCACTAGAAACTGCGAGGATATATCGTCAGTCACGAAATTACCAAAAAGGCGATTGAAGCTGCAAAGCTGTGCATGCATGTATGTGCATTACATTTACATTTAAAAACGTCTCTCAAATGCATGCAGTCTACTGATATATTCTGCGATTCGAAATCACAATAGTGCGCAAGATGATAGGCTATGTAATTTTTTAATTTTTTTATTTAATGCACAAGTAGGCCATAAAATGCATAAAATAACTCATTTTACATTTTTGCATTATTTTCCTTTGTACAGAGCTCGATTTAGGTATGATAAAAGTGCTGCAATTAATTAATTTTGACAACTAATAGAATGTTAGAATAGAAATGGCTGATAAATGTTTCAGAGTTCAATGATTATGTAAAATTCAGTGAAGGTTGACTATATATGCATGTCTCATCCATGAGTGGGTCTATGCAATGATGGAGAACAAGATTTTGGGGGTGTTAAGACCCAGAACCAAGCTTACTGAGCAATAAAGCTATAGCGAGCCCTTTTATTAAAATACCTGGAGCCTAGGTAATACAAAAATAATATAAAAATTGTCATTCACTCAGTATTACTTAATGTAATTCACAACTATCTCAGTTACAATTATGTACAAATTAATTGTATTCAGTTGTGTTTTAGGCACTAAAACAGTCCAGTACTTTATGGTCAAATCCATTTATATGTTGAAATAATGAAGATTTCTGTGCCACCCCAGACTGGTTGTTACCCCCTACCTGGCCACCCCTATGAAAGAGAATTCATTTATTTGAGAGAAACTGAGAAGATTGTAAACAAGGATACAAAACTAGCCACTTTTCACTGAAAATTGCCGTTGTAAATTTAAAATAGGCCATCTGTGTAATTCAAGTAGATTCAATGAGTTGAAAACTCTTGCTACTTCATACTTCAATACAAAACAATGCTGAACTTTGACCAAAAAAAAAAAAATTTTTTAAATGTAATAATAGTGATTTTATAATGTCTAAATATAAATCCATTAGCAAAACATGTGAAAAGAACTATATTACAGAGTGGAAATGGTAAAGGAGACAATAAATGATCCTCTGCTGCCATTTAGTGGCCATAGTGGGAATCATAACATTCATATGTAGTATTTGTTTTTTAGTAGGTGAAATCTTGGCAGAAATCTTCCATTTAGCAATTCCATGAATTATCTCTTTAAGTAAAGATGAAAGAAAAAAAAATGCAGATGTTCTTTAAAATAAAATTGACTATATAAAAATGTGCAAGAATATGAATAACCTTTAGGCAAATAAATAATATTATATTATATTATATAACAGAGCAATATTACATGTGTTTGAAAAAAAAATATATATATATGTTCTACTGTCTGGGGTCTACCATCAGGAATTAAAGTGGATGTAATGTGACACACTATTCTTTTCTTTTTTTCTCTTGTTTTTACTTTTTTCCCTATGGTATTAAAAAAGAGGGAAGGGGGTTCAAACCTTTATCACTTTTTTCACTCCTGATGAGTCTGTATCCTTCCATGCACAAGCTAGTAATAGGCTTTTGGTCATTGACTTGCAGAAAGTTTTCTGCGCAAGTTAGTGTTATGCCGAGTTCACACTGCACGATTTTAGCCCGATTTTTCACTCGCCGACAGGTTTTGATAAATCGCCGACAAATGCCCGACATCGGAGGCAAATCGGAGCTCGTTCACGCGAGTGACAATCGCGCAGTGTGAATTATCAAAGACGCGATCTGAGAGAATCGCCGACACGTCGCCGACGCCTGTGAAATATTTGGCATGCTAAATATCTGGAGCTGTCCGCGATTCACAATCACGCTGTGTGCAATGATTTCTGACTGAAAACTACATCAGGATGACCTTCAGCCAATGAGAGACAAAGATACAGGGCAGAGGGAAGTTCGGTGAGTTATAGACCATATCAGTATTTTAATATGTACAATTATATCATACAGAAACAAGCACAAACGCTTGACCAGCCGCAATATCAGCATAACAGTTACTGCAAAATTATTATTTACCACTCTTTGCAGAACACAATCCATGTTCCCTGCATCTCCCTCCTGCATAATCTGTTTTTCTTTTTTTTTAGCTGGAAATCAGCGCACAGACAATTTGCGGGCTATATTTTTTTAATACTTCCAGTCTCCCTCGAGAACAACGGGCTGACACGCGCAGGTTCTCGCGTTATTTATCACTTCTCGTGTGTGTTTTGTTGTGAAACGTAGTTTGCGGATCAGACAGAGTTGTAGGCGATTCTTCCTATTGTGAAATCGTGCAATGTGAAAGCCCCTGTCGTCGATCCATCGTGCAATGTGAACACAGCAGCGACTGAATGCTACCCCAGATAGTCACGCAGTGTGAAAACAACAGCGATCCGACGAGTTTGAAAATCGTGCAGTGTGAACTCGGCATTAGAGGCTACTAGAATACAGGGGGGAATACAGGTAAACATCCACACCGGTGCGGTGACTGCAGCCACACGTTCACCTCAGAACATAAGATTCATGCCAACTCACAACCTACGCAAACGAGATAATTCCGTAAACAGCTTGCAATTCCAGGTTTTCAAACAGAGATGGCGACAAAAGCCCTATTCAGACGGTAATTGTTTCTCAGGGGGACGTAAGTGATTTTCACCATTTACAGTTGGTGATTTTAATGCTGTCCGAATCCAGGATGTCAGTGTTTTTCTCTCACCACCCCCGTAAAAATCCCTGGCCAAATTACCTACTGTTTTTTGACAAACACCAAGGTCGTGTGGTAATTTAATTGCCGTCCGAATCAACATACGAGTTTACCATAATCGATTCAAAATTCAGTGTTTAAACCCTTTTTGAGCACTCCCAAACAACATAAGGTAATTTGAGTACTTCAGTGTAATTTGAATATATATTTTTTTCTGAAATGCTGGAAAGTATTTAAAAGAACAATACTTCATAACTGCTCCACCACAGCGACTGGGAGCAGAAAGAGAAGAAAACCACGTAAACATTCGAAATGGGTCTTTATTATGGCAGCGGGTATGCAATGCAATTTTAAAATGTGTATTATAAACAGATATATATTGCATATAATTATATACAACTATAGTGCATCTATTTTCCTATTTTTAAACAGGAGATTTAAATAATCAATTAATAAATAGGATAATACATTATAAAATATGCTTGGAATAATAAGAATACATTTTACATAATAATAAGTATTTTTAAATACATTTTACACAATAATATTTATTAAAATTAATTTTATTTACAGCAGACAATCATGTGACTGGCCACGTGAGCAGCGTTACCGGGTTCGTAGGATCACAGAACTCACTCCTCTACTGTGAATAAATCGCCATCCGAATCCGTGAGTTTTATCACTGAGGTAATATGTACATTTATTTTTACAGACGTCCATATGAGAAACAATTACCGTCCGAATCGGGCTAAAGAGGCAGAATTTACGGACTGCAGCTTTAAGTGATAAGGTCAGGAAATTTCCTAGTAGATATTGTTTTGGAATGGGAAAATCCCCACTTGGGTAAAGTTGGTTTTATATTCGCACATTCACAACATTCACACATTTCCGCGTTCAATAACTTTCTAATTATATGTGCAATAAAGTAATTTTTTGCTAATTCTAATCAGCGACATCATTGTCAACCTACTCCTTTTTTTTTTAACAATCGATCAAAATGTCCAAGTATTGTTTTAATGTCATACTTACTTACGAATGTCCGCTGAGTGTCCAATGTAGTGCGGTTAACAAAATAATCGAATGCAATAGTCCGAATGTGCGAATATAAAACCAACTTTACCAGAGTAAGATCCCCATGGATTGAGTAACATTTGTGTAGTTGAGTAACTTTGTTTTTTTTGTTTGTTTGTTTGTTTGTTTTGTTTAACCCCATTGATTTTCATTGTGTGGGAATATTCTTCTAAATATCTTCTTCTTTTGTTTTCCACAGAAGAAAGAAGATCAAACATGTAATTGAAGGAGGTAAAACATTGGAATAACATGAAGGTGAGTAAATGATGAAATTTTATATATATATATATATATATATATATATATATATATATATATATATATATATATATATATATATATATATATATTTGCAAACTGGATGTATCTGAATGTTCAATGATTATTATTATTATTTTTTTTTTTTTTATGGTACACTGAATACAATACTCATTTAATGCATGAATTAAGCAAAACAATGTAAAATCAAGTTTTAAATGAATGATGCTGAAGTAATTTATGGTGGAAGTTTATAGGCAGTTCCCATCAAGTTCAAACAGGTGTCCGGAATAAGCACAGGTAGTTAGTGGCATTATCTATGAACATGATCCTCTAATGTTTGACAACCAGAAATGGTCCAAATATCAATTGTCAATATTTATGCAATATATATTTATAGTTTTATGATATATATATATATATATATATATATATATATATTTTTTTTTTTTTTAGTTTTCAATGTTTTACTTGAGACATGTGCTTGTGCTGTTTAAAACAAATGCCGAATTGTTTAATATTTAACATGCAATGAAATTTACACAAATTTTAGAAGATGAGCTGAAACTATGCAGAGAAAGTAATTGCATAGTGATGGAATTAAATGAGCTGTTATCACGTTCATGTCTTTGATCATAATGGGCCAATGTAAACAAGAAACTTAAAAACAGAAGAAGATAAGTCAAATTTACCTTTAATTTGGAGCAGCAAGGCTCTTGTGCCGTCTTCTTTTCCACACTCATGATGCCCTGGAAACAATATGAATGACAGATGACAGAACAGTGCAGAGCGTGTTAACACCAGGATCATTATGAACAGCATCACATTATTGTCGTGCAAACAGCAAGGTCCATTGTTCACGGGAGTAAGAAAACATCATCTGAGGGGAAAGACCCCTGAGGGTGGAGCTGAGAGTGGATTCAGAAATTACACCACATTTCCTGCAAGAGGAAGGGTGCTTGGGAAAAAAAAAAAAAAATCAAAGTTTTCAAGAATCATGGACAGCAAGGCAAACTTTGATGGTGTTGGTTTGATGCTGAAGACAATGAAACATAATGGGGAATGTTTTTTTTTTTTTTTTTTCGAGAAAGTAAAAAAGAAAAGATAAAGGAAAAACCCAATGAATTGTTTTGGCAATGATTGGCAAAAGAAAATAAGTGTTTATTTAGACTAAAAGAGACTAAAAGGGCTAGTTACCACAAGTTGTTACAAAAAAGGTTTTGAACACAATAAAACTGCACAGATATGCAGTCAGGCAAAGATCAACAATGTAATGAAGGCAGATTTTAAATGAAAAGTGTAAATGGGATCAATATTAACAAGAATTGTTTGCATGAATGTCATTTTGGGGCAAGTTATCAATTAAATGTTATTTAATTTATTCATTTTTTGTACAAAGTTGACAAAATAATGGTTTGTAAGTTCTTTATATGCTACCTTTTGTATTTTATATAAAAACATAACTCTTTATTTTTGATGAAAATCACATAATAAGCCATATAATGCCAGACTGGCCACTGTAACCCCTTAGTGTGACAAGCTTTTACCGAAAAGTAATAAATAAATAAAACTAAAAATATTCACAGATGTGACAAAAAGCCTTGATCATGTGCATAGTATAACAGAATACAATGCATATTAATACAGATAAATCATCTCTGCAACACATGAAAACAGGATCTTTTTTATAAACAACGAGAAAAACAGTTAGACATTAAGAGCTACAGAGATCATGCATACCTGTGCTGTTGCCTGTGTCCCTCAGAATGGATGGAGGACTCTGGCACTTTACTTACAGGTAAGGCTTTATCATTCAGTGTTATGACATCTAATCAGTAACCAAACAATCATGTCCCTCTGGTGATCATGTCAACAGGTCACTTCTCTACAGCGAGGGGGGCTGGGGTTTCTCAGAGGTACAGAGGACAGAGCAGACCAATGCGGTCTCATATGCTTTGGACAAACAGAGATGGAATGCTGCAGTGAAAAGTGAGTGCTGTCACTGGAAACAGTGTGTGTAATTTATTGAACAGTGAAAACTTTTACTCTAGTTCCTGTGCCTGTGAAGTCACCCTTCACTCCAGTTTAAATACTCCATATGCTTGGTCAGAATACTGCAGTTCTAGAAATTCCAGGTTTGATTTCTAAAATAGATTTCCCCCCGGAGGAACTCTATCTATCCATCCATCCATCCAACATATATTGATTATTATGATAAAATTAAGCTTACAACAATGCTATTATTATTATTATTATTATCCTGGAAAAAAAATATGTTTTGAGATACTGAAAGAAATACTTTTTTTTCAGGCTAATGCAAAAGCAAAAACCGTGTCAAATTAAAAATGCAAGTGTCAAATTAATTTATTATTGAATTTATGATTCTTATGAATTATGAATCCATAAATTGATTACAAAAGCCTCTGAGGCCTTGACAAATGATATCAGGTTACAAGTTTGATTTGATCATGAAATCACATTCAGAGCAGAAATATGGCATTATTCATATGTGACATGGTCAGAAAATATAAAATAGTTAAAATTAAAGTAATAATTGAAATGTATTGCACATAATTGTGGCAGATAAATGGCAGAACAAGATAAAATAATGATTACTATTTAAAGCATTGATTTTGGCACAGACAGATGACTGACAATCAATGAAGCTGATTCACTTAAAACATAATGAAAATTACAAATGGTAGAAATGTGTTTGTTTGCCTTGAAACTAAATCATTCCATACATTAGCAGATAATTATTAATTGTGCATATTCAACACAAACACAGACACCGAAGTTAATCACATGTAACATTAAGTAACATTTTCGTACATTTGTGTGTCAAGTAAACTTAACCTTCAACCTTGCATTCACAGCCTGTGACGTGTGTATGTGAAGTGGGTCAGAGAGTTTTTACTGCAAGTCAGCATGATTCCTCTCATCTCACAACTTCTCTCCTTACAGCATTGGTAACTCTTTTCAAGCTGAAATCAAGCTGACTTGCAGTAAAAACTATCTGACCCACTTCACATACAGACATGTCACAGGCTGTGAACTTGTTCATATATGAACCCACACGCAAGACAACACGACAAATAAAGTATCGAACTCAGGGGCCACATATACAAATTTTACATTGACTTTGTCCACTAAGACTAAAAGGCATGATTCAGTAACATAGAGCTAAAGGTTTGTAAAATCAAATATTTTGCACTATTATTATGGCCCCAAAATGTACACTTTCACACATTTGTGGTTATCACCTCAAATATGACTTAAAAGCCTCCACCTTCTTCTCCACATTTATACCTTCATATATAAATTATCCCAAGTCAAAACAAACTTATTTTATCATTTCCTTTTGCACAAATATGTGGTCCGTTAATTTTAAATAAACAGATTTTTCTGATGTAGGGTTTTGCACTGTAGTTTTACGCATTCCGTTATCTAAACTGCAAATGATTTGCCTGTGTTGAAAAATGACTTACAATACCCTCTAGTGGCCAAAAGGCTTTTTGTCAAGGAAGGAATTTTTTGGCAGATCTTTGCCTTTGATACTACAACATCCAGCTCAGGGTCTGTTTAACAGTGTGTCTCTAAAATAATGATGACTAAAATATTCTAGCTTATTTGAAAATAAACAGGCTGTAAAATCAGATATTAGGCTTGCCTGTTGCTCGACTTCCTGTGTGCAGGCATCAATTGTCATCATCATCAGTCATCATTCTCATCAATCTGTCAGTGCATGTAGCATTAACTATGATACAAAAATAAAAAAAAATGAAACGCCAAACACTAAAAATCCTATTTTAAAGGTATAAACCTTTCCTCAATGCTCTTAATATAATAATATGATATAACATACATTATAATGACGATAAGATTTTTATATCAAATAATTAAGTTCTTTTGATTTTTTTTATTAATCAAAGAAAAATAAATATATCATGCTTTTCAAAAAAAAATTATAAAATAAAATAAAAAATATTATTTATATTATAATATAATTTTAGAGTTTATAAAAAAAATATATACAGTATAATATTTCAGAATATTGCAGTTTTTTTTATTTATTTCTTAATTTATTAAAATGCAGCTTCGGTGAGCACTGATCTTTTTCATATCTTGTAGATAATTCTGTGCTTTTGTGTTTTTTAATTATTTGATTTAATTTGATTGAAATCCTGAATTTGATACACTTGATTCAACAATTAGTGGCTACAGAATCCAACAATATAAAAGAGCTCCATCGGTCCACAGACCTGTCTTTCCAGGCCACAAGGAGACCTTTTTGACCCGTGTCTTTTTCCATGGCAGCACTGGTGGCTATGGAAAGGCATCAAGAAGGAGGATAAATTGTTCCTCCTTGATGCCCCATTGTTGCCTTCTAGCCTCTTCAATGACGCAATGGTTTCCAGCGAATGCAAATCACAGTGCCCAAAGTTGCTGCAACCCTGCAGATTTTGCTCTCTCAAATAGGATCTGTAGATTGGGATTCCCCTGCCGGTCAGCTAATTCAGAGCACTGAACCCAGTATTTACAAAGCACTAGAAGTCAGTCTCAAGAGACTGATCCCCCAGGTAGATTATGTAGAAGCATGGACGCTTCTACACAATGTATATCATTAAGTTCTGTGTACGGTGGAAAGTGGCTACAGAATCCAATTTGGATCTCGTCCACCCAAGTTCAACAGGGTGGTTTGGACTGTAGTCAACCATGAGCAGAGTCAAGTGATGTAATAAGAAGTACAGTCAATCTTGGCGAAGAAAATCTCAGTCGCAATTTTAACCCAATCACAAGAGATGGGGGTTTGGCATTGAGATGTCATCCTGGGCCACATAAAGCGATTGGGATTGAGGCTCAACACCAAGAAAAGCAATTTGTCTCTCCTGCAGAAGACTATGTTTCTGGATGTTGTGAGGGACTCTAGTACGATGTAGGTACAATTGTCTTCTGCTCGTATCGAGTCCATCCTGGCAACAGTGTCTGGGATTAAGCTAGGCCAGTAGTTGCTTAGGACAAAGGGGCTCTCCCTGAGGGTAAACCTGTTCCATATGATCAGGGTTACATGCAGATGCCTTCGTTCCCTGGCAATATGAAACCATGGCCATAAAAACTGCGGTTTCTGTCTCAAGGTCCTGTGTTGGGGGTAGCTTGACATTGCAAAATAGTGACAACTGATGCATCTCTCAGGCTGCGGAGTGATAATGGATGGTCGCTTCGGGTCTGTCTGTAGGGTTCTCTCACTGCACATACATTGCCTGGAATTGATGGCTGTCTAGGCAGGGGCTAAGTCCCAGGAATAGAGACTCCGCCCTGAGACGGAGGAGTAGTAGGATCTATTTGCATCTCGAGAGACCACCCACTGTCTGTTATGGTTTTCCTTCACGCATCCAGCTCTGCTCCACCGATTTCTTTGCTCCAGGGAGTTCTAGAGAGGATTGGGACGGGGTCAGTCTACTCTTGGTAGCCCTGCTCTGGCCAGCCCGAGTCTGGTTCTAAGACCTCACTCACAGTGATCCTAGTGGGCTCTCCATGTGAAATCCCAGCCAGGAGGGTCTTTCTCTTGCAAGCTTGGGGTTATGTATCAGAGCTGTGGAAGCTATGGGACTGGCCCCTGATAGGAATTAGTTCCTGAACTCTGGTATTTCAGCTGGGGTCATATAGACCATCTTAAACTCTAGAGCTCCCACCACGAGGGAATTATACTCCTTCAAATGGAGGATTTCCGACTCCTGGTGCAGAGAACATCAGTTGGACCCAGTTAACTGCCCAGTGGCCTCAGTGATGGAGTTCCTCCAGGATCGTTTTTCTGTGGGTCTGTCCCCATCCATGCTTAACCCTCTGGGGTCTGAGGGTGTTTTGGGGCCCCGGAGAAGTTTTGACATGCCCTGACATTTGTGCTTTTTTTCAGTTGCTTATGAACATTTTAATGGCTAAAGTCTAAAAACACTGTATTCAGCACGAACTGGGCTACAATAATATGTGAGCAGCATGTATGTACGTGATTGTGTTTTTGAGAAAACAACGTTCATGAGTGGTTAGAAAAAAACTAAAATTTTCAAGTAACTGAAATAAGGCCATAAAACACATACAGAACATTTGTTCACAAGACTTTTGAGAACTGGATCTTGTAGCCTAGAACAGTGTTTTTTTTTTATTTGCGAGAATTAAAAAATGGGTCGCCAGGATGATTTAAGGAAAACAAACATATGTAACCAAGTTCAAGACTCAGGAAGCAACTAAATAACATAAACAACAAAACGAAAGTAACCGGCAACCGCCTCAGGTCAGAATCAAATGTGTATTTGTGTTTGCGCTCTGTTTTTGCAGCGTTGTACATTGTAGCAAATCAGAGACATATCTGTTGATTTCTATAATGCAATGGCCAACCAGAGGAGCTTTAGTGAGTCAGAATCCACTCACCGCTCAGAACGCGAGTGTTCTTGTTCAGAGTTCTGGAAGCTCGTGACGTGAATCTTCTGATTATAATGAACAAAGTGTAGGTGATGTAAATAAGAGATTAATTGTGCTGTGTTGACAGATTGATTGTAGTGGAATTAGAGATCGCGATAAAGTGAAATGAGTGACAACTTTTTAAGGAAGCACACTTTGCTCGCTTTCTTTGCTGTATATAGCCTACTACTCTTTCATTTTTCATGCTGCTAAGAGGACCAATGTGTTGTACTTGCAACAAACGTTCAGAACTGACATCCGCATATTCTCTCGAAATTGCAATGACATTGTGATTATCATAACTATGGACTGGACAAAACATGATATGTCAGAATAGATGTGCATGAAGGCAAGCACCCTCACTAATTTCAGAAGCACCGACAGTGATTTGATTTTGGAACAGAGCATCCTTCCGGAGCTCTACGGTCGGACTCGAGACCGGTCTGTAGTGCAGTTGTCTTTCCTTCCTTCCTTCCTTATATATATATATATATATATATATATATATATATATATATATATATATATATATATGGTTCATGGAAATTTAAAAATAAAAAAATAGGGTCGCTCTGAAAAGTTTGAAAACCACTGGCCTAGAATATTTGCTTCAAAATGATCGGAAAATAATCTAACTCACTCATTCAGAGAAAACAATATATTTATTTAAATTTTCTAAGTCACTTTTTGAGTAGAAAGGGTCTATGCGAGAGGGCATGAACTATCCTGGATAATGCTGTGACTCACACCATGAGCTCCATAATGAGCCATTGAGTCAGGTGTGTGACTGAGAGGGAATTGCTACAAGAAAGAATGTGAGGAAAAAAGAAATGTGTATACATATAACTATCACATAAAATAACTTGAATGAAAGGCAATGAAAGGTTGCCTATCATATTTCAAAATGTTGCACTCGATTTCACACATTTTATTCTGGAGTTATAGTTTGGGAAAAATTCAACTAGTAAATGCGTTCAACTTTGTCACAACAACACATTATCGAATGCCAATAAGAAACATTACTTACTCGGTATAAAAGATCTCCTCCTCCGCCGGCTCCAGCTGCGCTCGCATTCTGTTTGTGAGGTAAACAAAGCGTTTTCCTCTCAGCGCGTTTCTGAGGTAAATACAAGGCTTATTCCTCACAGCGTGTTCTTCCAAAACTGAAAAGTATCTGAGATGAACGCGATGCTGCTTTGTTTACGGTGGTGTGGGCGTTTACATGCCGCGTGTCTCATGTGGAGATTTGTAATAACAATAGCGCGAGCAGCGCATAGGCGTGACCTAATTAGAGATAATGAGACCAGACGGAAAAACTGGACCTGCCGTTGGTTTCATACGGATTACTTTATTACAGAATATTTGTTTTCGGTAAGACTTACTTCATTTAACAGTAGACATGTCAAGCTTTCTAGATATATTTCTCATGTCTCTGTGTGAAGTATTTTCTGAGTTACAGTTCATTTTAGTGACGTGTTTCAAAAAGCAGTTTGCGGAGAGAGTGAAGACCGAGAACGCACCCTGTTTGTTCTCTTTATTCTTCAAAAGCACAAAGTTTAGTTGTTATTATGAGTGTATACAAATAAAAGTAGACCCCTTACAGATTCGAATAGTGTATTGCTCTTATCTGTACGATCAAAAATGGCAGAGTAATTCAAGCTCATTTCGGCCTTATCAGGAAATTCTGCTTTATAATGTTCAATGTATTTTGTGCTAAACTTAGTTACAGCAAGGTCTTTTAAAGGGGCCTCTATAGCTATACAAAACAAACAAAACTCCCATTGTGAGTAAATATGTGAACTATTTCCTTTACCTTGTAAGTCTTTCCATTGTGCTTACAACTCTTCTCAACTGTAAAAACCAAATAAAAACATACAATGAGGACCTCATGAAACAATCGATGAGAATATGTATTTAGCACCAGTGGCACTCTACACTATGTTATTCTGTGGGAAGATAGCAACATTGCAACAGATCTGATAGTCACAGCAGTCAGAGACAAGTGCTGCAGACTAGGTTCTCGAGGTTTGGTTATGCACTCTTTAGTTCTAGTCTAGTATTACATTTGCATATTTGACTGTTTGATTCCCATACTGCCCCCACCTTACAGAAAGACACTTTACAGAAATATATATATATATATACTGTATACTGTATATGTTTTGTTTTTATTGTGATTCACTTAATTGCTGAGCTTTGGAGTTAATTAATTTTGAAAAAGTGGAAAAAAGATCTGCACACTGTTATTCCCTTTATTTAATAATAATTAAAAAAAAAACAACGTTTCGGTCCAGAGACCTTCGTCAGGCAAACAATGTTAGCCATACAAAGGGTGTATACAAGCAATAACATAAGCTAAAACAACAAAAACTTATTTTTAAATCTCCCTCTTAAAAATGTGTTATTTATTCACCTGGAAAAACCTTGAAAAATAATAAAATTGTAAAACTCCATGGGCATTTTTGTAATGAAAATGTTTTAATTTTTTCCCCTTTAGTTATTAATATATATATTTTTAATAATCTTAATTATTTTATCTGGAATATTCAGCTATTAAGACCGGAATTCAGAGATTTAATTTGCAGAAAGTAGAAGTGTCAGGATTTTGTTGTGGACAATGGGGGACTTTGAAGTCAAAAAAGTTGACAATCACTGCACTGTGGGATTGTTTCTGAGTAGTGAACTTGGTCACCTGCGTTAGTGCACTTACAAAGGGTCCCTTACTGCATAGAAAATTAATTGTACACTTCAATTAAAATATGTACTTTGGTAAGGTCATTTGTTACATATGGTTTGCATTAGCATTTAGCTAAGTCCATTAGCTTAAAACTGGGGGGAAAAAATTTAAATAAAAGAATAAACACAAACGATTGCAGACCTTTGGCTTACTATGTAGCCTAGCATGGATCTTATTCATGAAACAAAATGAAAACAAAATAACTGTAAAACATTCATGAAAGTATTTTTATGCAAATTTATTCTGCTTATGTTTCATTTATTAGCCCATGTTTTATTGTTAAGACACATTCTAAAATATTATGTAGGAAAAATAGTAATCAAAATTGGGACACATCACATGTTACTGTAATTTTATTGGCCAAAACAGTACTTTAAGGTACAGTACTACTCAGAGCAAAATCGTTAAATTGACTTTGTTGCAAGCAGGAATCAGAAACAAATACTCAGATGTATTGTGCACAAAGTTTTATTAACTAAATCACGATCATATGACTAGTCTAAACAAACACATATTTTATATATATATATATATATATATATATATATATATATATACATGCTCATATACATACATATACATATACATACTCATATACATACATAGACACACAAACACACACACACACAAATCACACATACATGGTACATGGGAAGGGTAATTAAGAAACCGGACAGAAAAAGGGGAAATGAGGCTGAGTTGACCATCTGAAAGAGCCATCAGTCTCTAATTCAAAGCACAGTATACGATAGCTTACAACAAACCTCTGTGTGGTGAAAGGAACGATACTTGCATTTGAGCTGTGGAACGAGAGTCTCGTGAAGCCTCTGAAGAGGATCTGGATGGTTCCATTCGATGGCCGAAGTTGCAATTTCTTGAAACTCCGAGGTTGTTCTTGACTCTGTTGGGGTTGAGAGAGTCCTCTCTCCCAAGTAAGCACATGGCTGGGTGTAAAATGGGGCCTGCTGGCCCTGTGGGCCGCAATCCAGAGATGAAAATGCAGAGACTGCCGGGAGCGGGGAGAGAGAAATGCCTGAGCGAGGGCATTTCCATGATGGGGCATTCCAGGGTTGAGTGAAGATGAACTCCAGTGGTATTAGTCTGACTCCTTGTGGTCAAGAGCCATCTCCCCAGGCTAGGGAGATCGCACACGGCTCTATATGTTGGGCCTGCCAGGTACGCCCGCACCAGCTCAAGCCCTCCGCGAGTCACTCCAGACGGGCAGCAATCGGAAGATTTGGCAGAAGAGAGGGAGGGACCTGTGGGTGAGCCCTTTAAAGTCAGGGAAGAGTCACACCTTTCAGGATGGGCTTGACCAATGAGAAAGGCTGAAAGGGGGGGTTACGGAAACACACATGGAATTCTATGAGGAGTTGGTGTACACCAAAGTATCCGTCATCAAATGAGCATTAATTTGGTAGGAGACACGATATAGGTGGGGTTACATTAACTAGTACTTCACTCATAAAGCATGCATACAACAAAATACAATGCAAGAGACACCATACAAGACAACATGCACACAATGTCCTGGGATGCATGTTTATTCGTAGAAAGGTTTGTCTATAAATGAAAAGGAGGAAAGTTCTGTTTTTAATGGGCAATGCGTGGGTTTCAGAAGGGTCTGTTCTTACTGCACTTCGCATCTCGTATACTTTTGAGCAATAAAACAGTCTTATGGGTCTAAGGGTGCTCTTTCAGGAGAAGGGTCCATAGACCCTCACAGTTTGTTTGCTGAATGAGAGGGTTTCCTGGATTATTCATTAAATATAATGACTAAATATGTGTCTGATTGGTCCAAATGCTACATCTATGTGCATTTGTATTCACATATTTATATATTTTATATTTTAATTTTAATTTTATTTTTATTCATGACTTAATCTTCATTACTGAAATGCTTTAGACTTGCAAAGCATTGCTCTCTTTTAATAACATTCCACTGTGTTTTAAAGATCATGTGATGCATGGCGAATGTTAAGAGTTTCCAAATGATGTCTTGTCAAAGTGTGTGAGAGAGATTTTATTTTAAATGATTCAAGCATTCCCACATTAAATGATTGAGTTTCAAGGAAAAAATGCAAGTGCACCACCTTTGTCTAAAATTTTTCACAGTGTTTGTGTGCCTTGCAATTTCCGTGGTTAATTTATTTTGCTTCATTTATTTTTCTGTTAACTCAAACTATTTAGTTCCCCTTCAGGAACTCGAGCTGTGTCGAGAAACGCTTTGGGAACCCACTGTGCCATACTATCAAGTCCCTGCCTGTGTGTGTATCTCACGAGCACATCACGACGAGAGGACTTGGGACCCTGGGGTAGATGCCAGGTCCAGGTTATAGAAGTGGACAAATGTGTGCGGAGAGGACCAGCCCACCGCAGCACAAATATCCTGCAGGGCCACGCTTCTTCTCCTGCTATTGTTGTTTGCACTGTTTGCCACATGTACAGTTTATCTGTCTCTGTCAGCAGCGAGGGACTCACATGTGATAAATGCAGGGAAATAGTTAGGCTGACAGAGAAGGTTTTAGAACTAGAGACACGCAACCAAACTTTAGTTGAGGATAGTAAGAATGTGAAGCTGTAGATACTGCTTTGGATGTGACTAGCTCAGGGAGTCCTGTACATTGTTCGGTTTCGGTTGAGCCCGTGCAGCAGGGCAACTGGGTGACTGTGAGGCAGGCTAGTCGCGGGTCAAAACACCACTCTTCCGTTCCGATCAAAACATCAAACAGGTTCTCCCCACTCAGTGATGCACCCACTGAGAAACCTGATGAAAGTGCTCTAGTTATTGGCGATTCTATTGTATGGAACGTGAAAATAGAGACACCAGCCACCATAGTCCATTGTTTACCAGGAGCCAGAGCGCCTGACATCTTGGCAAATTTAAAAGTGCTGACTAATGCTAAACGTAAATTCAACAAGATTGTTATCCACGTCGGCGCTAATGATGTTCGACTTCGCCAGTCGGAGATCACTAAAAATAATGTTAAAGAGGTGTGTGAGCTTTCAAGTACGATGTCAGACACTGTAATATGCTCTGGTCTGCTCCCTGCTTATCGTGGCGATGAGATTCATAGCAGACTGTTGTCACTCAATGGCTGGATGTCTAAGTGGTGCCCGCAAAATAACATAGGCTTTATAGACAATTGGAAGAATTTTTGGGGCAGACCCCAAAAGAAATGGTGTTCATCCCTCTTGGGGTGGTGCCGCTCTTCTCTCTAGAAATATGGCACATAGTCTTAGAGTTCGTACTTGACTAACTGGGGCCCGGGTCAGGAAGCAGACAGATTGGCTAAACCGATCGTCTGCTAGCCGCCTCACGTCACAGAAGTCAGTTAACTCTCAGCACATAGAAACTTTTTCACCTAGATATCACACTATAGAGACTGTGTCTGTTCCCCGAACTAGAAAATACAGAAAACATCCAAACCAAAGTAATAGTAACAATTTAATTGATGTTCAACAAATAAAAAAACTATATAATACAGATAAACACATGATAAAGCTTGGCTTATTGAATATTAGATCCCTTTCTTCAAAAGCACTTTTTGAGTGGCTAAAACCAGATGATTACATTACTTTAAACGAGTCTACACCCCAAGATTACTGTTACAAACATGAACCGCGTCCAAAAGGTAAAGGGGGAGGTGTTGCTACAATTTATAGCAATATTTTCAGTATCTCTCAGAGGTCGGGTTTCAAGTATAACGTATAACGTTATCTAAAGAAACAAGTATTAATGATAAGTCCCCTGTGATGTTTGTACTGACTACTGTATACAGGCCACCAGGGCACCATACACACTTTATTAAAGAATTTTCTATCGGAGTTAGTGCTGACTGCAGATAAAGTCCTAATTGTTGGTGATTTTAATATCCATGTTGATAATGAAAAAGATTAGTTGGGATCAGCATTTTTAGACATTCTAAACTCTATTGGTGTTAAACAACACGTGTCAGGATACACATAACACAATAATACGCTTCAATTATTCAAATCCGTTAAAGGATTGTTAGGCTGCATTAGTTGGATCAACCGGAACCGGGAACACTCCCCATAACACACAATGTACTCGTTACATCATAAGTAGAATGGCATCTACGCTAATATTTGTCTGTTTCTTTCTTATTCTGTTTCTCAGTCCGTATCCGATCAGATGGTGGATCGGCACCAAGAGATGATGTCTACAGCCCTGATTGTCAGCGGAGACCAGGACACCCAGATGAGCCCCAGAGACATATCCCCAGTGAAGACCTTGATTAAAATACAATAGAACTAAAAATATAACAAAATAACTAAAAATATAATAAAATACCTAACTGCATAATACTATTATTGTTAGAAATTGCAACAAAATAAAAAATAGAAATATAAACCTTTGAACTGCGGGTTTCGTCTGGCCAGAGGAGAACTGGCCCCCCGACTGAGCCTGGTTTCTCCCAAGGTTTTTTTCTCCATTCTTTCACAGAGGGAGTTTTGATTCCTTGGCGCTGTCGCCTCTGGCTTGCTCAGTTGGGGACACTTAATTTCTAGCGATTATCGTCGATTTGATTGCACAGATACTATTTAAACTAAACTGAGCTAGACAATGACATCTCTGAATTCAATAATGAATTGCCTTTAACTGAAAATTGAGTGTTTAATCTTATCATTATACAAACCCGATTCCAAAAAAGTTGGGACACTGTACAAATTGTGAATAAAAAAGGAATGCAATAATTTACAAATCTCATAAACTTATATTTTATTCACAATAGAATATAGATAACATATCAAATGTTGAAAGTGAGACATTTTGAAATATCATGCCAAATATCGGCTCATTTTGGATTTCATGAGAGCTACACATTCAAAAAAGTTGGGACAGGTAGCAATAAGAGGCCGGAAAAGTTAAATGTACATATAAGGAACAGCTGGAGGACCAATTTGCAACTTATTAGGTCAATTGGCAACATGATTGGGTATAAAAAGAGCCTCTCAGAGTGGCAGTGTCTCTCAGAAGTCAAGATGGGAAGAGGATCACCAATTCCCCCAATGCTGCGGCGAAAAATAGTGGAGCAATATCAGAAAGGAGTTTCTCAGAGAAAAATTGCAAAGAGTTTGAAGTTATCATCATCTACAGTGCATAATATCATCCAAAGATTCAGAGAATCTGGAACAATCTCTGTGTGTAAGGGTCAAGGCCGGAAAACCATACTGGATGCCCGTGATCTTCGGGCCCTTAGACGGCACTGCATCACATACAGGAATGCTACTGTAATGGAAATCACAACATGGGTTTAGGAATACTTCCAGAAAACATTGTCGGTGAACACAATCCACCGTGCCATTCGCCGTTGCCGGTTAAAACTCTATAGGTCAAAAAAGAAGCCATATCTAAACATGATCCAGAAGCGCAGGCGTTTTCTCTGGGCCAAGGCTCATTTAAAATGGACTGTGGCAAAGTGGAAAACTGTTCTGTGGTCAGACGAATCAAAATTTGAAGTTTTTTTTGGAAAACTGGGACGCCATGTCATCCGGACTAAAGAGGACAAGGACAACCCAAGTTGTTATCAGCGCTCAGTTCAGAAGCCTGCATCTCTGATGGTATGGGGTTGCATGAGTGCGTGTGGCATGAGCAGCTTACACATCTGGAAAGGCACCATCAATGCTGAAAGGTATATCCAAGTTCTAGAACAACATATGCTCCCATCCAGACGTCGTCTCTTTCAGGGAAGACCTTGCATTTTCCAACATGACAATGCCAGACCACATACTGCATCAATTACAACATCATGGCTGCGTAGAAGGATCCGGGTACTGAAATGGCCAGCCTGCAGTCCAGATCTTTCACCCATAGAAAACATTTGGCGCATCATAAAGAGGAAGATGCGACAAAGAAGACCTAAGACAGTTGAGCAACTAGAAGCCTGTATTAGACAAAAATGGGACAACATTCCTATTCCTAAACTTGAGCAACTTGTCTCCTCAGTCCCCAGACGTTTGCAAACTGTTATAAAAAGAAGAGGGGATGCCACACAGTGGTAAACATGGTTATATACATAACCTAGGGACGATTTCTTCTTTTATCATGACATTTAGTCATGTAGATACTGGATTTAATCAATTTCTGTCCACAACAGAATTTGTTTCATGCACTGTGAAAGCCTTCTCCTTTTGGGTCGCACTCCTAACACATCATTTTCAGCACCGGCTCTCTTAAAGGAGGAGTACATATACATACAATAATTAATTTCTAATTACGTTTATTTAAATTTAAATAACATATAATTATCCAGCAATAATTATTCTAAAATGAACTAAATATTACTAATATTTAGTCATCATGGCCATAACATTTCCAACCACTAATTATTATTTTGGGAATATTCTAAACTATGAAAGACCTAATTACGAAATTACCTAAATTGTAACTGCGGCTTGCAAATATGATAGTCAGCAGAAGTGAGAAAAAAGTATGTATAACATTTTAAGTATGAATATTTTTCTTACATAAAAACATTGATTCGCTACAGGAGGCCTTTATTCAGTTCCAGCATGTGTTCCTCAGGGGGGACTTCTTTCCCTTCTGCTTTTTGCCATCTGCATAAACAGCTTGGATTTATATCTGCCACCTTCGGAAATTCCTGTGAAATATGCAGATGATCTAACAATCACAGAGTTTCTAATGGGATCCTTACCTGGGCTCACTCAGAAGGCCTTAGATTCTGTAGCGGAATGGGGACAGGAATTTACATTGGTGTTGAATGCAGCTAAGACTGTGGATATGGTAATTAGTGCCAGGAGAGATGACAACATTCCCTACCCTCCCTCTCCTGTTATGTCAGGACATGCAATTAGTAGAGTTTCCACCTTTAAATTGCTTGGAGTTCAAATATCCACTGATTTGTCATGAGACACCCACATGATTTCGAAAGTACTCCCTAGAATTTACTATCTTTGTGTTGCCAAAAAAGGGGTCTTCCTTGTGATGTTTTAGTACAAGTATACTTGACTTTTATATGGCCAGTTCTTGAGTATGCTAGTCCAGTATGAACTACCTAAAGGTCTCTCTGAGGAGTTAGAGGATCCAAAAGTGATGTTGTCAGATCATAGGTGTTCCAACTTCAACTCTCCCAACATTGAGTGAGAGCCGCGATGAAGCCACCGTACATACTTTTACTAAAATACTCTAAATACTAAGGACACATTTTGTGTGTATCTCTTATCGCTTCAGACATTTGCTCTGTTCGAATGCAAGTGCCCTGCGAAGTGGACATTACAGGATATTCTGCCATGATTCCAATTCGAAGGGAGTGTATATATTCCATTCAAAGGTCATTAAAGTGTACGAAACGTGAATTAAAATTGTATTTATTTATGTCACATTTCACACTTCTCTAGTAAGTTTTGTCTGTGTGTGAATACGCTGCAGGCAGTGGTGTAGCACAAATATGTGAATGAATGTTCTGAAGAAGCAAATTTCAACAGATTTCCCGGGCTCAATGAGTAGGAAGTAATGAACACTGTGTAGGGACCATGTCAATCGGAACACAGTTCATGCACTGAGCTCACTTCTAACGAACTGGTTATCCGAATCAGGTGTGCCAACTAAGAGAGACATGCAAAATATGCAGAGTGGAGGAGCGCAAGGGCTGGAATTGAGAACCACTGCCCTAGCTGAACTGTGACAAGTGATGTCTGAAGTGGGATCATAATGCCACCCAAAACCAGACAAGACCGAGGTGCAATGCCAGAAGAATAGCCAGGGTTAAGTCAGGAGGCAGCCAGTACTACTGAGTTTCCAGGAACAGTTGATGAGAGTGTGGGTTGACATCATAACATCTACTCTTGCTGTGGGCTCAACAGAGGGAAAGGTGTCAGAACTGGCCGGCTTGATTAAAGTACTCCAGCAGTCACAAGCAGCCCATGACAATAGAATGAACAAGTAACGGTGAAGCAAGACCAGCATTTGCAGAGTATGCAGCACCAATTCCAGCAAATTCAGCACAAGGTCTTTGAGATCCAGGCTGGAGGAGACCGACAGGGAAGTCTGACAACCTCTACAACTGTAAGCCCATGTAGTTAATTAGCTTAAATGGGAATTGTATATAAATAATTACAATTAATTATGATTAATTACAGTTATTTATATCGGCTGACAGTAATAACTGTAGCAGAATTAAATTGCCATCAACAGATCTGTTCGTCCAGCGACCATTCAGTGTAAGTTCATATCAACTCTAAGAAAGGATATTTCCGTGGCCACAGAAAATACTTTCCTAAGTATTAATGCATTAGAGCATGTAGTAAGGATCGAAAATCGTAAAGGGACATTAATTTGGAAGGCAGAACCGGAAACTCATGTAATTTGTGCACACAGCTTTTATTAACTAAGCGCTAACACACATAACTAATCTAAACAAACAAACATACACTCTTCGCGTATATACAAAAGGGGAGCTAAATTGGATGAATGAAGCCATTAGAGAAAACAGAATGCAGTTATGGAAAGAGTCAGTTAACCACCTGAGTAAAACCATCAGCGCCGTTTATAACGGCAGTCTCAGATGAAAGTCTTAATGGTTTCTAGGTTTTGGACTCGCGATCACGTTTTTCCGGGTTGAAGAGTGATGAATTCCACAAGATGTTATTCTGGTTCTGAGGTCCGAAGAGCTTTGGTTGAATGGAAAGTCAAGGCCGCAAGGCCTGGCACAAAACCTAAGTGTCCCGAAGAGTTCTAGCTCACATCCTTTTAGGATCTAACAGAACCGCAGACTGAGATATGTTGGAGCCCACCGGGCACGCCGGTACCGGCTCAGGTTCTCCACACGGGCAGCAGTCCAGAGATTTAGCAGAAGAGCTTTTTCAGAAGAGAGCGGAACTGTGCATGAGCCCTTTAATGTCTGCAAAGAGTCACACCTCTCAGGATGGGCTTGAGCAATGAGAGAGGCTTAATTTCCAAGCGGGAGTTTGGAAATACTGGGGGATTTCCAAACTTTTATGACCCTTTGTCTGAGAGCATGGTAATTTGCAAAGGGGTTGGATTGGAAGTTGGTATACAAACTATTAAAGATTCTTAGGACATTAATATGTTGCATAGGTATCAACATGTAATATTCACTCTCAATTAGATCATCCAAAGACGAATTGATAGAGACCAGACAGGTTACAGATAGAGTGATATTAACTAGTGATCTATCATAAGCATGCATAAAACAGTATATAATACACAAAAACATACAAGAACAGTAATAATATACACAGTGACCTGAATGATATGTGTGTTCATTCAAAGAAAGGTTTTTCTATGAATTAATTAGAGAAGAGTCCATTTTATGGCATAATGCCTTTCCTATAGGAAAGAGGTAGTGAAATGCTCTGCATTTGCATTCCTTTGAGCAATAAAACTAGTGTTATCTGATGGGTTGCCATGGGACTGGGGGCCTGAAGTCCTTGACAGTCCAACTGGCACTGGGTATGTGTATTGGGTGAGGGGTCTGTGACTATTCGTTAATCTAATAACTAATTGATTTGTTAAATCAAATGCAAAATTGTGTGTCTGATTGGTCCAAATGCTACACCCAGTACCAACAGGAGAAGTTACATCAGAAGGAAATATCAAGCCGAGATTACATCCCTTGACAAGAGATGACAACATTGAGCAGTTCCTGACAACTTTTGAGAGGATGGCTACCGCATGCAGATGGCCTAAAGCCAATTGGGCAATAAGACTGGTTCCCCTGTTAACAGGAAAGGCATGCAGTGCCTATGTGGCCATGGACTGATGTTGAGGACTATGATAAAGTCAAAGAGACCATACTTATAAAATATGAGATTAATGCAGAGATCTACCAGCAAAGGTTTCGCTCTTCAGAGATTCTATCAGATGAGACCCCCTTCCCCACCTCCCCTCATTTTCTTGGAGCAATTTATGAGAATGATAAGCCCTGACATTGCAGTGTGGATCAAGGAGCATTATCCAGCCACAGCAGAAGAAGCAGCCAAGCTTGCTGAGAGGTATCTGGCTGCACGCCGAGATGCCCAGTGCAGCTTTGGAGGTCGGAGTCAAAGTAAGTAAGTCTGGGGGTGAGGGTGGTCATGACCAATGCAAAGTGAGTTTTTAATAATTTATTATTATTATTTTTTAATTAAATTATACTAAATGATGTTTATGAAAATATTTTAAAAAAAAATAAATGAAGAAAGTGTACTGTGCTGGGTAGGTTTAGGGGATGATACAGTATAAATATTAAAGGTTCTAAATATAATGTAGAAACTTAAATTTTCTGTGATACAAGCACAAATATACAAATAAATGTGAATAAAACAGAAATTTTTCATGTCTGGACGTATCGGGTCCACAATGGCCCTTATCGTTTGGCCTGTTAAAATATATATATTGTTTTCCCTTTTCTTATTTCGATGTCGCCGGTTCCTCATTACAAAATGCTTTGTTACCTAAAACTAGTGTAAATGTTTTATATTGCGTGTAATTGCATTATTTATTTATTTATTTATTTTCATTTAATAGAAGAAAATAAGACTCGGGATGATTGAATGCGCACACGTACACGTGTGTGTGTGTGTGTGTGAGAGAGAGAGAGAGAGGACTTTTCCAACTTAAACTAAACACAATTTAGATTGAATGGGGTTCCTTGCAAAAGGAGAAATTATTTTTCTCTTGTTAAAATGTAAGAGGGTTTTATTTCTTTGTTTTATTTCCAATTCATTATTAGGAGTGTTATTTAATTATATCTTATAAAAGCAACAGAGTATATGTGTGAATACGCACATTGTGATATGCTCGTATAATCTGTTAAAATGGTTTATTTATTATTTGTTTATTGTCCTTAAATCCAATATCTTTTTCATACATCTCCCATAGAGGGAGAGCCCATAACACCCCGTGCCTTGGAACGCAACCGGACACGTGGTCCGCAGATGGGCAAACCCCCACCGGATGAGCATAAAATCTTCAAAAACATTACCCGACAGCTCATTTATGGTTTTACCACCGGACGGACACTTGTACAAACAACATATCTCATCCCCGGATGTCTTCGGAATTTCACGCATTCCAAATCCTCACATCTGGATCTCATTAACGGGTCAACATGACGTGGGTAGTCGCTATGTGGGTGGGCCGTGTGGGGGAGGGGAAAAGCCATAAATCAATTATATCATAAATCATTTTTGTCACAAGCTATGCCATATTGACTACTAATATAGTCATGTAATGCGGTCAAAACCTGCCTGAAACTACGTTCGCCGTGCGTTTCCCTGAAAATAATTGCACACCTTAGAACGTTCATCAGCCAAATAGATTCAAGCATTCAACGGCCCTGTAGTATAAATGTTTATATGTAACTGAAAAAAAGCACAAATATCAGGGCATATCAAAACTTCTCCAGGGCCCCAAAACCCCCTCAGACCCCAGAGGGTTAAACACAGAAATTTTACAGTTTTAGCCACTAAATGAGCTCATTTCAAATTTGATGCCTGCTACAGGTCTCAAAAAAGTTGGCACGGCGGCAAGAAAGGACTGAAAAAGCAAGGCATTTTGAAAAGATTCAGCTGGGAGAACATCTAGCAACTAATTAAGTTAAATGACATCAGGTCTATAACATGATTAGCAATAAAAGGGTTGTCTTAGAGAGGCAGAGTCTCTCAGAACTAAAGATGGGCAGAGGCTCTCCAATCTGTGAAAGAGTGCTTAAAAAGATTGTGGAATAATTTAAAACAACGTTCCTCAACGTCAAACTGCAAAGGCTTTGCAAATCTTCTACAGTGCATAACATCATCAAAAGATTCAGATAAACTGGAGAAATCTCTGTGCATAAGGGAAAAGGCTGAAGACCTTTGTTGGATGCCTGTGGTCTTCAGGCCCTCAGACGACACTGCATCACTCATCGGCATGATTCTGTCACTGACATTACTAAATGGGCCCAGGAATACTTCCAGAAACCAGTGTCGGTAAACACAATCCGCCGTGTCAGAAAGCCATATGTGAACATGGTCCAGAAGCGCCGTCATGTCCTGTGGGCCAAGGCTCATTTAAAATGGACTGTTTCAAAGTGGAAAATTGTTCTATGGTCAGACGAATCCAAATTTGTCATTCTTGTTGGAAATCATGGACGCCGTGTCCTTCGGGCTAAAGAGGAGGGATACTTTCCAGCGTTCTATCAGCGTTCAGTTCAAAAGTCAGCATCTCTCACCCATGGTATGGGGGTGCATAAGTGCATACGGTATGGGCAGCTTGCATGTTTTGGAAGGCACTATGAATGCTGAAATGTATATAAAGGTTTTAGAGCAACATATGCTCCTCTCCAGATGACGTCTATTTCAGGGAAGACCTTGTGTATTTCAGCAGGACAATACAAAACCACATACTGCAGCTATTACAACAGCATGGCTTCGTAGTAGAAGAGTCCGGGTGCTGAATTGGCCTGCCTGCAGTCCAGATTAGAGGTCTTCACGGAGGACCCGAGACCGGACCCGGGTCTATATTTTAAATGGTCAGCCAGATCGGGTCCCAATCCATTACTTCGGGTCCCTGGTCTATTTAACATTGTGTGTAATACCCGAGTCGATCGGAGAACACCGCACCCGCCAGAGATCAGTGTCAGTTAGCATGCGTGTGTTTTGTAACTAAAAATATAACAAAATAACTAAAAATATAACAAAATACCTAACTACGTAATACTATTATTGTTAGAAATTGCAACAAAATAAAAAATTGAAATATTAACTTTTGAACTGCAGGTTTCGTCTGGCCAGAGGAGAACTGGCCCCCCGACTGAGCCTGGTTTCTCCCAAGGTTTTTTTTTATCCATTCTGTCACAGAGGGAGTTTTGGTTCCTTGCCGCTGTCGCCTCTGGCTTGCTCAGTTGGGGACACTTAATTTCTAGCGATTATCGCCGATTTGATTGCACAGATACTATTTAAACTAAACTGAGCTAGACAATGACATCTCTGAATTCAATAATGAAATGCCTTTAACTGAAAATTGAGTGTTTAATCTTATCATTATACATTACTGACACTATCTTCCAATTTCATACTGTTAAGTTCTTTGACACAATCTGTAAGCGCTATATAAATAAAGGTGACTTGACTTGACTTGTAACTTGCAGTTTGTAAAATTAGGATGAGAAAAGTGTGAGTAGGAAAGAAGTTGACTTTTTTTTTTTAAAACATGCGTTGCCTCAGCCACCAGAAGCAGAGCACGGGCGGAGTTAATGTGATGATTTCGGCTCACATTTAACTAAAACCCACCAATTCACTATCTCAACAAATTAGAATATGGTGACATGCCAATCAGCTAATCAACTCAAAACAACAGCAAAGGTTTCCTGAGCCTTCAAAATGGTCTCTCAGTTTGGTTCACTAGGCTACACAATCATGGGGAAGACTGCTGATCTGACAGTTGTCCAGAAGACAATCATTGATTCTGCTTCCGGCTTCGCTACTGTTCGGACGCTCCTGCTTATTGCTCTGCGCTTCGCTCCCTATTTATGTACTTTTCTCAGATTTCTCTAAGATTTTAACTTCAGCATATCAGCACAGTGCTCAAACAATACAGTTTTTAGAAAAAGAAGACTCTTTGCCTCCCACTGCCAGCAGTTTACATTCCGGAGACGGGAAAACACAGCTGCCTACATTCAAACAGACGGGAAAGAAAATGCCCCTTGTGGAATCTACTTGCTGCATGAACTGCCACAGACTTCTACAAAGGATTGCGGTTCTTGAAACAAAGTTACTTGCTGGACCTCCAAAACAGGTGGAACACACAGCAGATTGTCATCACGGACCCCCTCAGCATACAGCCGGTGAGTCCTGTGAATCTAGTGAATCTCAACAGTTTATACAAAGTGTAGAGGAACAAGCTGATCGACAGACTAATCGATGGCACAAACAGGGAGCGAGACCCAAAGGCACTCGAGACATCAGATTGTCACGAGTATCTCGTATTGCTGCGGTAGCATCCTCTACCCCAGATACGGCTATGACAAGACTTGTAAACACTGGCATTCTACAACCCCCTATACATCTTGAGAATTGATTTGAAGCATTAATGAATGTGGGTGAGGAATCCCCAAATGTGACAAAACATGGATCGAATCAGCCAGCAGCTAACATCGCTACTAACAGGTGCTCATGGTCGAGCAGACAGCGGCACTCAGCTCAGAGTGCAGCCGAGCCCAGGACTCTGATAGTGGGCGACTCTATTATCAGAAACATCAGTAGCAGGACTACAACTACATGCTGCTTTCCTCAAGCAACCGTCTCTGATGTGAACAAGGAACTTCGGAACATTCTGATGAAGCACAAGACTGCAAATCAAATCATCATCCATGTGGGGAAGAACGATATTCGGAAAGAGCAGTCAGAACTGCTTAAGAAGGATTTCAGTGAACTCTTTGAAACACTTCAAAGACTTGAAGTTCAGTCGTTCATCAGTGGACCACTCCCAGCAAGGGGAACTAACATGTTTTCACGGCTGCTTGGGCTGAATACATGGCTACAAAGAACCTGCAGTACAAAAGGAGTCAACTTCATCGACAACTTCAATATTTTCTGTGGCCATAGACAACTGTTTAAACTGGATGGCTTCCACCCAAACAAACTTGGTGCAAGAGTCCTAAAGGACAATATCTATTTCTCCCTCTGTCATTCTTCAGTGGTGTGTGCCAATCCACTTGGCCTCAATGGCACACACACACCTGGACAGAATATGAGTGACCACAGGACTTCCTGTCAGCCTCAGAGTCATCTTGTGGTTGACACATACCACAAGGACATTGATAACACCACGCAGCCAAAACAAACTTTCCTCATGGAAACTATCCCGGCGGAGCCCTGCCCAACGAGCTCTTCACATACAGACTGTGACGTACTACAACAGCTCCAAGACTCAGCACCCAAGGACAACTATCTGGAAAACAGCCAGGGAAGCCAGGACATTTCACAGCCACCGGAAACACCAGAGCCAGAGCCCCGCTCACCAGGCACACTATTCCTCTCTCCAGAATCTCCACTTCTAAGCTTCTCACAGAAAATGGAGGAACTGGTGTATGCTGGGACCAAACTCTCCCACTCGTTCGCTGCAAGCCCCCAGATATCAACTAAAAAACGGCGGGCCCCACAACCACCAAAGACAGCAGGCCCAGCTCTCCCTCTTCCTCCTGTGAGAGCTCTCCGACCGCTGCCACAACACCAGGGCCCAAACCCTCCTCCATCGGCTGTAGGTGAACCAAAAACAACTGATAACAGCTCTCAGTGATATGTGTCGGGTCCCCGCTATATTAGCAGCAACATTCACAAATGTTCACAGAACAAGCGGGAACCCAGTGTGCCTGTAGCCTTCTATATTTCTGTTTTATCACGTGATAGAAAGTCTAAGGCCTTCTCAAGCCATACGGCTGACCCATCTAATCTGCGGCCTATAATGCGTCAATCTGAGATTGCTGTAGAGACAAAATGTAATTCCATTAAGTTAGCATTTTTAAACATCTGTCCCTAAAAAATAAATCATTTCTGATCAATGATTTTATAACCACAAACAACCTGGATTTTATGTTTCTAAATTAAACATGGCTTGAAGACAGCTGCAGTGCAACAGTCCTAAATGAAACAGCCCCTCCTAACTTTAATTTTACAAGTGTCTGTAGGACTGTTAGGAGAGGTGGAGGTGTAGCTGCTCTATTTAAAGATGTTTATCAATGCAAGCAAGTGTCATTTCGTCAGTATTTGTCCTTTGAATACCTAGGTATTGTGCTGAAAGGTGCTCCACGCATTCTGTTTATCATTATTTACAGGCCTCCAAAATACTCTCCAGCCTTTGTTGAAGAGTTCACAGAACTGTTATCAATGAGTTTAACTGTTTTACTATTGCAGGGGATTTTAATATTCACATAGATAATGCAGAAATCAAAACTGCAAAAGAAATTATAACTGTTTTAAACACTTTTGATCTGACCCAGCATGAGCATGGACCCACACACAATCGTGGACACACTCTAGATTTAATCATCAGTAGAGGTCTAAACATTTCATTCACTGTTATTAAGGATGTAGCACTATCTGATCACTTCTGTATTTTCTTTGATATATTGATCTCTGTTACCACTGAATCTAGATCTGTCTCTGTCAGAAAGAGATGCATTAACGAGAACACTATTGCGCCATTTATGAAGGCTATATCTTTAACACCAAGCATTTCTGCAGACTCTGTTGATCTTCTCCTGGATTCTTTTAACTCAAAAGTTAAGAATGTTATTGATGATATTGCTCCGGCAAGGGTCTGCAAGAAGAATGGCAGACAAAAATCACCATGGAGAAAATCAACAGCAGTTCAGAGTATGAAAAGACAATGCAGAAAAGCTGAGCGGATGTGGCGAAAGACAAAACTTGAAATTCACTATAGCATCTATAAAGACAGCCTTCATGCTTTCAATGTGGAACTAGCCACAGCTAGACAGACCTTCTTCTCAAACCTTATAAACAGTAACTTAAACAACTCTCGCACTCTTTTTGCTACTGTGGAGAGACTGACAAACCCCCCCAAGTCAGATTCCCAGTGAAATGCTCTCCGACAGTAAATGCAATGCGTTTGCTTGCTTCTTTTCTGAGATCAATAATATCAGAAAGGAGATTGGCATATCTACTTTTGCAGAGGTCACACAGATTCGACCGCAATTTCAAAAAGTAGTGACTATGTCTGTTTTTGGAGAAATTGATAGAAACATTTTGAAAGAAATAGTACAGCACCTTACATCGTCAACATGCTATCTTGACACACTTCCCACATCTTTTTTCAAAAGTGTGCTTAACTGTTTAGAAGCAGATCTCTTAGAAGAGGTGAACGCTTCACTTCTTTCTGGGACTTTTCCAAACTCCCTGAAAACTGCAGTTGTTAAGCCCCTTCTGAAAAAGCGCAATCTTGATAACACGATGTTGAACAACTATAGACCAATATCAAATCTTCCTTTCATAGGTACGATTATTGAAAAGGTCGTTTTTAATCAGCTAAACAACTACATGAACTCAAATGGATACCTGGACAATTTTCAATCTGGTTTCCAAGCACATCAAAGCACAGAGACTGCGCTTATTAAGATAATAAATGATATTCGCTTCAATTCTGATTCAGGCAAAATATCAGTTCTGGTACTACTAGATCTTAGTGCTGCGTTTGACACTGTTGATCATAACATACTTCTAGAGAGACTGGAAAACTGGGTCGGGCTTTCTGGGATGGTACTCAAATGGTTCAGGTCATACTTAGAAGGGAGAAGTTATTATGCGAGTATAGGAGAGCATAAGTCTAAGTGGACGTCCATGACATGCGGAGTCCCACAAGGCTCAATTCTTGCACCACTCTTGTTTAGCCTGTATATGCTCCCACTAAGTCAAATAATGAGAAATAACCAAATTGCCTATCACAGCTATGCTGATGATTCGCAGATTTACCTAGCCTTATCTTTGACTACAGCCCCGTTGACTCCCTCTGTCAATGCATTGATGAAATAAACTGTTGGATGTGCCAGAACTTTCTTCAGTTAAACAAGGAGAGAACTGAAGTCATTGCATTTGGAAACAAAGATGAAGTTCTCAAGGTGAATGCATACCTTGACTCTAGGGGTCAATCAACTAAAAACCAAGTCAAAAATCTTGGGGTGTTTCTGGAGACAGACCTTAGTTTTAGTAGTCATGTCAAAGCAGTAACTAAATCAGCATACTATTATCTCAAAAACATTGCAAGAATTGGATGTTTTGTTTCCAGTCAAGACTTGGAGAAACTTGTTCATGCCTTTATCACCAGCAGGGTGGATTATTGTAATGGTCTCCTCACTGGCCTTCCAAAGAAGACCATTAGACAGCTGCAGCTCATCCAGAATGCTGCTGCCAGGATTCTGACTAGAACCAGAAAATTTGAGCATATTACACCAGTCCTCAGGTCCTTACACTGGCTTCCAGTTACATTTAGGATTGATTTTAAAGTACTTTTACTCGTTTATGAATCTCTAAATGGCCTTGGACGTAAATACATTGGAGATATGCTCACTGAATATAAACCAAACAGACCACTCAGATCATTAGGATAGAGTCAGTTAGAAATACCAAGGGTTCACACAAAACAAGGGGAGTCTGCTTTTAGCTATTATGCCACCCGCAGTTGGAACCAGCTTCCAGAAGAGATCAGATGTGCTAAAACATTAGCCACTTTTAAATCCAGACTCAAAACTCATCTGTTTAGCTGTGCATTTGTTGAATGAGCACTGTGCTACGTCCGAACTGATTGCACTATGTATAATCACTTTCTATTCTTAAATGTTTAAAATTATTTTTAAATCAATTTTTAAATCACTTTGTTTTTATTGTTGTGATTATTATTATTTTTAATTTCTTGTTATTATTATTATTTTTAATGACTATTTCACTTCCTTTTATGTAAAGCACTTTGAATTACCACTGTGTATGAAATGTGCTATATAAATAAACTTGCCTTGCCTTGCATTGCCTTCACAAGGAGGGTAAGCCACAAACATTCATTGCCAAAGAAGCTGGCTGTTCACAGAGTGCTGTATCCAAGCATGTTAACAGAAAGTTGAGTGGAAGGAAAAAGTGTGGAAGAAAAAGATGCACAACCAACCAAGAGAACCTCAGCCTTATGAGGATTGTCAAGCAACATTAATTCAAGAATTTGGGTGAACTTCACAAGGAATGGACTGAGGCTGAGGTCAAGGCATCCAGAGCCACCACACACAGACGTGTCAAGGAATTTGGCTACAGTTGTCGTATCCCTCTTGTTAAGCCACTCCTGAACCACAGACAACGTCAGAGGCGTCTTACCTGGGCTAAGGAGAAGAAGAACTGGACTGTTGCCCAGTGGTCCAAAGTCCTCTTTTCAGATGAGAGCAAGTTTTGTATTTCATTTGGAAACCAAGGTCCTAGAGTCTGGAGGAAGGGTGGAGAAGTTCATAGCCCAAGTTGCTTGAAGTCCAGTGTTAAGTTTCCACAGTCTGTGATGATTTGGGGTGCAATGTCATCTGCTGTTGTTGGTCCATTGTGTTTTTTGAAAACCAAAGTCACTGCACCCGTTTACCAAGAAATTTTGGAGCACTTCATGCTTCCTTCTGTTGACCAGCTTTTTAAAGATGCTGATTTCATTTTCCAGCAGGATTTGGCACCTGCCCACACTGCCAAAAGCACCAAAAGTTGGTTAAATGACCATGGTGTTGGTGTGCTTGTCTGGCCAGCAAACTTACCAGACCTGAACCCCATAGAGAATCTATGGGGTATTGTCAAGAGGAAAATGAGAAACAAGAGACCAAAAAATGCAGATGAGCTGAAGGCCTCTGTCAAAAAAACCTGAGCTTCCATATCACCTCAGCAGTGCCACAAACTGATCACCTCCTTACCACGCCGAATTGAGGCAGTAATTAAAGCAAAAGGAGCCCCAACCAAGTATTGAGTACATATACAGTAAATGAGCATACTTTCCAGAAGGCCAACAATTCACTAAAAATGTTTTTTTTTTTATTGGTCTTATGAAGTATTCTAATTTGTTGAGATGCACCTGTATAAAAATTAGGCAGTTAAAAATTTAGGCAAGCATAAGATGTCAGCAAGACATATAAAATATTTTATATTAATTTGCAGGACTTGTTTTGTTTATTTTATGGACATCTTCTATATAAAGGCCAGTAAGAGACTATTAATTATTAACTATTAACTTCTCATCCCTTTAATTACACAAATGTCTCATTAAAAACATCTACAAATTGATTAAACTGATCAGAGATCAGGTAAAAACCACAGATGCTGGTTCAATGGTTCAATGGTTCACTGCTGGGAAACCATTGAACGGCAAACCATTGAAATTTCGTAATAAAGCCTCGTTTAATGAAATCACATGACTTTGGCAGTTTGATACATAATACATATTTGATAAATAAAGGTGACTTGACATGCGCTCCAAACCACTGTTTCGAAACAAATGATTCACAAAAGTTTCAAAGCTTCGCGAAGAAGTGCTTTGAAAATGCCCATCACTAACAATGTGTGCACCCTACTTTATATTTAATAAACTACTTTTCTTGTGTTTTTACTCATTCTTATAATAAATAGGGTGATTTAAATAAATATTACAAATATGCTAAACCAACGGTTCTTAATCCTGGTCTTGGCAACCCCCCTCTCTGAATATTTTACGTCTCTCTTGTTTAACACACCTGATTCAAATCACCAGCTCGTAAGAAGAGAGCTCCATGCATGAACTGTGTTCTGACTGACATGGTCCCTACGCAGCGTTTAATGCCCTCTTACTCCCTGCAAATGAGTATTCGGCTTAAGATTACTTCACTTAAAGGTGCTGTATGTAGGATTTTGACTCTACTATAGCATAACAATAAAAATGTTTGCAGATATTTAAGAAACATGCTAAGTTAACACTTGTTTATCTGAAAAACAATGTTACAGTCAGTTATTCTCCTTTGAAAATGTGCATTCCGGCCCGTAATGTCTGTCTTTGTTATGGTTTGTGAAACCCGACCACTGCCAGTTTACCCAATTGTATTTCAGCACCCCGGGTTGCCAGTCTGCGGAAAACACAGCGTATATAGTCATGTGCACTTGTTTCTGTTGGTGTCGTTAATCTGGCAACCTGCGTGTGTGTCAAGTCTGAGGAGGAGGGGCCGGGTGAAAAAAAACCGTCTCCAATATTTTGAATTTGGACTGCAATACCTAGTTCAACCGCTAGGTGTCAATCCTACATACAGCACCTTTAAGAGCACGGATTTGCGCTACACAATACATATACGCATATAAGTTTCTTTTGAACAGGAATCATGACGGAATGTCCTGTGATGTCACCTTTGCAGGGCACTTACTGTCAAATCGAACAAAAGCACTGAAGCGATAAGAGAAACACAAAATGTGCAGAGCGGGCGTCGCGAGGACCAGGATTAAGAACTGCTGTATTAAACCATAAACATTGAAATAACTGAAAAATAATGGTAGAGGCTAAATGTGAGGTAGGCTAAGCATTCGTCACATTACTCAAGAAAGGAACAGTCACCAACACTACTGTTGTATAAACCAGGGGTGGCAATCTCCGGTCCTAGAGAGCCGCAGCCCTGCAGAGTTCAGCTCCAACCCTAATTAAAACTCACCTTCCTTTAGCTTTCTAGTAACCCTTCAGACCTTGATTAGCTCGTCCAGGTGTGTTTGATTCGGGTTGAAGCAAGACTCTGCAGGGCTGTGTCTCTCCAGGACTGACGTTCGCCACCCCTAGTATAAACAATAGTCAAACTGACAATTTTTCTCCATGGATGTAAGATTGTTCTTTTCACCATGCTTCGATAAAAAGATGTTAGCACCAATTGTTTTAGTCACAATGCAACAAGCTATGCAAAAGCTATCAAGCTGTTTCTCATTTTCTATAGAAACAAAACAAGATTTTTGCTTCTGTACCCAACTCTTATGGTTATTGACCTTAGGGGATATAAAAATACTCAACAGTGGCTTACACATGGCAAAGAAGTTCACATATTGTAGGATTGCAGGGAGGTGGATGTGAAGGTGGCGGGGAAGTAAGGTGACCAGATGTGCCACTTCCCGGGGACACGCTCTGCACAAGATTTCTAAATTGCCTAAAACAACCGATGTATGACATCAAAGTACCACGAGAGCAGAGCAGATGGCTCCATGCTTTCGAATCGCTCTTGTGGTACTTTGTCATACAACGATTGATCGGTGCGGTGCAAACAACCAACACCTGGTTATTTTAGGCAATTTAGAAATACTTTGCAGAATGTGTCCCTGGGAAGTGTTTTGTTTTTGCCCCCATTTTTCATGAGCTGAACTCAAAGATCTAAGACTTTTTCTATGTACACAAAAGGCCTATTTCTCTCAAATATTGTTCACAAATCTGTCTAAATCTATGTTAGTGAGCACTTCTCCTTTGCCGAGATACTCCATCCACCTCACAAGTGTGGCATATCAAGATGCTGTTTAGACAGCATGATTATTGCACAGGTGTGCCTTAGGCTGGCCACAATAAAAGGCCACTCTAAATTGTGCAGTTTTACTGTATTGGGGGGTCCGAAAACCAGTCAGTATCTGGTGTGACCACCATTTGCCCACGCAGTGCAACACATCTCCTTCGCATAGAGTTGATCTGGTTGTTGATTGTGGCCTGTGGAATGTTGGTCCCCTCCTCTTCAATGGCTGTGCGAAGTTGCTGGACATTGGCAGGAACTGGAACACGCTGTCGTATACGCCGATCCCAAACATGCTCAATGGGTGACATGTCCGGTGAGTATGCTGGCCATGCAAGAACTGGGATGTTTTCAGCTTCCAGGAATTGTGTACAGATCCTTGCAACATGGGGCTGTGCACTATCATGCTGCAACATGAGGTGATGGTCGTGGATGAATGGCACAACAATGGGCCTCAGGATCTCGTCACGGTATCTCTGTGCATTCAAAATGCCATCAATAAAATGCACCTGTATTCGTTGTCCATAACATACGCCTGCCCATACCATAACTCCGCTACCATGGGCCACTCGATCCACAATGTTGACATCAGCAAACCGCTCACCCACATGATGCCATACGCGCTGTCTGCCATCTGCCCTGTACAGTGAAAACCGGGATTCATCCGTGAAGTGAAAACCGGGATTCATCCGTGAAGAGAACACCTCTCCAAAGTGCCAGACGCCATCGAATGTGAGCATTTGCCCACTCAAGTCAGTTACGATGACGAACTGCAGTCAGGTCGAGACCCTGATGAGGACGATGGGCATGCAGATGAGCTTCCCTGAGACGGTTTCTGACAGTTTGTAAAGAAGTTATTTGGTTATGCAAACCGATTGTTGCAGCAGCTGTCCGGGTGGCTGGTCTCAGACGATCTTGGAGGTGAAGATGCTGGATGTGGAGGTCCTGGGCTGGTGTGGTTACACGTGGTCTGCGGTTGTGAGGCCGGTTGGATGTACTGCCAAATTCTCTGAAACGCCTTTGGAGACGGCTTATGGTAGAGAAATGAACATTGAACATCCTGCAGTCAGCATGCCAATTGCTCGCTCCCTCAAAATTTGCGACATCTGTGTCATTGTGATAAAACTGCACATTTTCGAGTGGCCTTTTATTGTGGCCAGCCTAAGGCACACCTGTGCAATAATCATGCTGTCTAATCAGCATCTTGATATGTCACACCTGTGAGGTGGATGGAGTATCTCAGCAAAGGAGAAGTGCTCACTAACACAGATTTAGACAGATTTGTGAACAATATTTGAGAGAAATAGGCCTTTTGTGTACATAGAAAAAGTCTTAGATCTTTGAGTTCTGCTCATGAAAAATGGGGGCAAAAGCAAAAGTGTTGCGTTTATAATTTTGTTCAGTGTGAATACTTTCAATCTTAAGAACAGTTGTTTGATGTGTGTAAATAATATAAATAAAACTTTGTTTTAGATTCAGAAAATAGATGAAATGTGTTGTACCAAAAGGCCAATAAGTAGAACTTCGAAAGTCTCTATTCACAAACATCATCTACTCAATAAACATACAACTTAACACAATTTCATAGCCAAAACATTTACATTTCACATTGATATGGGAGTTATATCTTTACAACAGTTTTTGGTGCAATACACACATTTGATTTCTGAAGACTTCAGATAGTGGTCTCCTGGTCTGGATTTTCATCGCATTTTATGATAGTTGAAGATACATTCCCATTGCCAGTAGAAACAGCATTGCCATCCTGTTCTGGAGCTTTTAACTGGGACTTCAGTGCTCGCTTCTTTTCGCGATGAGACAGTCTATTGTACAGGACTCCACACAGCACAAATGATGCAGCAAACAGGCCATAAATAACACCCAAGTAAGAATTTCTGTAGGGAAAAAAAAAAAAAATCATGTTATGATTGAAAATTGTCAAGATGGCAGTAATGAAAACACAAGTTGTAAATTTAATACAAGTGTTAAAAATTATAAGCTGCAGAAATATACAATTTTCACAATGCAAACTATTTTCCTGTTGACACTGTAAAGCTGCTTTTGACAATCAGTATTGTATAAAGCGCTATATAAATAAAGGTGACTTGGCTTGAACGGAAAACTATCAAATGATTCTGAGGATTATTCTGGTCATTCATAAACAAAATAATTTTGCAATAACAAAAAACATTAAACATAATTTTCTCTTCCAGAAAAACAAGCAAATATATAAATGTATATACATACATATGGAAGTATTTCTGGAAGCGCCATTGTAAGTTTGCTAACCTGAAGGCAATGGAATCATAGATGCGACATGCTCCTCTCCCTCCACATTGATTTGTGCCCCATTTCAGACAGGTCCTGTCAATCAAGGCTCCAAAATAAATTGCAGGGGGAATGCCACCTAGAAAAGTTTTTGTGATCAACTCGAGATATTTATTTTTTTCTGTTGTATTATAATCTTGTGTTAAAAATTAATACAAAAGAAATCCTCTTACCCAGAGTCCGAATAAGCAGGATATGCACACCAAGAGCCAAAGACTTTAGTTCTGGATTTATGGATCTAAGAAAAGAAGTCAAAAGAACATGTATTCATTTTTAAAACAAATATTAAAATATCTGTTTCCCAATCAGAAATGTCCTAAACAAATAAGCTACACATAATGTATTTTTAAAGAAATGTTGGTGTTACTTCAACCGTGTTAGTCTAGCTATCAACCACGTTATGTCATACATTGTAAAATACATTGTAAATGTTTTGATGCGTTTGTGCAATTCTTTCCCTTTCTTTCTTTCTTTCATTCCGTCTTATTTATAATGTTTCATTACAGTATTATTACCCATGTACTCTATTTACATAGTTTTTCTTAAAGACAATCAGTTCTTTTAAAAGGTGCTGTTACACTGTTGGAAACAATCATTACCTGAGCAGAATAATGTAACCTGGGATGGCTGCACAAGCTGGGAAAAAGGAACCAATGACTGTCACCGCCATGTAGAACTTAAACATGTAGTCACAATCACTCTTGTGAGGGCACTGGCCCAGCACTGCTGACATGTTTGCATATGGGAGAGGCGAATCTCCAATACAGGTGCAGTTGTGGAATACCTTTGAAAAGAGTCAGATTGTGTAAACTACTACAAAACCAGCAAATGCAGTAGGGTCTTAATACAGTAAACCCTACAGTAACTATGATTTTCTTTTTCCTTCCCCAATAAAACGTAGCAGTAAACAAAGGTTTAGGATTTGGTCATTTCTACAGTGATGAAATTTAGGTAAAACTACAGATATTCAACACTAATTAAAGGTCACTAATCAAATGTAACCAACCATGTTCAGGCTTTTGTACAAAAGGTCAGATTTGAAGTACACAACAGGCATCACATGGATCATCAGGTTTACACAAATACTTCATGCCAGCTCAAGTGCTGCTGTCAAAAGGGGGACTACTAAATACAGAAACATATTGAAAATCAAATTATATACATATTACATACATATTTTTTTTTTCAGTACAATTTTTCACGCAAAATGTTGAATGAAAAATAAAAATCAAATTTGACAAAATAGAGGCATTTTCACTAGTAGTGTAAATAATCAATACAAGCACTAGTATTGCTAGTACTAATATTCTAATTTGATAAGTTTGTATACAATGTGTGGCTCCCCCTAAAATAATTAAAATACAATTTAAAATCACAGAAAATTGCTAGGACATTTCGAAATTTAATTATTTTCTCTGCCTCTGTGAATGGACTTTTCTGATAATTGAACAAATAATATTTATAGTCAAAATTTGTTTCACAAGGGTAAATATCACGACAGCAGTTTCACATTTTACGTTTGAGTTTGTCTACACAAATGTGTCACTGTAGGTATACACTGATGTTGTATACTATCGAAATAACAACAACAAAGGTAGTCAATTGAAGTCTGTGGGTAAAAACAGATTGAGCAACAGGTATGTAAAGGTCTGGAAAAGTGGGAATAGCTTACCATCTCCTTGCCAACTCCAGTGGAGGTTTGGCAGCCAGCGAGGCATGGAGAGGCATAGGTCAAGCCATTGCTGGCGCATATGGGATCCCAGTGCTTAAGAGAGCAGGAGCAACCAATGTTACATTGAGAAATTAGTGTATTCTGCTGGTAGGACACCTCTGGAGCCCTGTTTGAAATACACAGAATAATTAAACTACTTTATATTTAGTTCAGTTATACCTAATAGAGGTTTTTTTTTTTTTTTTTTTTTAAATAATTGTATGTTCCTTTGCTTTAAATCATTGTGATGCTCTGTTCGGGATCTGAGAGACCCCCCAATAATGTCTCAGAATTACTTAAAACATTAATTTTCCCAATTTTGGTCTGATCGGAGTATTATAGTTAGTTAGTTTTTTTTGTTGTTGTTGTACATCATTTTTGTTGTGCAAAATTTGTGCTTTGCATTTGACTCATTCAAGTGCACACACACACACACAACGTGAACACACACCCGAAGCAGTGGGCTGCCATTTTTGCTGTGGCACCCGGGGAGCAATTGCGGGTTCAGTGCCTTGCTCAAGGGTACCTCAGTTGTGGAAGGTGGAAGAGAATGCTGTTCAGTCACTCCCCCCCCATCTACAATTCCTGCTGGTACTAAGACTCGAACCCACAACCTTTGGGTTACAAGTCCGACTCATTAGGCCACATCTGCCCCCTAATATATAGTCTTTAACAAACTGACTCTCAGGGGAATACAGGAACGGGAATAAAGTAACACTAACCAAAACAAGCAATGTTAATGCAGGACAAGGAACTGAGGAAAACCAAGGGCTTACGGTGCCCCTATTATGCCATTTTTAAGGTTGCTAATATTGTTTTATGAGTCTCCTAAAACAAAACAGGTTTACATGCATGCAAGGTCAAAAAACACTTTAGTTTTCTCAAAATATATTTTATTTTACCTCATTTCTAAATGATTTGTAAACAACTCGTGCAAAGCAGTTCAAAGAATCAGTCTCTCTAAACCCCTCCTTTCCGTGAGCCCTCACTGCTGTGATTGGTCAGATGGCACAGTCCTTTGTGATTAGTCTATCGCGTACAGCACGTGTTGGAAACTAAACGCCCATTACCATAACGGACTGACGGAATGACAGCCCTGGAGACTTGTCAATACTTAGAAAAGATGGCATCGATTGTACCTTACCAATTCGAGCCGGAGTCTGATGATGAAACAGTTGAAGTGGCTGATCGCCAAGAGACTGATTCACAAGCATGACTGGAGCAGGACGCTTCTCAGTGGTAAGTGTCAAGTGTTAACAAGTTTGTGGTAATTATAAGATGTGATAGCAAGTTGTTCACAAGAACATGGGCGGACATTATGCACATGTGTTACTTTGTGACATACAGCTGTAACAGAATAAGATTCGAATTCCTGACTCGTTTAGGCGATTGCGAGTCGACTCTTTTTTTTGATAGACAATAACTTTATTTATTGTGCACTGTCGGCTTCACAACTTTGCAGATAGTTAATGTTCACATATAGCTACATGACACACTGCATGAAAGGTAATATTCGAAAAGGCATAATAGGGGCACTTTAAATACACAGAGCTATCAAAGGAAACAAGATGGGACACGGTGAAAGAAATCAATAATGAGGTAACCAAATCAGTAACCTTGACATGATAAGAATGGGAACACGGAGAACTAAAACCATGGAAAGTAATAAATAATTAGTGAATGATTAACTGGCAAAGTGCAGGGAACCACAGGAGATCACAGCAGGAGACTCCAGGGTGGAGAGGACAATGGGAGGAGCCAGGGAGGGGAAGAGAGCAGAAAGAACTAGGCAAGGTCCCAGAGCACAGCCAGGATGAAGTCCCATGGCAGAACTGATAGAGGGAGAAGACAGGGTGGATACTGGAATCTGCATGGTGGAGACTGATGCAAAACTGAGGAGGCAAAGACCCAGGGTGACACTGGAGGCCTGGATGGAAGAGCCGGAGCTGCAGGCAGAGCAGAAAAGATCTGGAGGAAGTAAGACCAAGGTGGAGCTGGAGGGAAGGAGGAGCCTGTCAGAACCAGAGGGATGGGGCATACCCAGGGGAGTGTTAGTTCAGGGTGGAGGCAGGTCAACAACTAACCAAGGTGGAGCCCGGTGGGGCCCGGAGAACTGACAGACCCCGGTGGAGCTACGTATGGGTGTGTGGAGCCAAGAAGGAGCAGAATGGTCGGAGTGAATGAAGCCCTAGCTGAAGAACTGGGAAGCTTAGTAACAGGAGGAGGAATTCAACAATAAAGAAGACTCTGAGCTGAGCGGGACCACTGGAGTCACAGAAGATTCAGGGCTGGACGGAACCAGTGTGGAAGGAAGGTTTTGGGGAATTAAGCCTACTAAATTCTCATAAAATAGTACAGAGGCCAGACGCAGCTCCTCAGCAGGAGGAGTATGGGCTGTGCTCCAATTCATTCCCTCTGCTCTGGGAGGAGCAGGTGAACAGCAAGGATGTCCATCCTCTTTTGGAATATTAAAACCAAAATGTAAAGAAACTAAACAGACTGAAACTGTGACAAGTACAGAAATATTATAAAATATTATTACATTTTAAAAGAACTCTTTTCTGTTGTAATATATTTACTTGAACACTAAATCAGGATATTAGAATGCTAGAAAAATTCTAAATGATCATGTGTCACTGATGACACTGAAAATGATATATTTGAACTAATAACTTTTAACCAGTAGTGTATAAAATGTGCAGTAAAAGACGTTAATATCAAAATTGCCATTGTTGTTTTTACACACTAACAAATGGAGCCTCTGAGACTAAACAGAACATAAGAACATGATACCCATGTTTACCCTTGATATGACACTGTAAGTCCAGCCACTTGTGAGTTGTCACACTGCAGGAAATACTGAACAAGCATCGCAGAGAAAGCCAGAAGAGATGCTGTAATGCAGAATTTGGATGTTCCAAGAATATTAAGTTTAAACTTCTTCATTATAAATCCCCCAGTGACAATTCCCAAAGCCACAGCTGGTAAATTTGAAACGCCTGGAAAGACAAAAGATGAATGAATTCATGATACAGTATTGGACATTAATATTCTTTCTGAAGGGTAACTAAATTTTAAAGTGTAATTTATTATTAAGTTTTTTTTTTTTTTTTAAATCAGCTTTTCATTAAACTCATAAAACCCCTGCAGTTCCTCCACAAACCCAGTTTGGGAAACCTTAATGTAATGCACTTCATGTTGTTGACAACAATTGGAATATAATATCATACTCTGTATTTTTATTTCAATATGGTACAATATTATCTTATTTAATTCAATGTGAAAAGCGAGATGGGTCAAAAGTAATCTAAAGGTAGTCTGATTATTTTACCTAAAATGTGTAATGTAATGGATAACGTTACTAACTACAATTTTTGTCATGTAATTTGGAATCAGTAACAGATTACAATTTGTAAGTAATCTACCCAGCTCTGCCTGGGGGCACATAACCTCAAATCTTTTAATAACACATATCAATAAAAAGCCAAGGGTATTCAGAAAACCAGGCCTTTTTGTTGGCATCAAATGATTTTTGTGAATTTTTTTTGTGATGATTTTCTTTTTTTTAAACATTTAAATAAGAAGGACAACAAGTGGCACTCTTTTTGTGCAAAGGCTTCACTATGTGTATTTTGACAAACTGGAAATTAATATTAAACAGATAAAAAATATAGGCAAATGTAATCTCACCTATTAAAAATATGGCCCTTGATGCTGACTGGCCGTAAGTTTGCTCCATGTACTTTGGCTGAAATGTCATCAGTCCTATAAAACCATTTACTTGCATGATAGTGGTGATAATGAGGATCATGTAAACTGTGTTTCTGAAGAGTTTCTTAAGTGATGGCAGAAAATCTAGAAAATATCAAGAACTTCACATAAATTCAAGGGTTATGTATGCTCAATAACCAAACCTCATGTAAAAAAAAAAAAAAAAAATCAAATATTTGAAGAAATGCACACCTTTAGCCAGAGCTGCCATGGAAACTGGAGCTGGTTTGTCGGGAGCATTACTGTGTTTGTTGTTGTCAGGAATGAAACGGCTCTGCTCGCCCTCTAGAACATTAGATTTTTTCTCAGTTTCAGTCTCACCCTGCTTAGGAAGAGACTTGGGAAGGAACCAAAAGGGAATTCCAGCCAGTAGCATCACTCCACCAGTTAACAAAAAGCCCAGCCACCAGGCACCAACCCAACGTGAGTCTTTGTGGTTGATAGTGATGGTATCTAAAAAAAAAAAGAGATGTGCGCATTTTCATAAATGAGTCAGAAGTGTTTATAATTTGAAATCCTAACAAACAGTAAGACCGAAGACCGCTTAAGTCAAAGGGTAACTTGCTGGGTCAGTAAATATATAGAAGACTAGTTATCATAGTTATTTAAAAAATCATGATCACTTAGTTAGTGTCACATGTTGACCCAGTTTCCTTAGTTCCCTGATTAGTTAATTAGCACACTTGTTTCTGTTTCCCCTTGATTATGTTGTATATTTAAAGCCTGTGTTCTCCCCTCATTCTTTGTCTGCTATCGTTTGTATTATGTGTTTTGCTACCCCTTGCTCCTGGATATGCTCTGTTTTCTTTATTTGGATTTTTATTAAAAGACTTTGTTTCTGTGAGAACTCCTTTGTCATGCGCTTTAATTAGCTAACACGTAACACTTAGTGTGTGTTAATGCAGAGTTATTATCTTGCGCAGTCAGAGTGATTTTTCAAAGTTAAACTTTTGAATCAATGTGAATCAACATGACCTTGTCGATTAGTCTAAAAGACAAACATCTACTTTTCACGTAATTCACATGCAACAAGCAACTATGACATAGTAAAACTGAAGGTACAAATGCTAGTTTGTACCGTACGTGTCAAATACCTTTAAGAATTTTTCTAGAAATGTGCAAAACCTCATCGTCATATGATCAGTGTAGGGCAAACAGCATTAGCATAAAGATTAGTTGAACAAACAGGTGAATACCTAAGTCCACTGCTCCTATGTCCACATAGAGCTTGGCACAGAAAGATCCTAACATGAATCCAAACATGGGCCCCATTATTCCCATAGTTTGTATGAGAGCTGAAAAAAAAATCTGTATAAAAATACTGATTCACAATCACCACCAAGAATAATGTAAGTTACAAAAAAAAGATGGATTAACAAAAAATGGATTTTTGTGTGTATAATCATGTTGCTTAAATGACCATAAAAATGGATTTAATTTTCTACATCACAGAAACAAATTCTCTATTCATTATTTAAATTACTTCAAGGGTAATATGTTTTCAAATACTGCATGTCATAATATTTTCTCGTTTTTGTTTTAAAACATGTCTACACACATAATATGACATGGTTATCCCTTGTGAAAAAGGTACACTTATTTTTACACAGCTTTTAAAAAGAGTACTTACTACATAAATAATATACTATAAAAAAAGTATTTAAAGTATATAAAAATATACTTAAGTGCGAACTGTCAAACACACTGTTAAAACATAATGATTCCTTTAAAGTAAAAGTTTTAATTTGACCTTATTACTTATAACTGTACTTCAGTGTGTTAGGAAACAGTCATCAAAGTGTACTCTCTTTAAGTAAACTTAAGTGGCCCTTTACTTTTTTAATGTTATCTGTAAGTATGTGTATTTATGATCAATAAGTAAAATACACAGTATAGTGAAACTGGTACGTTTTTATATCTAATGGGTTTGAAGTGTAACTAGCAGGATGTTAATAGGCATGAATGTATGCCAGAATTGGTAATAATGATTAAAACTGATAATCAATCATACCCATGTAAAGAGCAGTGTTTTCCTCCCTTGAAAAATCATCCAGATAAGACAACCCAAGAGGCATGACGGGTGTCTCTCCTACTCCACGAAGCATGTTCCCAAGAAACACATAGAGCCACAAGGAGGAACTGGCCGCTCTCTCACATTCTACAAAAACAAAAGCAACACAAATGAACAACTGCACACATAACTGTGTAACACACTACAATATCAGGATCTCAATTAAATAACAAAGTCTACTTTTGTAGATTTCAAGTGTATCAGTTACATAAAAAGCAATCAAACCCAATACATTAGGCTTCCCAAAGTTTAAAGTTCAGATAAGAAAAGCTTGGTATAAGCAATCTAGAGTGACAGATCAGTGTTGCGGGGCATTATGGGTAGCACAATCACATTACAAGCCAAACATGACAAACGATTCCACAACTCAACTTTCTCATCTTATGTTTTCTGAGAATTAATTTATTTCTGAGTTATTTCTTATAAATGTGAAAATTGTATTTGTCTGGGCATATATCACCCAAAAATAAGAAGAGTAAATAAGATTGTTATTATGCATAAAGAAAATGTTATTATGCAAAATGAAAAAGAATATGAGGTGAACCTAATGTATCCCAAAACATTTAAATTCACCCATCATCCTATATTTCTGTTAAGTATTTTATTTTATTTTATTTGGAAGAAAACACTTCTCTAGAAGATCAAGGCCCATAAGTTTATTATTGTGATAAATTGGTTGCAGTCTCCCTATATATGGTTTAATATCTTATCTGAGGTCTGTCTCAGGGTCAGGTTCAGGGTTGAACAACTTACCTGCTTGAATTTCCACTGTGGGAATTTCATCTTGTGCAAGACTCCCATTGGTTAAGCATGGAAGAATACTCTCTGAACCATTAGAGGCAGAGAAATGTGAAATTGTTGTTTCGTATTTGTACCTGTGGAAAATGCATTAACACAATTTGTATTTTTTGTCTTATAATTGAATCAGAAACATATCCTTGTTTTCACAAATATGGTAACTAAAGAGTAGTTGACCAGGTAAACGTACGGTCCTTGGAATAAATGTGGTGCCGCAGTTATGAAGGATCCCATGGCCATGATTAAACATCCAGCTCCTATGAGTCGTGGTCTATGAAGCTTAGCACCAAAGTAACTCACAAAAGCTATTACAAACAGATTACCTGAAAAGAAAAAGGTATCCATGATTTTTAGAGGGAAAACCCCCCTTTAGCATGAAGGTCCTTTTCTGCTATATCTAGATTCTAGACCCAAAATATGTTTTGTTTTTTTTATTCTCACCAATTTCAAAACTTCCATCAATGAATCCAATCAGTGAGCTGGGAATGTCAAAACGTCTCTCAATCTGTGTGATAGAGCTCTTCATGTAGCTGCCCTGAAATGCTTTGGCAAAGTACACAAAACACATGGCAGCCAAAAACATCTGAAGGAGAGAGAGAGAGAGAGAGATTACAATAAAACAGAGAGATAACAATTTATGTAACTAAAAACCCGCTTTAGTTTATACACTAACAAATTAGATTTTTACATTTTCTGCAGAAATGCAGAGTTGCCATTATGATGTCGAAATAATCTGGGTGGTCCCATCTGGGTGGTTTATGCTTAAATTAGTTATCACATTCAAGATAGTTTAAGATAGATTTAACTAGTGTAGGTTGGTCTTTCCAGGCTGACAATGGTGATCTTCAGCTAACCAGCTAAAAAGTGCCCACTAACACAAGCCAACAAACCAACAAACCAGTATTAAGACCATCTTATGCTAGTTTTAGCTATTTGGCTGAATCAAACTGTAGTACTTTTTGTATTGTTTTGTGGAACCACTGACAATCACTCACAGGTTGCCTTTCAATGACTTCTATTCTATTCTATTCTATTCTATTCTATTCTATTCTATTCTAGTCTAGTCTAGTCTAGTCTTTACTACTCTAGTCTTTTCTATTCAATTATATTCTATTCTATTCTAGTCTATTCTAGTCTAGTCTATTTATTTGTTTGCTTGTAATTACATGAAGGCAAGTAAATGATGGAGGAATTTGGTTACACTTTATTTTAAGGTGTTGTTGTTACAGTGTAATTATGTAAGTACTGAGTAATATTAATTAACTACATGTACTTACAATATGGTTAGGGTTAGGATTTGGATTTGGTTTAGGCTTACTTGCATGTAATTATGCATACTTTATTGTTAATATAATAGTAAGTACATGGGACACCTTAAAATAAAGTGTTACCAAGAATTTAAAGAGGTGTACAGAATAAAAACGGATAGTTAATTGCAGTAACTCTGAACAATCAGATATTGTCCAAATATATACTGTATACACAATACAAATTTATAGTTTAATGTTATTTTTTGTTTTCAATATTTTACTCGAAATGTGTGCTTATACTATTTTCTTTTTGTCATTTGGTTTAATATTTAACATGCAATGAAATTTGTTTGTGACTTGTCTAAATTGTGAAATGTCTAAATTATTTTTGAGGCCACTATACAAACAAGATCTCAGAAGACAATCTGAAACTGTGCAGAGAAAGTCAATAGAAAGTAATTGCATAATGATGGGATTAAATGAGCTGTTATCATGTTCATGTCTTTGATCATAATGGGCCAATGTAAACAAGAAACTGAAAAGCAGTAGAAGATAAGCCAAAATTACCTTCAATTTGGAGCAGCAAGGCTCTCGTGCCGTCTTCTTTTCCACACTCATGATGCCCTGGAAACAATATGAATGACAGATGACAGAACAGTGCAGAGCGTGTTAACACCAGGATCGTTATGAACAGCATCACATTATTGTCGTGCAAACAGCAAGGTCCATTGTTCATGGGAGTAAGAAAACATCATCTGAGGGGAAAGACCCCTGAGGGTGGAGCTGAGAGTGGATTCAGAATTTGCACCACATTTCCTGCAAGAGGAAGGGTGCTTGAAAAAAGTTTTCAAGAACAAAAGAAAAATAAAGAAAAATGTATTTATACTTTTATTTATACATTTTATGCTTTTTGATAAAATAATGGTTTGTCATTTCTTTGTATGCTTTATTTAAAAAAAAAAAATGTAATCACTTTTTTAATGAAAATCACGTCATTTATTGGCAAGCTGGCCATTGTATAGTGTAACAAGCTAATACATACATTCATATACACACATACATAAAAAATTTATTCACAGATGTGAAAAATAACCCTGTTCATGTGCATAGTCTAAAATAATACAATATTAATACAGATAACTCATCTCTGCAACACATGAAAACAGGATCTTTTTTATAAACAAGAAGAAACTTGTCAGACAGCTAGAGATACAGAGCTCAAACCTACCTGTGCTGTTGCCTGTGTCCCTCAGAATGGATGGAGGACTCTGGCACTTTGCTTACAGGTAAGGCTTTATCATTTAGTGTTATAACATCTAATCAGTAACCAAACAATCATGTCCCTCTGGTGATCATGTCAACAGGTCACTTCTCTACAGCGAGGGGGGCTGGGGTTTCTCAGAGGTAGAGAGGACAGAGCAGACCAATGCGGTCTCATATGCTTTGTTTTTGCGTGTGTGTTGTTTGTGTGTGTGTGTGAGTGAGTGTGAAAAGTGAGAACTTTCACTCTTTGCCTGTAAAATCACCCCAATCTGGAATAGTTTTGCTGCAGAAGTCACTGTATCCTAAACTATCAATATATATATATATATATATATATATATATATATATATATATATTATTAGAATAATAAAATTATAAAAAGGTATATTGATAATTATGATAAAGCTCTACATGTATAGCAGCTATTCAATTTCAGTGTCTGCTGAATTCCAACACAGGCACACCTATTTCTGCATAATGAAGTACTGATTAGGTGATCACCTCAACTAAATTTTAATTAACAATGTAAAGTAAAAAAAACTACTGTTGTGGTCACCACTTTATTTTAGCAATAGGACAGCTTGGATGACAAAAAGAGTGCTAGTAGTATCTCAAATGTAGTTGGAAGCAAATAATAGTTATTGGCCTTGCCACAAGAGTTGAAAAGAAAAGTTTTGGGTGAGGAAAAGAAGGGCAAAATTCTTAAATTTTACTGGCAGATGGATACAGTGAGCATCAGTTTGCTTCCATCCTTAAAATTTCAAAGACAACAGTTCATGAGAACAAGGTCAAGCTGCACACACTGGGCACAAGACTGGCAGAAAAAATGACTCTTAACTGATTGGGATGACCGCCAGCTATTTTGAATGTCACTCATCAACCACATGATGACATCAGGTGATCTACAAAAAGAATTGTAAACAGCAGCTAGGGTGATATATCTATCTATTTAGACCAGTTGACATTTTCTGCAAATATAAATGCTCTAAATGACAATATGATTATTTGGAATTTGGGAGAAATGTTATCAGAAGTTTAAAGAATAAAAAAAAAATAATAATAAATAAAAAACCTGAGAAACTGATCATTTAGCAGCGGTCTCTCAATTTTTTCCAGAGCTATATATATATATATTATCCTGGAAGAAGAAGAAAAAAAAATGGATTCTGAAAAAAATAAATAAATAAAACAATGAGTGTATATTTTTAAGGTTTATTATTATTATTATTATTATTATTATTATTATTATTAAATAACATTGTAATGTAAAAGCAAATACACATTAAAATACCACAAGTGTCAAACTTATTTTTTATTGAATTAATGGTTATTATGAATTATGACTCCATGAAGTGGATTACAAAAGCCTTTGAGGCCTTGACACCTGATATCAGGTTACAATCACAAGTTTGATTTGTTTGTGAAATCACATTAAAAGTACAGACACACACAAGCATGGCATTATTCATATGTGACAGGCAGAAAACATAAAACAGATCAAATTAAAGTGATAATTGAAATATATTGCACGTAATTGCAGTAAGTTTTTGACAAAACAAAATAAAATAGTGGTTATCATTTAAACAAATATAAAGCATTGATTTTGGCACAGACAGATTGGCAGTTAATGAAGCTGATTCACTTAAAACATGCTGAAAAGTACAAACGGCAGTAATGTGTTTGTTTGGCTTGAAACTAAATCATCACACACATCAGCTTCTAATTATTAATTGTGCATATACAACCACCAAAATTAATCAGATGTAACATTAACTAAAATTTTCATACATTTCTGTGTCAGGTAAACTTAAACTTCAACCCTGCATTCACAGCCTGTGACATGTCTGTATGTGAAGTGGGTTGGGGAGTTTTTACTGCAAGTCAGCATGATTTCTCTCATCTCATAATTTCTCTCTTTACAGCACTGGTGACTCTGTTCAAGCTGAAGTGTGCCGTTAGTATGAACCCACCTGCAAGAAATAAAAATATAGAACTCAGGGGCCACATATGATACCAATGATATATTGTCTGTGTCCACCAAAGCTAAATACATAATTGAGTAGCATAAAGCTAAAGGTCTGTAAAATCAGAGATAAAGCACTAAACAGTATTACACAATAAACAATATTTTGTACTGTTATATACAGTATATATATATATATATATATATATATATATATATACATACAGTACCACTGCTCCCTATACACAAAGTATGCAGTTTGCGTAGGGCACCAACTCCCAGGGGGGCACCATCCCAGTTGCGCAAAAAAAAAAAAAGAAAAAAAAAAAGTGAAGCGCCATTCCCACATTCGCACCAGTGACCGCTCGCACCTCATGTTTGCGGCTGAATGCAAATGATCATAATTGATGGACAACTTGTCTATGCCCGTGAAAAGACAACAGCAATCCGGGGCCGAGAAAAGAAAAAAATAAAATAAAAATAAGATGAAAACGAAGCCCATGCATCACTTTCAGGTAGGCTACATTCGTAAGCCTGAGAAACTTTTTTGGCTGTTGACGTAATAGCTAATTTCACCACCACCAAAGCATCTAACATTCTCTCTGAGTTGCCATGTTCCCTTACGAAAATTAGTCATGGTTTTAACACGAATAAAACCAAAAATCCTGGTTCTTGTAGCCATGGTAACCGCAAATTAACCATGGATTTGTTACTTCAAATAATAATTTACAAAGAAGTATTAAGACAATATTTTTTGTGGTTATAAAAACAGACTTAAGCCAAAAACAGCCTTTAAAATGACTTAAATGCCTTATATAAAACAATGAGGCAATAATGATTGGTTAATTAATGATTATGTTTTCAATGAATAACACTGTTAAAATACATAATGTAATACAAAATAAATGTATGTACATTACATGTTATTATATATGCCTGCAAAGGGAGCTAAAGGCCTGGTAATTGCTGCTGTTACAGGACAATCAAATCCTTGTTTAATAGGCTGTTGACCAAACATTTAATTCAAATATCCACCTTTTGGTATAGGCGATACATGGACATCACATCCCCTGCAAAAATTAACCATGGCTTTATCGTAGTAAAACTGCTTAATTTTCTTTTGCGTAGATTTCTGAATGCTAGAGACTATAAAATAAATCAGACAACTGCATTAATAAAATCATAGCCATAGGTAACTGTCTAGAGCTACAATTGTCATTTGTAAATAATACAATTGAATTAAAATGTATTTATTTACTTTTATATCTTATTAAAGTTCTATTTTGACCCCTATAGTAGGTTTATTTTTTTATTTTTTTTTATTTTTTTTTATTTTTTTTAACTTCCATAATATTTGAGAGAGGGGGCACAACAATACAATCCTGCTTAGGGCATCTATTTGGTCAGCAGTGGCCCTGTATATATATATATATATATATATATATATACATATGTATGTGTGTGTGTGTGTGTGTGTGTGTGTGTGTTTGATGGGGGTATATAACAGGGCTAACATTTCCAAGACACCTGCTTGAAATGACTGAAATCTGCTATGGTTATTTTGCTATGGTTATTATTTTAAATAAATATGTACTGTATTTAAAAGCATGCATCACAAATATGTGCACTACTATATGGCCCCAAAATTTTGAGGCTTTTATATTAGCTAATTACTTGCAGCTGAGCATGGGGCTAAATGCCTCCTTTAAGGAAAATTCATGTAAAAATTTTACATGGACATATGAACATTATATGCAAAATACATATTAGACCCCATTGGACCTTATTATTTTTATTAGTAGTAGAGTTTTTTTTTTTTTTTTCTTCTTTTCACTTAACCTTAATATCTAACTTAATTTGTTAATATTGTCTTTGTCAGCAGCTCTCTATATTTTGCCTTTTGTCATTTCCATAATTTATGCACATGGTTTTGCATGAGTTATCTAAGATGAAAATAATTGGCCAATATGAAAATACAATAATTTGTCATGACCAAATATTTCTAAAATGGGATGAGACTCAATATTCAAATATTTACAATCTTAAAAAAAAACCTGTGCTGAAAAAAATGACAAACATTCTGACAATACCCTCTACTGGCCAAAGGCTATTTGTCAGGGAACTAATTAATGAATGCAGATGTGTGCTTATTGCTTTTAGCGGTTTACTATCTTTGTAATACTGCAACAGGCCTTCACGTGAACATCCGGCTAACAAAGTGTCTCTAAAATAATAAAGACTAAAATATTCTAGCTTATTTTAGAATAAACAGGCTGATGATGTTAGACTTGCCTGTTGTGTGTCTCACACTGGCCCTCACAACTGGGCAGCTCGACTTCCTGTGAGCAGTCAGCAATCGTGAGGTTCATCCTCATCAATCTGGCAGTGCATGTAACATTACCTATGATACACAGAACAAAATAAGCAACATACTTAAATGAGTAAAATTAATACAGATTTGTACAACCTTAAATTTTTTTTTAGATGGCCTTAACTAATGTACGTACAACTAAAAATAAGTACAATGTACTTATTGTGTTCATATTGTATTGCAAAACAATTTTGCTGCTATTGAGATGGGATACGGGGTAAGGTTAGGGACAGCTTTGGTGGTATGGGTAGGTTTAAGGGTTAGTTAAGTTGTAAGGGATGGGTGAAAGGTGTATTTATAAATGTAGATGTAATTACATGCAGGTATTTTTTTGAAATATAAGTACAATGCAAACACATGTATGTACACAATAAGTTAATTGTATCAAATGATTCATTTAAATGTAAGCACATAATAGTTAAGGTCACCTAATATAAAATAGGACCGCTTGTGGAATAATAACACTTGTTGGATTTGTGCTAGTCAGAAAATGTCTGAGCATTGAAACATACGCAACTATACAGACAAATCACTGGTTTTGGGTCACAGACAAGACTGTCTGTTAACAGGTTTTGGATATCAGACAAAACGCTGATGACTGGATTTTGAATACAAGACAAAACTGATATGTTCTGGCAGGATCCAACATCCGGGTCTGGATCTAAAATTTCTGATGTGGAGACTGTATCTAACACCATAACTGATGAAGGTTCAAAAGTATGTGGTCAGTAAGTTAGAAAATAACAGGAGATAACACAAACGTTCTTTGTGTAATTTTGCTTGCGAGTAGAGCTCTCTTGATCAGCTCTCGAGGGAGATGGCTGATCTCACTATGATGAGCTGTGTCAAACTATATTGTGGCTGGTAGGCAATACATATGCAGCAGCAGGCCAGACAGGTGGGGCAATGCACACCATAGCGGTGTTGCAAGCTGATCTTCCAAAGGACCTTGGCCAAGACAAGTCAAGGTACTGTCTCCAGAAGTAGACCTAGAGCTCTGCTGAAAAACAGATCTCCATGCCACCAAGCACATGGTCCGTGCTATCGGTTGCTCCATTGCTGTAATGGTTGCCACAGAGTGGCATATGTGGTTGACACTCTTAGAGTGTCAGACTGTGTCTCTACGTCTCGTGTTTCCCTCCTCTCGTTTCCTTATTTGGAGCTCCTGTTCTTGTCCTAGTTTTTGTCATCATTAGTTAATTAGTCCCCAGCCCTGTGTTATTAATTATCTCGTTTCCCCAAGTGTTCTTAAGCCCTGTGTGTCCTCGCCTCAGTGTTCGGTCTTGTGTATGTCAATGTGGTTGTCCGTGAATATCTTTCCCGAGTTCATCATTAAAGATTGTGTACGTCTCCTCGTTTCCAAGCTCCAACAACACATGACAGAAGACCGAACCAACACCGAATTGATGGAACCTGCCGCTCAATTCCTTGCCCTTGCCCGTCAGGATCTCCCCTTCTACGAGTTCGCGGGGGAGTTCTGTAAATTGGCCGCGGGGGTCACGTTGGACGACGCGGCTATCCTCCACCTGTTCCGGCTCAGGGTCACAAAGGCGCCTCCCTATCTCCGCGCTTCCAGAGCGCCCCCAAGAGCCCACGCCGCCAGAGCGCCCCCCAGAGCCCTTCCAGAGAATACAAGTCCTAAATTTTGCCTAAAAATTTTTTTTGGGGGGGCTATATCCCCGCGAATCCTGCTCTGCCATGGCCGTCCGAGTCCCCTTATCCGCCATGGCCGTCCAAGCTCCCAGATCCACCATGGCCTCCTGAGTCCCCTGATCCGCCATGGCCGTCCAAGCTCCCAGAACCGCCATGGCCTCCCGAGTCTGCAGAACCGCCATGGCCTCCCGAGTCCCCAGATCTGCCATGGCCTCCTTAGTCCCCTGATCCGCCATGGCCGTCCAAGCTCCCAGAACCTCCATGGCCTCCTGAGTCCACAGATCCGCCATGGCCTCCTGAGTCCCCTGATCCGCCATGGCCGTCCAAGCTCCCAGAACCTCCATGGCCTCCTGAGTCCACAGATCCGCCATGGCCTCCTGAGTCCCCTGATCCGCCATGGCCATCCAAGCTCCCAGATCCGCCATGGCCTCCCGAGTCCGCAGACCCGCCATGGCCTCCCGAGTTCCCGGAGCCGCCCTGGAGGCCGTATGTCCCCGTACTCTGCCCCTTGAGGCCTCCAGAGCGCCCACCCCCCCTCCTCGTTGGATGTTGTACGGCGCGGGATGCACCTTTTGGGAGGGGGGAGTAGTGTCAGACTGTGTCTCTACGTCTCGTGTTTCCCCTCTTCTCGTTTCCTTATTTGGAGTTCCTGTTCTTGTCCTAGTTTTTGTCATCATTAGTTAATTAGTCCCCAGCCCTGTGTTATTAATTATCTCGTTTCCCCAAGTGTTCTTAAGCCCTGTGTGTCCTCTCCTCAGTGTTCGGTCTTGTGTATGTCAATGTGGTTGTCCGTGAATATCTTTCCCGAGTTCATCATTAAAGATTGTGTTAGTTGAAGTATTCCTCGTCTCCACGTCTCCTCGTTTCCAAGCTCCAACAACACGTGACATAGAGATTGAAGTGAAGAAGAAATGATTTCTCCTTGATATCCTGATCTTGCCCTCTGGCCTTTTTGGTACTGCCATGAACACAGTTGTCTAGAAGTTCAGAGAGGCAAGGAATCAATCAGCAGCATTGAAGAATTAATTCCCCACCACAGTCCTGGGGCCTCATTTATAAAATGCTGCGCAGAAACCATCCTACATTTTGGATCTAACGATTATCACTCAAATATGTGCACAGAAAACGCATGTACGCATCTCTTTCAGATGAGAAATCTACGAATCACAAATGATCTTGAATGTGCAACTGAATGGTTTGCAACTGTCTTGTAAACGACTCCTAATTAATGCCATTAACATGTAAAAGATCACAAGTCATCATCCAAATCCTTTAATTTAGAACAGCGAGCTGCAAGAACAGCTTACATTCTAAAAAGACCTGCAGTACTACGACAAGAAAAAGTAATATGTCTGCTCAGACCCTGACGTGACGCTAGGCAGTTTTTACAAATATGAGCATTGGCGTGCCCACTCTCTAATGGCGCTTTTCCACTGCATGGTACGGTACGGTTAAGTACGGCTCACTTTTGGGGGGTTTTCCACTGGGAACAGTATCTGGTACCTGGTACTTTTTTTAGTACCACCTCAGCCGAGGTTCCAAGCGATCCGTACCGTTACCAAAACGTGACGTGTAAACTCTGCTGATCACTGATTGGCCGGAGAAAATCGTCACTGCCTGCGTCATTGAACTTGCGGCACGAGACACAACAGACCCGCTAGATTTAAATCAGCACAGCCAGCGATGGATTGAACACAACTGTTTTGAATGAGCACACCTTTCTTTTAACAACCAAAAAATGGCTGTTTCATTGTCTGTTGAGGAAGTACAGACGTTCCTCTCGTTCATAGCCGAGGAGCGGATCCAGCGAGAGCTTGATGAAGCGACACGGAATTTAAATGTTTTTCAGGAGACACAGCAGTAGAGGCGGTGCAACTATAACGACATGTGAGTAATCCCACCCACTCTAAAGCAGTACTAAACTGCAGTGGAAATGCAAACCGAGCCGAACTGAGCCGTGCCGTTCTGAACCGTGCCGAGCCGAGTCGTACCACGCAGTGGAAAAGCGCCATAAGATCCAATCTGAGCGTATGCAAGCTTTATAAATGAGGCCCCTGGTCCTTCAGTCCTTCGCTTAGGCCTAGATAATGGACTGATGTTATAAGGAGAGCGTTATTCCGCAGTGAGGTAAGGCGATCTGCTAGCTTATCTGGTCTAGAGCAATGCAATGCTTCTCTGATGTAAGGACTACTGAGGGACAACCTTTCCACAGAAGGTGTTTTCATGGTGAGATGATGCTACCTCTTTGCTTTTATCAGTTGTCCTCCCCTCAGCACAGCTAGGGGTGTTAAACAGTAAGTGCAAAGAATAGGTGATTGATGATATAAAATTGCAACACAACAAAATTTTCCTCTTCTAATCAGCCATCCCCTCCAGCATATTAAGCTGAGAGGTTCTGGTGTGAACATAGTTATTATGCTGTCATGCTTCCTGAAGGTTTGCAAAGAATAGGTAGCTTGATGGAATGTAGTGGGTCTGTTGCTATAGATTCCCACTTTATCATCTGTGGCTCCCTCCAATGCAGAAGACGATAGTGAAGTATAAGCATGCTTCTTTGACGAACGCGCTGTGACAATAGAAACCACTGCTGAGAGGCTGATGCACAGAAATAGAAGCTTGGATAGGAGAGCTGATAGGTTGAAGGTAGATTGCCTCATGGCATTCCTCTTTAAATCTAATCTGTTGCCGACTTCTCCATAGCTAGATGCTGCTCCTTTAAGGATGGCATGTGGCCAAGTATGGTATCCTATACTCAAAATTTGTGCTTTGCATTTCACCCATCCAAGTGCACACACACAGCAGTGAACACACACACACACATCGTGAACAGTGGGCAGCCATTTTTACTGTGGCATCCGGGGAGCAAGTCCAACTCTCTAACCATTAGGCCACGACTGCCCCCCAGTCATGTTTCTTTTTTATGGACCTCTCTTTGGAATAAGCCTCTTTACTCTCTTATGGAGCTTGGTGAATGAGATTTGAAGGACAGAACGTGAATGCATCCCAAGGGAATGTCTTAGGGTTATGCCACCATACTTCAGGCATGTCTGCACTTGCGTATTCCTTCAGACGAATCAAATCGTGTTCATGTAATGTCAACCCCATGACATAACTTCCCGTTCCCATCTCAGGGAATTGGGTTATTTTGTTTTTTTGTTTTTCTTTTAGCCTCGTTCAGACTGTCAGCCCAAATCTGATTTTGTGCATATCCGGATGGAATCTGATTTGAATAACTAACTGTCCACACAGCATATCGCAACTCGCAATCCGATTTGTGTGTCCATAAGCCCTCTTTCTTTTTTATTGAATGTGCATTGGTTTCTATGGTAATGCCGTTGTGTTGTTATGCCTACGCTAAAAACAACAGTAACAGCAATACAGTTTGCAACAAAAATGTTGTCTGACTATCGCGGTTGCACTTTATTATTATATTTCGTCTTGTGAGGCAGCGGCAGAAACGCAGGAAGCTTGAATGTGCGGCTTTATTCCGTGTTGCCGTCTCCGCTACTTTGCTTTTTTTTTTTTTTTTGGTCTCTGCTGCTTTCAAAACACAAAGAGGTACTTATACTAGCAGTATATTGTTTTTTTTTTCGCTTGACTTGCACAACGACACAAGCTTGTTTCTGCAAAGATGTTCAGCATGTTTTCTGCAAAAATGTCTGACGTGTTTACGTTTTGCGTGGCATGAGGACATGAAAAAGCTATGCTAAATCTGATCTGATCGGTCAGACTGAAACGGATTTCCAGAAATGCGATTTAAATAGGATTCCAAACCACATACGAATGTAGCTCGAAATGGATTTGCACAAATTGGATTTCATGTAGTTCGTTGCCATTCAGACTATCTAAATATGATCGGATTTTGCACAAATATCATATTTGGGCTGACAGTCTGAACGAGGCTTTAGAAGTTTCAGTTTATGAAAAAAGTATCTTGTTTTCCAGTACAACTGATTTCTGAAGGAAATGATTTCATACTGTATTTTCATGAATGGGAAAAAGCCCTTCACTGTGGTCACTGGAAAAGTGGACAGCTGCCTTGGCTTGATACTAACATTGGTCTTGCAGTTAACATATGGAGTTCACATCAGGGAAGAACTAGACCCCACTGTGCTATGGTACAGTTCCATTACAAGACCAACTAGAGTGAAACATTTGTGTAAACCTACATGAATAGCAGCAATGATGTTCATCCCACACTCGTAAATCCTGGATACACAGAAACATAATACATTAACTTTATAGGAGACAGAACCAGAAAAAAAAAGATGTATATGAGCAACAAACTTGATTCAGTTTGTGATACTGATGTGAGTTTGGTCATTCCCACCTCAGCACATGTTTGCACCGGACACACGGTTTTCACAACCTCAGTTCCTGTCTGACTACAGCTGTAAGACTCACACGGACGTGAAGGGTCTGTCCAGCGATCACCCACCTGAATCCAGCAGAGCGAGAACACATATACATGCATTGTTCAATGTATTTTATGCTAACTTTGGTTACAGCAAGGTCTTTTAAAGGGGCCTCTAAAACTATACAAAAACAAACAGAAATCCCATTGTGAGTAAACATGTGAACTATTTCCTTTACCTCGTAAGTCTTTCCATTGTACTCGCAACTCTTCTCAACTGTAAATAAGCACAAAAAAAAACATACTCTAAATCTGCAGCAACCTCAAGAAAAAAGAATATGTATTTTTTTCCAAGCACAAGTGACACGCTACACTATGCTATTCTGTGGAAAGATTGCAACATTACCGCATATCTGATTGTCACAGCAGTCAGAGACCAGCATGGAGTAGGTGCTGCAGACTGGAGTGGGTTCTCGAGGTTTGGGTATGCACTCTTCAGTTCTAGTCTGGTTATTACATGTGCATATGTGACAGTTTGATTCCCATACTGCTCCCACCTTGTAGAAAGATGAAAGATTTCTGTTATGCAGTATTCACAATAAACATCTATTTACAGATATTTTTAACAGAGGTTTGTGGTTTTACTGTTAAATGAACTCTTACCGGCATGGGCTCACCCAATGGCCCTTTACATGCTGAAAAATAAATATGAAATGCATATCTAAATTACTCAGTTTAGAGAAATTTGCATTACTTATTAAGGAAAACTAGCAAAGTATCTTTGCAAACAAAATACACTGCCCGTCCAAAAAAAAGTCACACACTCTAATATTTCATTGGACCGCCTTTAGCTTTGATTACGGCACACATTCGCCGTGGCATCATTTCGATAAGCTTCTGCAATGTCACAACATTTATTCCCGTCCAGAGTTGTATTAATTTTTCGCCAAGATCTTGTATTGATGATGGGAAGGTCGGACCGCTGCGCAAAGTCTTCTCCAGCACATCCCAAAGATTCTCAATGGGGTTAAAGTCAGACTCTGGACTCTGTGGTGGCCAATCCATGTGTGAAAATTATGTCTCATGCTCCCTGAACCACTCTTTCACAATTTGAGCCCGATGAATCCTGGCATTGTCATCTTGGATTATGCCCGTGCCATCAGGAAAGAAAAAATTAATTGATGGAATAACCTGGTCATTCAGTATATTTAGGTAGTCAGCTGAATAACATAATCATCCATGCAGTAATTATCCAATGGGAGGATCTTACCTATTTGCTTAGTTAAATCCAGGTGGTGACTTTTTTTTTTGGATGGGCAGTGCATATTACATTTTAAAATATTACTGTAACAAAACTTGTCATCACAATGCTTTCAGGATTGGCCTATAAATAATAATAATAATAAAAAAATTGTTTTGTAATATTTGGTTGAGTTCTTAACTCACTTGGGCATTCAGACACACAGATTTGCTTGTGTTCTTCTGCAAGCATCTGGCCATCTGGACAAAAGCAGCCTGATCTCAGACCAACCACAGAGGTTGCAGGCACGCGGACACTGAGGAGACAATAGAGTGATGGGTGTGAGGTCATACATGGAACAGCAAACATACAATCCTAATCGTAACCATTATTAAAAATAAATAAATCAAATAAAAAGTGGGGGAAAAAATCTAGGCATTTTTCACTGAAACACAATCTTCTAATTACGAGGTGAATATGAAGTAGGTCTTGAACTCTAGAAATGTTTGAGTCATTTAAAGTAAAAATCTTTCTCACCCGCCTCGACAGACATCATTTGGAGACTTTCGACACTCGTTGTACATCATTCCTTCCGGACATGTGATCTCTAAAACACAGTAGAATATTATTAGAAGACAGCAACGCTTTCAAAGTCTACTACTAAAGCATTTTGTTATTGGAGATAACACAAAATCAAATGGACATGGAAAACACAAGTTTCGGCCAATAAAATTACAGTAACTTATACTACAAAATCAAGCTATGAATTCCACAAATTCAGTTTCATGAACCTAAAAGGATTCGTAAAGACTTGCAGGTCTTTAAACTGGTATATACGTAAATTAGTTAGGTTTTAAGATGATGTTAATATGTTGTAGACATTATTGTGCAAATGTACAGAAATATAAGGGTGCTACTACTATTTTCAGAAACTGTGCTTTCATACTGTTTTCTTACCACAGAAGCCATTGGTAAGGTATCTCCAGTCCACACAAATACCAATCCTTTTGCACTCTGATGCTGCGTACTCCAGAGAGGAACAGGCACCAACACTACTATTGTATGAACAGTAGTCAAACCGGCAATTCTTCTCTACGGATGTAAGATTGATCCTTTCACCACACTCCGCAAATACTCTAAGTAAAAGATGTTAGCACCTATTGTTATAGTCACAATGCAACAAAGCCAAGCAAAACTATGAAGTTGTTTCTCATTTTATATGAAAAAAAAAAAAAAAACACACAGGATTTTTATTTCTAAAACACAACTGTTATTCTTATTGACCTCAGTGGTTTGAAAAAACCCAACAGTGACTTACTCATGGTGAAGTAGGTCACATATTGTAGGATGGCAGGATGGCGGAGGTGGAGGTGGAGGAGAAGGTGGCAGGGGAGGGACACAAGGAACATTGGTGAGCACAGATTTGCAGTAGGGTTTCAGAGAGTCTTCTACAACCCAGTCATATGCAGTCTTATCACAGCAGTTGTCATCTTCAACTACACCGTTTCTTCGTATACACGACTGCCCACCACAGACACCTGCAAAATCAAGAGTGTAAGGTTATCACAATCTATTTATGGTCTGTGATATCATATGTACCATGAACCACATGTTGTCAACCACATGTGCCAGTAACTTTCCATCAGAAGTTAATTGACTTTAATGACATACCGCACTGTCCTTGGGTGTTGTTTTGGAAGTACTCCATTGCCAGGTTGATTAACAGATTGTTGAAAGGTGTAAGAGAAACATAGGAACGGATAGGCTTGATGTAGATGTAGACCTGGTTATCACTGTTTTCAAACTTGAAGACCTGATCTTCATATGGTGGTTTTATAATCTCCTGGTTCAATGTACACTGGAAAAAGATAGAGACAATCTGCTTATCATCAAATCTCAAGGGAAATATCATCCCCATGTTAATCAGACAGACTGGTCCTGTCTTTTGTCTAATAAAGAGAAATATGGGTCCACACTTTATCCCCATACAAATGAATGGCTCTAGGAGACTAATACACTAGTACATTACTAGAATAGCACATTTTATTATTATTCTTTTTTTATCATTATAAACATACCTCTACCGTGAACTCCTCTGTTACCATAAGTGTGGCAATATCATTCCAGTACTTTAATGTGATTCCCCTAGAACACGAATTATCAATTTCCGGCACACAGTAGTAGTTGTCTACAGTAATGCTTAATCTGTGCTGCAGTACTCGCTCCTCCACTAGAGTGTAGGTGCAGTTATCCATGAAGTCAAAAGTGATCCCCTGGAAGGAGATGTAGTGTGGGTCTCCATAAACTTGACACTGGCCTAAAAAAGAAATCAGGAAAAATAGACTGAAGTTGAAGTAAAATGATACAAACTTTTGTAAAAGAGTGATGGCATCCTCATCACTCTTCTTATTTTCCATTGGCTGGAAAAATAGATAGCCACACCACTAACTAGTCCAACTGATTTCAATGTGTATATAACCAGTCATTTTACTTACAGTCACACTTCCAGCTCTCACAGCAAGTCTCTTCATCTTTGACCAAAGACTCCTTGTCTCTAGGGCAATCAGTCCTGATTGCGGATGTTGGACAGGTAATGGATTTTACCTCAGTCACTCCAGCATTACAGGCTTTATCAGCACAATCCTCTCTCCAAGTTTCTCCACACAGCCAGCTTTGATTTCGCATCACATCTTTGCACTCGCACACTAGTTAAAAAAAAAGACAAACATAAGATCCCAATCAATCAAAATGTGTATCACACATAACTTAGTTTAAAACATTGAATATATTGTAATTAACATTTAATTTAAAGCTTGGAATTATTTCTATATGTCATTTAAGTTGTAGTAGGCCCTGGGGTTATGTCATCATGTAGTAGTGTATTTGTGAGCTGAATGAGTAGTAGGCTATTATTACCTGGAGTTGTGTGTTCAGTGGTAGGTATTGTAGTACTGAGTACAGATGTCAGAGAAGGGGTTGTTGTTGTAGGATTAGTTGTTGTATTCACTTCTTGAGGTGAGTTTGGACTTAGAATGGTGATAGTAGGGCCAGTTACTATTATTAATTCTAGTGGGAATGAGAGAGGAAAAAACAGTAAGTACAAATTACATTTGTATGGCAGTTTTTTTTGTTTTTTTTTAGCACATTCAGAGTATTTTTTATTTTTATTTTTTGGACATTAATGGTGTTATATTTGTAGAAAGCATTGTTTAAATGTTCATTCTAGCACAAGTTTATATTTATAGTGTCTTCCACACCTGTTGTAGACACTGTTGACACTGAAGTGCTATATTTTACAGAAGTTGTAGCTTCAGTAGTTGGCTGAGTTGCAGTTGTGTATTGTTTTGTTGGTATGGTTGTTTCTGTTGTACTTTCAGTTGTTGATGGACGTGTTGTGGTTTTGTGTTCTGTTGTGCTCTCAGTTGGTGGTGGTTGTGTTGTGGTTGTTTCTTCCACTGGAGTTGTGTATGTTTCTGTTGTACTTTCAGTTGTTGATGGACGTGTTGTGGTTTTGTGTTCTGTTGTGCTCTCCGTTGGTGGTGGTTGTGTTGTGGTTGTTTCTTCCACCGGAGTTGTATATGTTTCTGTTGTACTTTCAGTTGTTGATGGACGTGTTGTGGTTCTGTGTTTTGTTGTGCTCTCAGTTGGTGGTGGTTGTGTTGTGGTTGTTTCTTCCATTGGAGTTGTGTATGTTTCTGTTGTACTTTCAGTTGTTGATGGACGTGTTGTGGTTCTGTGTTTTGTTGTGCTCTCAGTTGGTGGTGGTTGTGTTGTGGTTGTTTCTTCCATTGGAGTTGTGTATGTTTCTGTTGTACTTTCAATTGTTGATGGACGTGTTGTGGTACTGTGTTCTGTTGTGCTCTCAGTTGGTGGTGGTTGTGTTGTGGTTGTTTCTTCCATTGGAGTTGTGTATGTTTCTGTTGTACTTTCAGTTGTTGATGGACGTGTTGTGGTTCTGTGTTTTGTTGTGCTCTCAGTTGGTGGTGGTTGTGTTGTGGTTGTTTCTTCCATTGGAGTTGTGTATGTTTCTGTTGTACTTTCAATTGTTGATGGACGTGTTGTGGTACTGTGTTCTGTTGTGCTCTCAGTTGGTGGTGGTTGTGTTGTGGTTGTTTCTTCCATTGGAGTTGTGTATGTTTCTGTTGTACTTTCAGTTGTTGATGGACGTATTGTGGTTCTGTGTTCTGTTGTGCTCTCAGTTGGTGGTGGTTGTGTTGTGGTTGTTTCTTCCACTGGAGTTGTGTATATTTCTGTTGTATTTTCAGTTGTTGATGGACGTGTTGTGGTTTTGTGTTCTGTTGTGCTCTCAGTTGGTGGTGGTTGTGTTGTGGTTGTTTCTTCCATTGGAGTGGTGTATGTTTCTGTTGTACTTTCAGTTGTTGATGGACGTGTTGTGGTTTTGTGTTCTGTTGTGCTCTCAGTTGGTGGTGGTTGTGTTGTGGTTGTTTCTTCCATTGGAGTGGTGTATGCTTCTGTTGTACTTTCAGTTGTTGATGGACGTGTTGTGGTTCTGTGTTCTGTTGTGCTCTCAGTTGGTGGTGGTTGTGTTGTGGTTGTTTCTTCCATTGGAGTTGTAAACATTTCTGTTGTACTTTTAGTTGTTGATGGACGTGTTGTGGTTTTATGTTCTGTTGTGCTCTCAGTTGGTGGTAGTTGTGTTGTGGTTGTTTCTTCCATTGGAGTGGTGTATGCTTCTGTTGTACTTTCAGTTGTTGATGGACGTGTTGTGGTTCTGTGTTCTGTTGTGCTCTCAGTTGGTGGTGGTTGTGTTGTGGTTGTTTCTTCCATTGGAGTTGTAAACATTTCTGTTGTACTTTTAGTTGTTGATGGACGTGTTGTGGTTTTATGTTCTGTTGTGCTCTCAGTTGGTGGTAGTTGTGTTTTGTATTCCTTTGTGCTCTGTGAGGATGGTGGTTCTGTTGTGGTTTTGTATTCTATTGTGCTCACAGCTGTTGGTAGTTGTGTTGTAGTTGTGTCTTTAATTGGAGTTGTAGAAGATTCTGTTGTCTTCTCAGTTGTTGGTTTCGTTGTGTATTCTGTTGTTGGTTTTACGTATTGTGTTGTGCTCTGAGTTGTTGGTCGTTGTGTTGTGGCTGTGTGGGTTATTATTGTTGTAGATGACTGAGCTGTCGATGTGTAATAAATTGTAGTCGTAGTTGTAGATGTAAATGTAGGAGTGCAGACAATTTGTCCATCAAGGCATTTACTAAGCAAAAATAATACAAATTTTAATTAATGGTATGTATATAGTTTATAAATGTTTTATCTTAAATATCCTTTCAGTACTGAAACAAGAGTCTACAAAATGGCTTTTAAATATCCTTTCAGCACTGAAACAAGAGTCTACAAAATGGCTTACCAGCATGTATAAGAAGTGCACATTTCATCAGGAGGTGACAACACTCTGTTCATGAAGGTACAAGTGCAGTTGTCCAAAGCGGTGCATTTTCCTAAGTTTTCGTCATAATATGGGGTCTCCTCAGGGCATCTTGGGTAGCAACCTGAAATGTCATACATTGCTTGGTGAGCGTTTAAATAGTTTCCGTTTCTAAATTCTAGCAGTACGGAATAATGTAGTACAACAGCGAGATAAAAAAACAGGAACAGAAAGAGGAAAAAATACCTTCAAGTTTTCCTGTAAAGTGGTTATTAGTGCCACAGGTCTTAACCTGGCCACAGGGATTGTAATGCCAGGTGCACTGTCCCACTTCATTGTAATAGTCACAATACACCGCTGTGGAGATGAACAAACACTGTAATCACTTGACTAACTAAGACTAACTAAGCTTTACCAGGAAATACTCATGCTGGGAAAATTCTTCATTGTTTCCGAAGTCCAATCCAATAATTACAATAGAATACAATACGTACGACACAAATCGGGGGTTCTCCAGTTGATGCAGACGTCCTTTGCACTGCACACCTCTGCGTAAGCTGAGACAGCAGTACAAAAGCCGAGAAACTTTCCCTCAAACTCACAAGAACAGGACTCCAAAACACAGGCTTGGTAATAAGGCTCTGGATCTACCTAGTAGTCAAAAGAATGCAACAGTTACTGCGTGGTTCAATAAAGGTTCCACCTTCCCTCATGACAAGAAATAAATTGCGAGTACACTGTGTACCTGAACCAACTTTCAAACTCAGAAACAGTTTGATGAACTTGAACAAAGTTTAGAAATGTCTGATGTAGAAATAATGCTTTGTTATTAACCAAGATTAAGCATCAGAAACAACATTATTTTATTAACTTTTGGCACTGCAAAGTACCTTCAAATGGCAATCTATAAAGGTGTCCGATCTCAGGATCATACATCGCCGCTGGGCCCAGGCTGCACAGTAGGAGTGTCGTTCACAAGGAAATGTTTCATGGGTTACATCTGAGCATGGTGGAGTTGCTGTCTTCCAACTATTCCCAAAGTCCAAAGCACTGAAAACTTCTGAGGAGCTGCTTGTCAGAAGGTCGTTTGTCACCTTTCCATCAAAGTTCCCACAAAGTCCCAACACTCGCCCCTAATGTTCCACAGTTGAAAGAGAACATTGCATGTCTTCACCACTCAGTAGCACATGTTTCAAGATCTATATTCCTTGTTGTTCCTGAACCAACATTCCTATCAAACTATCATAGTCCTGACATTACATATCCACTCCATGCCTAACCTTGCCCTAAAGAGGAGGTCAGATAGATATGTTCTTAAGAATGTTGTTCAAGTCCCAACCTTGGTGCTAAATTGAGAATAAAGATTGTTGAAAACAAGTTTGATCCAGGGCCAACAAGGATGTTAATTTATCAACTTTTACTTGTGATTTAACCATTGTTAGCCATTTTTATAACATCTGCCTTTCGTAGTGACCTCTCTCCAAAATTTCATCTTTCTATTCAAGAGAAATAATTTTATATCAAAACTGTGTACTAGGTCTATCACAACTCTTGCAGCATGTCCAAACCAGGCACAATGCAATGAAATTTCAGCAAGAAGTAATTTACAGCGTCCTTGAGCTTGGGAAAGGCGCTATATAAATTAAACAAATTATTATTATTATTATTATTATTATTATTATAACAGTTTTGCTCACAACGAGTTTAAAAACAAAAGGTTTGCTCCCACTTCAAGCAATTTGCTGAAGCAAAGCAATCCGCCATCATTCATTTTCAATAACAGTTCAGGCAACGTGAGCAACAGAGACCGTACTTGATGCAGATGGATACTATGGCAGAGCAGGAAATCATCTGGACAGCTTGCTGCTTTTTGCATGACATCTGATTAGTTCACAATGTAAATACTGAATATTAATCTTAGACAATAAAATAAATTAAATGTGAATTCTTACTCTCCACTGAGGCTCTAGTTGGATGGTGACCCTGGTATGTTTGTCCCAGATTACAGTGATCCCCAGTCCAGGAACTGAGATAATGATGTAGAGGCCCACAGTTTGGATTGAGTACAGGGGCTCTGCCAGCAATGCAGCCCCTGCCTGAAGTATCTTAGTTACCTTCATGTCACTCAACATCAGAGTCACTGCACCCTGTCAAACATTAAGCAAATATTTACAATTTCATAACAGAGTGCATTATAATTTTTACTTGATACAAAGTTAAAATATTGACAACATCCAACAACAATTTATATATAAACAGATGGTCATTTACCAAGAGCTCCACTGAGATGGCGCGGGAACATGTTAAAGACTCGTCACAACAAGGAACACTCTCAGTTTTAACTGCAAACTGCCCAGCTGAACCAGCGTCCTTATACAAGAAGTAATAGAAGTTAAATATGTTTGCCAATTGTTGAGTGCTACTTTTTAAAGAACTTGTGAATTTTACTAGTATGATGTACATTAACTAAGTCAGAATCTTTTGGAAAAGATAATTTGTCACATTGCAACCACTCACCTTCACTAGGGTGTACTGACAGTGGCCATCGAATCTGTACCATTTGGAGTCAAAGGTGCGATACTGTCCATTTCCAAACACCTCACATACTCCTGAACATGCCTCATCTATACAAGACCATTCACCACCTCTACATGTGCTGCAAAACACAAAATCATGTAATTCAGTCTGGTGATTTTTTACTTCATTGTAATTTTGCAGGGCAGGATATCTCAAAGCATACAATCTTAAAGCTCTCAAATGTCATTCATGCTTGTGATCGCTTAGAATCTTGAGGTGGTGGCTCAAGTGAGATTTGAGCACTACAGTGTAGAGGAAGATTTTTAATAAATATCAGCTCAGATTTAGAAGAGCTGAAATATATTGGACAAGCTGAATAGACTACTTTTAATATGATTTTTGTTGTTGTTAATGTAATTTTAAGAGCTTAATAACCTCAATATCCACTTACTTTTCCGGTAGGAAAAAGAGCATCTTGAGTATTCTACAAAATATCTCCTTTTTTATTTTCATAAAAGGAAAACCCTATGGCTTTGGAATGACATGAAGGTGGGTAAATTATTCTTTTAAAATATGTGAACCAAGGTGAGGGCTAGAAGACAGGGTTCTTACCATATTTTACAGTTGGTCTCTACACTCTGCCCAGTTTCATACACCTTCCCACTGAATTCGCAGGTGCAGTTTTCATGAACCACACAACCACCGTTGTGATCTTCAAAAAGGCCATCTGGACAATAACAGCCACTGATACAGCTGTTATCATCACTCTGTGAATATAGATCAGCAATTTCATTTAAACTCTTGCAGAAAATTAACACTATAACACTTGTCAAATTTGATAACAGATGTCAAATATTAGACAAACGCTTACTACAGGTTTGTTCAAGCTTTCACATGTCCTATGGGCTGTGTTCACTGGTATTTGGGCACAATCCAGGCAAATCTTTCCCACTGTGCAATCTAGAAAATAGGAATAGAACTTAATAGAAATCTTTTGCACGGAATCACAGATTTTCCCAGTTTTAATGGTTTGCAGGATTAGTTGGTGTTATATTACTTGAGAATTTATTGCGGAGATCACTAAAAAAGTGACTAACTACATGCCGCTCAACTACACAATGCCTGGTTATTTAAACATATTTTAATTAATTACGCATACAGTATTATCACATCATTAATTGCAGGCAAATAGCATTGTTTCAATCACAGTAAAATCACAATTACTTAAAATACAGAGATTTCTTGTCTATTGTTTCATTATAAATGAATTATTGAGACAAATATATATATAAATCTGTGTTCAGAACCGCCATAGAGGCTATTCAGTTTAAATACACATACTAAAAGGTGCTATATGCACTGGTTCAGTATTCTGTTGTTTAGTGTGTTTTTGTTGTTGTTGTTTTTCTAAAATGTAAGAAGATAATTTCACTCACTGCAAACTTTAGGACAATGAAGTTGTCCATTTTCACACAAGCTGTAATACAAAACAAAAATTTTATACACAGCAAAAGCAAAAAAAAAAAAATGATTTACTCAACATAATGTAAGCATTTCCTTGAAATGAGTTGTTTTCATCCTTACCATTGGCGTCCACCGATAACCACATGACCTGGAGGTGTGACACCTCCTAGGTGGTAGCAGCTGCACAGCGGGCGAGGGCTGCAGGTCTGTTGGTTGCTCAGGTGAGAGTCTGATGTGCATCCACACCCGTCCACAGGGTCGTCCACCACCTCACAGGTGGGATCAGGGCCCGAGAAGGAACGGCAGGTGTGGTTACACGCCAACATGGCATAATCAAACCTCAGGTTGCCCATGCACGAAGGAACTGAAATCCAGAATTATCATTTGTTGAGTGAGTCATACGTAGATTTAAAAAAAAAATTATGTTGTTACAGTGTAATTGCACAAATAATATATCAATATAGCAAATATATCACAAAAAACGTTGACGTATCATTTGGTTAATTGTGCTAAGGCTACAGAAATACAATTTAACATCCCTGAAATACACTGCATTTTCACATTTAATAAAAACTTGTTACTCACTGCAGTTTGTTTCTGATCTCCAGTCCCCAACAGTGATTCCCTGAGTTGCACAGGCTTTTGCGTAGTTGCCAAAAGAGACACATAAACATTCCTGTAATGCAGCTGAGCACTGACATGTTCTTTTTACACATGCCTGAGAAGAATCAGAAACAGATAAATAATAAGAAAACAAACATGAATTTCATCAGAAATCATTAAATGTGTTTATGAATAAGAATATATCCTTGCCTCGACAAAGGGTGAAACAGGTACATAATCGTGACATGCAGCAAACACTCCTTCTGGATCTTTCAGTTGGTCACAGTTCTCCTCAGCAAATATCTCTATGAATGGAAAGAATATAAGTGTTACATGTATGACCTATTTTAGTTTAGTTTTCTATGTCTCCATCTGCCTGCCTAGTTTGTTTCCATGGTTTTTGATTTAATTAGTTCCGCACCTGTTTTCTGTTCCTCTCTGATTGCGTTCAGTATATATAGTCTGTGTTTATCATTCCTACTTGGTCTGCTATCATTTTGGATTTATGTTTGGTTGTGCCCTTCCTAGTCTGTGAAATATTAAGAAGAACTCTTGATTGTACTCCTTCATCGTGCGCGTTACTTTACACACCAGACAACGTTACAATAAGTGGTTATCTTAGACAATAAATCCAAAGTTGTGTTATGAAATTTTAGATGGGCACAATCCAATAGGTTCCAACTCAATATGAGATAATGACATCTTTATTCACATGGCACAGCTGATTAGTTATTTTCGCATCAGCAGCCAATGAGCTTGGTGCTCAACTTTCAAATACTCGGCTAGTGTTTTTTGTAGCAGTTGCAGCGTGCTTCAGAAACCCTTCACCTTCCCCAGCTCCACCTGGCAGCAGCGTAGAAGATCTATTCCGCCAAGACCGAGCACATTAACACTGTCTTGTACATTACCATGCTAAACTCTCCGAGAGCTGTCATGACAGAACTTTAATATGGTTAAGCATTTGGTCTAAATGACACTTACCATTGTCAGTGTTGATACATCCAGTAATTGGGGTACATGTGCCCATTGACCAGGACAGGGCAAAAAGCTGAACTGAACTTTCTATGATCCCACTAAAAGTAGTGAAGTCATCGCTTGTGTCATTATTAAAAGTTCCGCAAAGACCTATAATAAAAATATGTATAATTTATGTATAATTACATTTTGCTAAAATGCTGTATGTGCTTTGAGGTTGGCTTGTATGAATATAGATTACTCAAACCTTTAGTGTTTTCGGTTGGTGGCAAATTCAAATATATTTGAATTTCTGGAGAGACTTGAACTTGCATTTTCAGGCCAAATGATGTCTGAACTTGAATGAACATTGAAGACTGCCAAAAGACTGTGGTAGACTCTAAAACAAAGGCCAAAAACATAGCAGTTTTATAAAGCTAATGTGAACGTTTCAAACTTATTCATCTTAATATGACAAATTCCAAAAGAGCCTACCAGTCTGTGATAGGTCACTGATTTCTATGTTGTTCAGTTGTATGCTGTTTGCAGAGAAGGTATATCTTTCCTGAAATTAAAAAAGCACTCAGTTTATAGGGGAAGTGCCATCCGGATGTGGTATCAAAATGAATTATCAAACGTTTAAAATCATACTATATTTTGAACAATAGATAATGCAAGTTACATAGAGTCTGCAAAATGCATAAAAAATGCCTGCAAATGTTGGTAAGGAAAATAGACAAACCTGGTTGATATTAAGATATGCCTTTTCTATGACAATACCTTGCCCAGAATATTGAATGTTCAATGTCCAGTTAAGTCCCTGGGTGCCATACCAAACATTAGACATTTTAATGTCAGAAAATAACCAAATATTTAATTACAAAGAAAAAAATGTTGTATTCCATTTCAGTTACCCTTGCAGCCACAAAGGTGCATTTTTCTAGCATAGAATACTGTTTGCCATCAAATGTAGTGATGAACTGGCCCTCAATAATACACTTGGCTGGACATGTGTTAGCAGAACATGCCCAGTTTCCTCTGATGCAGGTACTGTGGGGATAAAACAACAAAAATGTCTAAAGCAGTTTTCAAAAATTGTTTTTACAGATTATATTAAAATCTCACAATATTTACATACGTTTTTACTTACAAAGGTTGTATTTTGAAAAACCTTGTATGATTGTATGCTCTTGTATGATTACAACCAAAACAGTAACACTTCAATAAAAATAATTGGTCACACTTTATTTTAAGGTCCAATTATCGCCACCACTGACTTTTGCCTCAATTAACTTTTAATTTGCTACTTATTAACATTTAGGTATTGTAGTAGGTATTGGGTAGGGTTAGGAATGCAGAATATGGTCATGAGTTAATATGTGCTTTATAAGTACTAATAATCAGCCAATATGTTATTAATAGGCATGCTAATAACCAACTAGTTAGAATTAGAACTAGTGAGAATTGGTCCCTAAATATCTTACCAGGTCTGGCACTTTGTTCTGCGCTCCTGCATTGGTGCATACATTATCTTTGCATGCACACATGGACATTCCTCCACATTAATGGAATGGTAACCATCAACGCGATCATTCAGGACCTTTCCTGAGATTATGAGAGACAGAGAAAATGTTATAAATAGTATAGATATTAATGAAAAAAAAAAAAAATTCTGATTTGACGTATCATTGATGAAGTTAAATACTTAAGAAAAGAGGTTAATTAAATTAAATTAAATTAAATTAAATTAATTTAAATTAAATTAAATTAAATTAAATTTCCCACATTTTCCCTTTTTACTGCTAATCACAACATATAATCATTGCAGTTAACAGTGTTCACCGTCTGTTTGATTACATGCAATTTGTAACTAACTACATGGTTTTTTACTGTACATTTCTGCCATAGTCACCACTAATAACCTACTCCTAAATATAATGTAGAAACCTAAAATTTTGTATAAAGCTGCTTTGCAATGATTTGTATCGTGAAAAGCACTATACAAATAAACTTGAATTGAATTGAATTGCTAATCAAGAACCAACCTTCAGCAGGCAGACAGGTGCTAGTAAGTTCTGTGGTGTAATTCTGTGGGTTGCTGCAGGTTGGCGGGAAAGCAGGACCCATCTCTACATAGTGCAAGTCTCCAGGGCAATGAGGTTTGGCTGCAAACAAGATGAATTATTAGTAATACTGTAATGTGTATACACAAAAATGAATATGATAACATTTCTGATTAACTTAATCAAATAAACTGTGGATCTTACGGCAGTTGCTTTTTGATCTCCACACTGACCACACTGGACTGGAGCTCCCGCACATCAGCGAGAGCTCTTTAAAAAATGAGCAGTTTGATTCCTGATGCCATAATCCATTCATATTTTTATAGCACAGATTCAGGTAGGTTTGATATTTAGTAGCGAGACATTCGTAAGCATGGGACATAAGGTTTTTACAAACCTAAAGAAACAGATATGGTTAGTAGGTATTCAATGGATTTTAAAATATTTAATTTGAGCCTGGTATAGGTTTATTACTTAAAGTATTTAATATCTTGTAATCCATTGCATACATCACAAACATAACACAAATGCTATTTCTTTTAGAGATACCTTGATAATGCTTTATACGAGCATTCATAGAAAATGCTGCACAGTAAAAACTAAACATACTATGGTAAAATAAATAAATACATTTATGTATCCCTGTTAGATAGATAGTTCACCTTCAGTTGCTGGTCCCATTGACTTTAATTTTATTTATTTATTTATATATGTGTGTGTGTGTGTGTGTGTGTGTGTTTGTTTTATTTATTTGTATATATATATATATATATATATATATATATATATATATATATATGCGTGTGTGTGTGTGTGTGTGTTGTTTTTGTTTTTTTTTACAGTATATTTTTATTCCTCTGAGCAGACACTCACTGTGTTTGTCTGTATAACAGAGTCTTGTGTCAGACATTGACCATCAGAGAAGACACTAGTGGATATCAGCTGCTGCATAGTTTCTATGAAAAAAAAAACAAAGAAACAATGATAACACACCACCGGAAAGCATTACATGATTATATCATAAAACTCATCGGTTAAACAGCAAGTAACAACTGACCACACTAACCTAAGCTGTTCTTGTGCCCACAAAGTCCACTCATGCCCTCCACTAAATCCTGGTTAAGTTGCACCTGTAAGAGATGTGCTCAAAAATTAAAATTACATACAAAATACACATTTTTATTCTATTGGTTAGATCAATAATTTTACATGAAGAATTTTGTAGATCTTGAAGATCATTGTCTTTAATGGTAACTCACCCAAAGTGAACTAACACCATTAGCTACACTGTACCATGTGACAGACAATGGCAAAACTTTGCTTTGGAGCCTGGTATAGATTCCATAATGAAACACGTGCTGATAGGTGTGATCGTATGGAAGGGAAATTCTGTGAAAAGATTCATAAATATTTTATGTGGATATACTAACAAAGAACATTTTTTATCAATAAATACTTCTAAAAATGTATGTTTACAGTATTTGCATGCTCCAAAATGGTATCTTGAATGAAATGGTATAAATAAAAAATACTATTACAGTGCTATAATATTGTAATTACAACACTATAAGCTCTTTAGATAACATGAACAACCCATTTCAGAACTTTTATACATCTAACTTCTAAATATTGGTCACAAATGTGACTCATAAATCCCATACCTGCTGCCTTCCACTGTCACAGTGTTATTGTGAACGAGGGTTGTGACTTTATTCACAATGATCTCCACTCTGTCCATCAGGCCATTCGATCCACGCTGGACGATGATATGACAGTCCACTCCAGCATGATTGAAGCGTGTAAACGTTACAGGACATGTGGTCTTCAGATGAAACGCAGTTTTGTTAAAGGAATAAAAGATGCCGCTGCCATACGTCTTACATACATCTGAAATAAAATACCCAAATAAGTAAGATCAAAGTGGACAGCAGATCTTTCTTTCTTTCTTTCTTTCTTTCTTTAACATGCGACAAGTGATTTGTCTCAAAATAATTCCCCAGTTATATTGAGTTATATATAGTGCTGTCAACAATTAATAAGTTTTGTTTACATAATATGTATGTACTGTGTATTGTTATTATGTATATATAAAAACACACACATACTGTATATATTTAGAAAATATTTACATGTATATATTTATATTCATATAATTTATATTATATATAAATATATTATGTAAACATATTTTTCTTAAATATATACTTGCAAGTGTGTGTATTTATATATACATAATAAATATACACAGTACACAAACATAACATTATGTAAACAAAAACTTTTATTTCGGATGTGATTAATCATGATTAATCATTTGACAGCACTAATTAAACACATTTGACATGCTATTAACGTAATTGGACATGATCAGTTATGTATTAAAGTAGATGAAATGCAATACTTTCTTACTTTGAGCTGTAAACACAGAGTGAATGTGGCCTGTGAATAAAAGCAGAAAAAATCCAAACAAGATGAAATTCCAAGTAAATTTCCTCTTTTTTTTTCCAAAAAAAAAAGATTTGTACCTTTTATGTCAGCCATAAATAAATTGGCAATGATATAATTAAATAATTAAATAAAAATTAATAATTAAAACAATAATAATAAACACTTATTTAAAAAAATGGTTAACATATAATAATAAATAAATAATAGTCAATAAATTAATAAAGTAATAAACTTACATTAAAAATAGTTACATTTATATTTCAAATTAATTATTCATCATCATTAAATTCAATAATATAAATAATTTCTTAAAGTAATCTAAAATCAGCTAACCTGAGAATACAATAATTATTCCGAAAAGTGTTGCCTCGCGTAGAGCCATTCTGTCCAATGAACCATCTACTCAGTGGTGCACAACTGCATCAGGACAAAAGAAATTCTTCTCGCAGCCCTTTTATGATGAGATCTACTTCACTAATTTGAATAACATGAGGAAACAGCCGCTAGATTAAACATTGACTATAATTCACATGAACTAATAAGGGGGTATGGAACACAAAAGCTAACAAAGGGTTTTTTATGTGCTCACATTAGACAACCGTGGAGAAAATCCAAAGATTAATGTTGGAAATCCCTTTATTTGGCATTGCTTTGTTATTTACTTGTAATGGTGTGTAGGTCATATTCTGTTTGACATTGTACTTGGTTCTGCTCTGTGAACAGGTGGATTTGATTTCAGGAACAGGAATACTGTTAGCTCCCTGACGAGAATATGATCTCAAACTCAATCACGGAAAATGCAAATCTCATTTCAAACGTGTTTTCAAAGGACATAAGTAATTCTAATCCCAAAACTGCATATTCATTGATGTATGTTTCCTTACCAACATCATTAAAACTGCTGTAGAGCAATAGAGGGGGAAAAAACCTTTTCAAAAGGTACACTTTTGTACCTATTAGGTTCAAATATGTACACATTAAATACTAATATGTACCTTTAAGGTACCAAAATTGACCCTTTAGGTACAAACATGTACCTTTTGAAAAGGTACCGCCCCAGTGACAGCTTTTGTACCTTTATTTCTGAGAGTGTAGTATTGTGCAATTACAATTTTAAGTGGGAGATACACATCATTTATAACCTTTTAGCTGGAAAGTCTTCTATTCAGTTTTTTTTTTTTTTTTTACGATTCCCCAAATAGGTGAATTATTACATCCTTCTGCTCCAGGATAAAAGACAATTATGCATGTACATGCCAAGAAGCAGAAAAGATCCTTATAGCAACCTGACTATTAAATTGTGATAGATGGTTAATATTAGATAAATATTACCTAAACAGATAAAGCTGGTTAAGGACATCCTTTAGACGTGCATTCAAAACAGCATTCAGTATTATGTAGGAAGAAAAATAAAAACATAAATCTACATAAAATGTCAAAAGCTATACATATATTTATGGGTGTATTTCATTTTTACATTATTTTATTAAGTTATGTTTTTTCCAAGATTATTGATCTTTAAAAACTCATGTATAATTCAGCATTACTTGTGTTTCTTTGTAGTTATTTCAGAAATGTACTAACAATTTCTGTTAAAATTTTAACGTGTCCTTATTACAGTGTAATTATACATTTAAGTACTGAGTAATATTAATTACTTACATGTACTTACTATATGGTTAGGGACAGGATTAGGGTTTGGCTTAGAGTTACTTGCATGTATTAATGCATAGTTTATGGTTATTATAATAGTAAGTACATGTAACGTGTAACAAGGACACTTTAAACTAAAGTGTAACCTAAATATTTTTTTTTCAGTGCAAGTTGTGACATTGTGTATTACAAGGAGAAGGTGACTTATGAGGACTTTCTTTAACCTGTTGTGAACTTTTATCTTCTAAAGTTTAGGCAACTCAGAAGTGAAGACCATGGAGACTTCGGGTTGTATCTTCAGCAGGATTCTTTTATTGAGAACACAAGCTATTGGTAGCTGTAGTCATCGAAAATCTCAACTAAAGCAGTGATACATTGTAGTTTAAATACATTTAGGGGGCAGTGCTTAGGAATGGAAACAAAGCACCTGGGTGACGACCTTAAAGCATGCAAATGAAGTATTCAAGTATAGCATCTTGCCCCATTTAACCACTCCTAATCTAATCAGCCTAACTGCCCAAAGATTGGGGCAGGGGCATCAAGAGCAATTACAAACAAAAGGCAAGAGTCTCCGTCGTCTGGCTCATTTGACTTACAATAAGAGAACAGGAACTGGCAGGGACCTCGTGCTACAAACTTTGTTAAACAGAATCGTTCATCTGATGTCATCATCTTCACCATAAATGCTAAACACAATGTATATAACTTCTTCAGTTTGTATATTATTACATTGGAATCTAAATTAAACATTTAAATAAATTTGTAATCCCACAATTCCCCCTTTGAGAGTTCTAATAACTCTCACAAAATACAAATTTAGACACTTAAAAGTTTATTCTTGTAACTTGTGATCGTTACAGGCACATAATACATGTTCTGTGTTGCTTGTATGTAATTGCATGCTGACACAGAAACAAAACATGCAATTATGGTCCGTGAAGTTCTTACGGGTAATAATCTTTTCTGGTTGGAACTGTCATTTCCTCGTGAGAGGCGGAAGTTATTTGCTGAACGAAACACTTGATACTGTGGATGCATAGATAGTACGCCAGTAGGAGAAACAACAGCAGAATTGCTATGTCCTTGATCCACAGCCAGGGTTTACCTAACAAGTCTCCGAACCATGAAGAATTATCTTCAGTCATCTGGTGTAATTTTCATGTTGATGATGACTGAAGTTCCCGTATGTGATTCTCTGCGTTGTGTATTTTTTTATTTTTCTTTGTTCTGTCTTCCGTGACAGTTGGCTCGGCAGTGGGTCTTGTTGTCTTTTAGAGGTTGTGGCTTCATACGCAGGTGAGGAGTTTGGCGTGTATGGGTCTTGGGACAGCCATCAAGTGGTATCTGCACAGAGTAAGAAAGAAAACAAAAGACAGAGCAGTATTTGTTCTAAAGACTGCAAACATTAGGGTTGTATCCTTTGTTCAATCTGAGTCTGCTATTGTTGTTCCTTCTTTCCCTATTTCTTAATTCATGAGACACCTAAAGAACAGTGAGGAAAGGATGGACTAGTGGATGGGGAAAGCCTATGAGGGAGTCTTCGCCGCAGGGTTGGCCCCCGAAGCATGTTGCGTTTGGTTCTTCCCTGGGCTCCTCACTGGTCCATGTGTCCTATCCTATCCCTGTAGGTGGTGTGCAAACTTTAGTGTGTGACATCTCCATCCTCTAATGGAACATCAGTCATAACAAACATCATAACCCAGAGAGGATAGGTGAGTGACTGGAGTGTGTTGTAGTATAGCTTTGAAGGCTGTGAGTGTTGTGACGGTAAGGAACTACGATACCCAAAATGCAATGTGTTAATTTTGGGAGGAGTCAGTTAAGCAGGTACGCTGAGTGAAATGGAGATAAAATTGAACACAGGTGTGTGTGGAAGGAGAGAGGAGAGTGCCCTGGTTTGCTGTACAGATCTTTACTTGGAAAGTGAGAGTTTTCGTTATTAAGAGTAAGAAGTATGGTCAGTTTGTAGATGTTAATGAAGTGTAAAATGAAACTAAATAATTGAAGATTCCGAGATATGAAAGTTGCGTTGCTACGTTGAAGAGTTTCCGGATTCAATGTTCCTGCAAGCTGCTCCTTTCTTCAGGGTGTGAAAGCGGAATCTTCTAAAATAAAGCCGAAATCAAGGAAACTACTAGATTCAAAGTCATCATGTTCAAAAAGGTTGCTGTTGCTGGTTGCACAGAGGATGAGTTTGGAGGTTGCTGCACCACTCGTTAATTGGCTGTGTGAAACGGCACTGGATCGGAATCTGGTACTGGGAGTTTGGAGTATCTTGGTTTGAAAACAACCTCATTGATTATGTTTGGTCTTCAGGTAGGCCTTGATCCATTCATTCAGCTAACTCGACGAAGATAATTACTCATCAGTAACTTTCAGAAAAGATGGGCTTAGTGGAACTTTCAAAACAAACTCTCCTACACACTCTCAAACAAACTCTCATACACGCTCTCATATACGCCGCACTTGAACTGAACTCACTCACACAACAAACAAACCTCATTTATTTCTTTGTGAACCTTACATGTAAGAAAATTTCTATCACCATGTTTGGTTTGGATGAATCGATGCATGAATTACTGTGTCTAAAGCTTTGAATTCAAAGTTGAGATCTAAGTTGGTATTGATACTTTGCATTGTTTATGATATGCTGAATGATTCATGAGATGACCTAAATTCAGTGGTTTAATTGTGATTGTTGGTATGTTTTGAATAAGTCAAGCACCTTAAAGTTCAAGTCCCATTATTAGATTAAAATGAAAAGAAAAGACAGTTGAAATTGTAAGAGTGTGTTGTGTTTTGTATCGTTTTGTGACAAGTGACTGAGTCACAGGGGAGGGCTGGTCTCACTACGTCACAGTGTACTTAACTAGCATTCTCTCAATGGAAGGAAGTGTCAGTAACCTTCCTGTAGTTTTATTTACAAATAATCTTTCAGCTTTGTTGTACATTACTGGGAAATTAAGCACTCACAGCCCTAACAGTTAACACCTGAGCAAACTGCTCCAACAGTTCGGTGAAGCGGGGAGGGTTCAGAGTACTAAGTAGACTGAGTAGAAGCTGAATAAGCTGTTAATTTCTCCTAATGTCTTTTTGCTTTTCCTACACTCTTTCATCCAGTGTCCAGGTTTACCACAGTAATGACAACTGCTCTCCTTCTTAGGACATTTACGTTTCTGTCGGTTCTCTGTGTTGACCTTAAAGGACGCTGCTGCAATCTTTACTCTGGCTTTAACATCAGAGTCTCTTTCCCAAGTAGCTAACCTGTCCAAGCTGTTTTGCAAGCTTCCAGTGGACCATGTTAGATCTAAGAATGGCAAAGCCGATCTGTACTCTGATAAAAGGTCAACAAACCATGTTCGAACTAGTGGTCCTCTGTCATCAAGCACACTTTCAGGATCATCCACTATTCCACTGTAAGTTACAGCTGACTGACAAAACCTTTCGGTGTATTCACTCACAGTTTCTTCTTTCCTTTGCACACAGTTACTGATTCTGGACCAGTCTATTTTTGGTCCCATGATATTCTTTAGAATTTTCAAAACCCCTTCTCTCAAATCACCTTTACTGGCATGTTGTAGTTCAGAAGTAACAGCAGACTCAAAACTGTTGAATTCAGATTCAGTTAGAATTTGTGACATCAGCTGTGTGACTTCTGCTAACGACATGTCGTAGAGACGCATTTTGCTGATCAATACTCTTCTAAATTCAGAAAAATTTGTGCGTGCTGAGGGTAAGCTCTGGGATAGTCTCTCTATATCTTTAGGTCCTAGCACTTTGGCAACAGTTTGTACTTGGACAACAGAAGAGCTGGGAGAAACACTTTTAATTCTCTGAGATCTCCTCCTAGCGCCACACACATTGACCGAACTTACAGGCACATCAATTACTGATTGGAGAGCTACATCTCTTTCAAAGAATGCTTGTTAATCAGGGTAAATGTTATCCGGCTGACTAACTTCCACATCAGTTTTTGCTGCAGCTTTGTTGCGGTTCAATTTCTTAGTCAAAGAGGATACTCTAGCTCGAAGCTCATTGTTCTGTTTCTCTAGCTCTGAGTTACGCTGAGATTGTTGTGTAGCTAGTGCTAAACCAAATTCTCTGTGGCAGCAGATAATGCCTTTCACATTGTTCTTGCGAATACATGCTCCTAATACCTTTTTACACTCATCTACAGACCAAGTCTTGTCTGGATGGATCTCATATTTCTGAGTTAGTTCTTGTCTAACTTTCTCAGTGATTATTCGGTTCATTTGTTCCCCTAACAGTGTTTTGAATTCACTATCTGACCACAATGGAGTCGCAAGACCACCCTTTTCTGTTGTTGGAATCAGCCTAGCATTCCTTCTAACCATTTTGTGAGTTTCTTTGTTACCACACAATCAAAACACTAAAACTTCTCTGATCAATAGAGGGGTACGCTTGTTAACACAGATCAACTATTGTTAACCTTGTCTGGCAAAGCAGAGGATAACACAGTTTACTAGCATTTTACGCTAAACTTCCCTGCCGAAAACAGAGGGTAACACAATATTAGCACGTGATGCTAATCTTCCCTGCCTGAAAAACAGAGGGTAACCAATATTAGCATGTGATGCTAATCTTCCCTGCCTGAAAAACAGAGGGTAACACACTATTAGCACGTGATGCTAATCTTCCCTGCCTGGACAGAGGATAACCTTCATCTCTAAAAGGACATTTTTAGAGGATAACTTAGTTAACCAAACCCTACAGCTGTCTGTTAACTCTTCTCTGACGGCGCAGAGGATAACAAATTTGTACGGGTCTTAAAGGTTCTTTTGGATAGAGTGACACTCACCAACCCTTGGTTGTACAGAAAGATTCAGTCTGGAACGAAGTCAGATCTTTGTTGAACTTTGTTGAAGTTTTCATTCTGGATTCAGGTGAGGAGCTCTATCCGGGTCACGGCACCGTCTGTTGTCAACTTTTATCTTCTAAAGTTTAGGCAACTCAGAAGTGAAGACCATGGAGACTTCGGGTTGTATCTCCAGCAGGATTCTTTTATTGAGAACACAAGCTGTTGGTAGCTGTAGTCATCGAAAATCTCAACTAAAGCAGTGATACATTGTAGTTTAAATACATTTAGGGGGCAGTGCTTAGGAATGGAAACAAAGCACCTGGGTGACGACCTTAAAGCATGCAAATGAAGTATTCCGGTATAGCACCCTGCCCCATTTAACCACTCCTAATCTAATCAGCCTAACTGCCCAAAGATTGGGGCAGGGGCATCAAGAGCAATTACAAACAAAAGGCAAGAGTCTCCGTCGTCTGGCTCATTTGACTTACAATAAGAGAACAGGAACTGGCAGGGACCTCGTGCTACAAACTTTGTTAAACAGAATCGTTCATCTGATGTCATCATGCTAAACACAATGTATATAACTTCTTCAGTTTGTATATTATTACATTGGAATCTAAATGAAACATTTAAATAAATTTGTAATCCCACACCTTTATTTAACCAGGCAAGTTAATTAAGAACAAGTTCTTATTTACAATAACAGCGTGTCCGTGACAGCAGAATTTGTAGTTGTAGAGAATAGCCACACATGTGTATCAGTAAATTTGAAGCCACAGACAAAAGTTGCAAACTTGTAGATTTTTTTCTCTCTCTCCCACAAACACAACACAACACAACAGTTACACCTTCTTGGATCCTTCATTGCAGATACACAAATCCTATTCTACGAATCACAAATCAAGAAACTCAACATTCACACACCTGCATCAAAAAATGTGCAGTCGCGGACAAATTTTGTACATCTGCAAATCAGTATATGAATACTGCAACCTGATCTGATCTCACAGAATTCCGTGTAATGTTCACGGACTTAATTAACCTCCGAATCTGTGGTGGCATCACGGAATCGCCGAAAATTCCGTGATGGGCTCACAGAAAAAAATCCGTGATGGGCTCACAGAAGTGATACCAATGTAAGTCAGTGACAGGCATCAGCCGTGCTCCACGCACGGATCCACTGGTTCAACACTTTAAATAGGAAACCTTTAGCATCAATATGCCGACGCGATAATTTATCGTCATCATTATTGTTCAGAACTGGGTAGGTTTAGGGTAGGGGTGGGGTCAGGTACTCCAGTGAAAGTATAACTGCATCGGACTCACTCTTTTTACGTGGTCCGATGCAGCGCTGGTGTTGAACCAGTGAATCCGTGCATGGACAACGGCTGATGCCTTCTGTGAGCCCATCACGGAATTTTCGGCGATTCCGTGATGCCACCACAGATTCGGAGGTTAATTAAGTCCGTGAACATTACACGGAATTCTGTGAGATCATGTTGGAATACTGGCAATGAGATTTGCACACTTGTAGAATTTTTTTTTTTTCTTGGATGCTTTTTCTAGCACAAACACAAGTGCATAATGACAACGGCTTGAATCTGCTGCTACGAGTCTTAAACGTTGTTTTTCACCTGCAAATGACAAGTTTCGCACACTCTCCACATATCTGTGTGACAAATGGAGCAAAAGTGATTTGTGCAACTGTATAGACAGCGGCGGCCACTCTTCCAAGATCAGAGAAGTTTGGCCAATCAGAAGAGCTAGTTTGGGCTCCCATCAGCAGGGAGGAAAAAATAAATAAATACTTTCGCAAGCTGTGAGCATCTTCCGGAGCAGAGAGCGGCAACAAATATTAGTTTACAGAAAATATCTTCTGGTGCACAACCTTGGACACATCATCAGTGTTGTTTCCAGGAGTCACTGGGTGTTTCGGGTCTTACAACAGACACCCTCGTCCTGGCGACCCGACCGAGGCTGATCAGACCCCGGCCTGTGTCAAAGTGGCATTCTACTGCCCCACTGCTCTCACCTCTTCAACCAGAGCCACCTGGAAGCTTTTTCTGCTGCCTCCACGTTGTTGCCTATGGCTCTTTTTCGGTTAGCACCTGTTATGCCCAACGTGCCATAGGCCTTGCTCAGGGAGTGACTGGCAAATCCCCTGCTACCCACCTCCATCCGTTCCTCCGACAATCCTCCACCAGTTCTTGGTATTTCTCCCTCTTCCTCTCTTGAGCCTCCTCCATTCTCAGTTATCACGATCTTCACTTTAGAATACTGATCCAAATGACTAATTCCTTTAGAAGGATGTAGTAACACCTGAATAATTACTATTCAATACTTTACAAAAACCTCAAAAGCTTGCAATGATTTCAGTCATTACTAGGGAGTTATCATGATCTTCACTTTAGAATACTGATCCAAATAATTACTAATTCCTTCTGAAGAATTTGGTAATACTTGAGTCATTACTAGTGGGTTACCATGACCTTTACTTTAGAATGAATTATTAATTATGTATTATTCATATTAATTATCAACCTGTATACAGTAGTTCTTAGTAGTTCTTGGGGAGGTATGGAAAAAATAATAGTTACTGATTAGCTAATAGTGAACTACCACATTCGACTAAGCACTATTACTTACTAATTCATTAACCAGAGTTGCTTGTTAGTTACTAGAGTGCTAATGTTGCATTACTCATGTGTTCTTGTGTAGTTATTCATTAATGATGGAACAGTATTCTAAAGTGTTACCCAGTTTTTCAATGCTTTCTCTGGCATTTGTCCTTCCCTGATGAAGTGAATGGCTTTGGCTGTAGCTTGGGTGTGTCGGCTGTCCTTGATCCCCTTGCTGATTGCCTCAGTGATGGATTTGAGGACCTGGTCATGCCTCCATCAATACCGACCCTCACCCAGCGCCTTGGAGCAGCTGCTCAGGATGTGTTCTAATGTCCCTACTTTGGAACAAAGGGGGCATGCAGGTGTTTCTATTTTTCCCCATTTGCACAGGTTGGATGGACTTGGGAGGACATCATAGACCCCCTGAATCAAGAACTTGATTCTCTGGGGGTTCCACTTCCAGATGTCCTGCCAAGTGATACTGCGCTCCATCGCCTGCTCCCACTTCATCCAGGTGCCTTGCTACCGCATGGCCACTGCTCTGCTATTAGCTCTTCCTCGACTGAAGCTCGCACCTCCTACTGTACCAGCCTCTGCCTCTCCTTTCTGCCGGCAGAGTCATATCGGATTGCTCTTAGGCTTCCAAGTCCGGCTCTGCCTTGTGCCACTGTTCCAAGGATGGCCTTGTGCTTCAGCCGAGTCTCTGCTTGCTGAACTGCCTCAGCTGCCCTCCACTTCCTTCCTGTCCTCACAACAATCCCTGCGCCGGACACTTTGGCATCTCTTGATCCAGAGTACTGCAGATGTTCCCGTGCCCGTGCAACGATGAACTCCTCCCTGACTGAGCTAAAAGGGAGCCTGAGCTTGTTGGTGTTCCCATATAGCCCGATGTTACTCAGGCTACGCGGTAGACCCAGCCATCTGCATAGATAGCTGCTCACTTTTTGCTCAAAACCTTCTACCATGGTCATTGGGACCTCATAGATAAGCAGAGGCCAGAGGATACTTGGGAGGATTCCATGCTGGTATACCCAGGCCTTGAATCTTCCAGGGAGCCCAGACTTATCCACTGTTCTCAACCATCCCTCCAGGTCAGCATTGCCTTGATGGAGTCTCTGTCACTCAGTCTGCAGTTAAAGACCTTCCCAAGGCTCTTCACTGGACTCTCAGTGACTGACGGGATCTGGTATTCTCCCAGCCTGAAGCGGAATCTGTCTGTAACCTTCCCCTTCTTTAGAACCAAGGACCTGGACTTTGCAGGTTTGAAGCTCATGCGTGCCCATGACATGAGTCTCTCCAACCCCTGAAGGATCCACCTGGTTCCTGGTACCGCCGTTGTTGTCACTGTGAGATCGCCCATGAAGGCTCTTATGGGAGGTTTCCTTACTCCAGACTTGCTGAGGGGACCTCTGCACTCTGTTTCAGCTGCCTTGACCAGCATATACATTGCCACCGCAAATAGGGTCACTGAGATGGTACAGCCAGAGATTATCCCCACCTCCAGCTGGTGCCAGTCAGACGTTAGCTGGCCAGTAAAGACTCTCAAGCTGAACTTGCTGTAATAGTCCAGGATGAGATCTTTCACCTTCTGTGGTACATGATGTTTCTCCAGTGCGACCTCCACAAGCATGTTGGGTATTGAGCCATAGGCATTGGTGAGGTCCAGCCACAGTACTGCCAGGTCCCCTCTACCTTCACTTGCTTCCCTGATGAGCTGGGTTACCAGGCCTGTGTGAACAACCAGGAACTCCTGGTATACCTCCCTTTTGCACATATCGATGTACTTATTGCACAGACATATCAATGTACTTATTGCTCAACTGGAAGTTAGAGAGCCTCTTAGCCACGATGCTAAAGAAGAGTTTACTCTCCACACTAAGCAAGGAGATGACCCGAAACTGGTCGATATCCTCAGACTTCTCCTCTTTTGGTATGCACACTCCCTCAGCATACCTCCATGGCTGGGCAATCTTCCCTCTCCTCCAGATCACCTTCAGGAGCCTCCAAAGCCGATGTAGTAGCTTTGGGCAGTTCTTATACACCTTGTAGGGCACTCCACTTGGGCCTGGTGCTGAGCTCGATCTTGCTCTCCTCACCACTTCCTCCACTTCCCTTAGGCGGGGCTCCTTCAGGTCGAAGTCTGATGAAGGCTCTGGTGGTGTTATCAGCGCATCGCATGGACCCAGCGTTTGTTCTCTGATGGAGTCACTATAGGTGGCCTTGAGGTGATCGTTTATGGCATCCTTGGAGCATGTGAGGCGGCCAGCCCTCTTTTGGCCAAGGAGCTGCTTGGACAGCTTAAATGGATTGGCCAAGAATGCTGCCCTCTTCCTGGCTCTCTCCTTCCGCCTCCTTCTGTGGAACACTGCCCTCCGTAAGGTCAAGAGATGTTTCCTTAGGATTGCTCTCAGGCCCACTAGGCCTCTCGACTTCCCACGCTAACTTGTATTGCCTCTTTAGCAGCCTGAGTTTTTCCATGAGGCACTGGATTTTCCTTGCTCTATGGCTTGGAGCATATGCCGATGGAGCAGGCTTGGATGCCTCGGTTCCAAATTGCTCAGCTGCAATGTTCATTATGAGGGTAGTCATCGTTCTCAATCGGTGGTCCACATCCCCCTTAGCTGTTACTTCCAGGACCTGGCTTACATCTTCATCAAATTGTAAAGGTATGTTTTGTCTTTCTTTTTCTGAAATCACTCACCGTTATACTGTACAGTATATTTGTTTATAGTTTAAATATTAAATCAACCCTGATAAAACTCACCTACCTGTAGCCTTATAGTAGTCCTAATTAATTTAGCTGGTAAAGGTGTGTTTGATTAGGGTTAAAGCTAAACACTGCAGGACAGTGGCCCTCCAGTGCCAAGTTTGCCCATCCCTGCTTCAACTCACAAAGGCTTCATAAAAGATAAACCCGTTAATTAAATAGATTATTATGAGAGTGTCATATACAAGATGATTAAATATATTTGTTAATATATTTAAATTATAAACAAATGTACAGTATAACAGTGAGTGAATTCAAAAATAGAAAGAAAATGTACCTTTATTGGTATTTGCTGCTGTCCGCTCCGGAAGATGCTCACAAGCATTTTTATTATTATTTTATTTTTACCCCCCTTCTCGTTCGGGTGCCAACGGATAGGTACCTAAACTATACTGTAAAGAGATTGCTGTAAATTGTACAGTAGCTGGATGTATTATTACTGTATTTTCATTTAAAGTTTTATTACTGTAAGGGTTTTATCCTTCACTTATAAATTTTAGCTTTAGGGAACCAAATCGTAGAAATTCGGTTTTGATCTGATTAATTGATATTAATCAAAATTTGTATAATTTATACCTTATTAACGACTCGACCAGCGAGTATTAATACAGTATATTTTAGCAATTCTGCTTATTGTTGATAATAATACAGAATTGATTGGGAAATTTAGCTTGAGCAACAGGTAACACGATCTATGGCAAATAATTTAAGATTTGAAAATCAAGGCACCAGACTATTCATTAAAAATGAATCGAGAGTTTATTTACTATTCTAGGGTACAATACAAAAACAAAACACATACACACACATACACACATTATGGCAAGATCAAAGCAGTTTGAAGAAAGTTAAACTATTCTCTTTTCTTGAGTATAAAACGACCTTGGGACGTCACGAACAGAAGACTCAGTTATCGTTATCTTTTAACGATTCATTCAATTCAATCAGATCAGTGAATAAGAGATTTGTTTGTTTTACTTGCTGTGAGTTGAAGTTGAATCGAAGGCTGTTCTTCTTGAGGTTGGTTGTTGCTGGAGGCAAGCCCCGGACTTTCTCGCTGATGCGTTGTCGCGTGACGTCACTCGGAATTTCTCCTTTTGGATTTGATGGCTTCTTGAGCAGCGCGCGAATGGCAAGTTTGAAGTTCTTACGCAGCAGCTTTGCAAGTTACTTTGGTCAGACGTGGACAGAGTGTTGAAGTCTTTTTAGATGATCAGCCAGATGTTTCGCAGCACGATCAGGGGGGGCAACACCCAGACTTTCAGCCAAGTTTCTTGCAGTTTCACCAGTTGTTCAACCCAGTGGTTTCAACCCAACCCTTGCAAAGTTGGGTGTCTGTTTTTATCGGACAGAATTAAGTCCATCCTATTCACTGTCTGACCAAATCACATTGTCCCTGTAGGGCGGAGCCCCGCCCAGCACGACTTCTTTTTCGTGCATACATTATCTGCTCATAAATATGTCACCTGGAGGAAATATCCTAGCAGATTTCTATAAAGTGTTATAATCATACCTTATGATGCTAAAAGTCAACATTCATCCTTTCACCATGTTGGAATCAACATAACGTGTAATTTAATACCAAACATGAGATAGTTGTCACATCGAATATCTATAATTTTACCTACTAAACGGGTTAAGTCATAGATTAAAAATATCCTAAGTTCTAATAACTACAGCAAGATAAATGAAACATAAAATACCACATTCATATATATATATATATATATATATTGTCTCTTGAGTATATTGCTTTAATAGCAGCAGTCTTTCCTGGATTGTCCTTTTAAAGATCCTCTGTGTGACTAGAGTTTCTTTGTTGTACGAGCAAAAGAGGCGGCATTCCTTTGGAAGGCAGTAAAGAAAAGGGGTTTTGTTATGAGGTCACCAGGATGTCTGTGCTGTAGGTTTGTTGAGGTCTGGTTAACATATATCTGTCTTTCCTTGTTGATACCATCATTGAATTATGGTCAAAAGCAGTCAGGGGACTCAGGGAGGGTCTGAGCTGGAGCATGTCCAGATTCCCCGTGCTTTGTACTGTCTGTTTATTCGACTTTATTTATGGTAAACTGGTCAGGAATAACATTGAAGATTGGTTCTTCAAGGGATGGCCAGATGTTCTCCTCCCAGCTTCATGAGATGATAAGGAGAACAGACAGGAAGCTTAGTCAATTACTTTGGGCGTTGTGTCGGTCATTTGTAACTTTTACGACTCAGTATGGAGAAAGAGCTCAGGAATGTTCTTGAGTTAAGATTATGCGTGTGCGTTCTTTTCGACCAGGTTCTACACATCCCCCTTTCGCTCGGTGAGGTTCCCCTTGCGAACGTCGGCGGGCGCTGGAACAAGATACAGGGAGAACAGGCACACACAAGACACAAACAACATCTCCATCACTGACTGAATCCTGGTGCAGGGCAATTTGGAAATGAACAGGTTAGAAACTTGAGAGGACATAGGGGTGCAAGGTTCCGCATGATTCGTAATCAGGTCATTTTGATTGGCTTAATTGTCAAGGGTTCGACGAGGCGGTATAGGCGTGATCTCAATCAGGTTGGTTGAGTTTTCAGGTTCGGGTTCTTGGTCGGTTTTATCACGTCGGAAAAAACGTGGGACGCCTGACGTGCATTTGTTGAAAGACTCTTGAACGGCGTTCACTCGCTTGTGTAGGTGGAAGGCCAGTGTCAAAGTCACAACATATCCTACAATAGTAGAGATGCAAAGCGCTGTGTCAGCGGCAGACCAAGACCGAATAATCGGCGCACCAGCGGGCGGAAGGCGTGCAATAGCTTCTAAAGCTGTATTGACAGGAGTCAGATCAATTAGTTGCGTTCCTTCCTCCTTGATCCTTTCTTCCAATTCTGAATCGAGGACAAAGGAATGCTGTTTGAAAAAGGGTGAGATTTCGATTTCAGCCTGATACTCATCGTCGGTCAGGTGATACAATGCTAACTCGTCAATGTGGAGGATCGAGCCCTTAGGGACAGTGATCCATAGAGTTTGGTTGGGCAGGATAATGCGTGTGGCTGTGTCATGTTGATCGTATGTGAGGGTAGCGGTTCGCACTGGGGTGTTGACCAGCCATCGGTTTCCGATGATTTCGGCTTGTGTTACCTCAACTTGAGAACGTGGTGTGGCTTCGGCGGGGCAGCTAGTATCGGGTTTAATGGATTCTAGGCCGCAGATGCCCTCAGTATTATCGCGGACAAAGGGTTTACTCGGGCAGAGGAAATGAATGTCCTTAGTGAGCGTACACATCTTTAGGTTTGGGGCCAGATACAACTGCTCGTTGTTATCGTGATACGCAACGACTTCAGGAGTGTGAATTTTGACATAGGTGTTACCTTGCCAAAATCCCACATTCACAACGTCTTTGAGCCGGTAAATATTATTAGAGTCGATAATGGGCAAACTGAGGAGAAAAGCCAAGTCGCATGCTTCCGGGTTTACGTACAAGGGAATAGCACTACCCAGGGAGAAAGCGAGATGGGTTTGGATGGGACTAGCAGGGCCAGCGGTGGCCGACGTTAGGATGTTTTGGACAAGGCTAAGAGGTATCAAGTAGTGTGGAATCCTACCCATGGCTAAATTATCAATCGAGGAACTTACTTCACGTAGCATGTCAGTCATGAGGGTTGTTAGGAGTTGTGTCTGGGCTACATCGTTTTGCACGACCGAAAATAGTTTATTAATGGATTTAATAGTTTGGTTTAAGAGGGTGCTATGGGTATTTAGAATTGTGATGGTGCCGTTCAGAGATTTCCCGAAGGTCTGTAGGGCGTGACTCTGGACTAAGAGCTGTTGTCGTATTTCAGGCATTTCAGCCTGAATTTCGCCTACATGCCGCCTAACGGTGGCAAGATTTACAGCATTAGCGGTGTTCATGCCAATGTTAAACAGAGTTCCTACAGCCGCAGCAGTCCCCAGCAGGGCGCCCAAAAATCGTTTGGGACGCCGGTTGTACCCGCTTAATTCAGCTTGGGTTACAGTCATTTTCTGCAATTGTTGCAGCATGTGGTTCACATCTGCCTGGGCGTGGACAAGGACTTCTCGAGTCCAACGGGCTCCAGCCCACGTGGTTTGGGCGGCTGAGAGGGTGTAGTGAGCTCTGAAAACATCGCGGGGCTCTAGTTGGACGTACACCTTCCGGGTGTAGGTTTTGCAGTTCGTTATCAATAACCCCAGCTGTTCACAGAGTACTATCCCTGATGCGGGTCCAGGCGATGCGACTTCCGGCTGGGGCATAACCCCAATCATGCAGAGAAACAGGGCGGCGAGTCTGAGCATCTTCCTGGTAATAGAACAGACAGAAGGCACAATTAGCTGCGAAGATCATGCTTTGGAAGGTTTGCCTCGATTTAGTTGATAACGAGTTTCGAGGATCTACGACAATGTTATTGAAGGGAGTCAATCTCAATTTCAGGACTTGGGTTTAAGGATCGGCTAAAGGAGTTCCTTGATGAGGGGACTAGAGTGACAAGGAAATTATAGTTTAAGAGGGAAAAGGAAAAACACACAGAGAGACACAAAGAAAAACACAAAAGGCACACGGACACTGAATGAGATGAGGCAGCAAACGAGTATCACATGTGTGGAGTAACTCCTCTCTACTAGAGGTCGGTCTTAGCAGTGCGGCGGAGGAGAGTGTGTCAGTGTTGTGTTTAAGCAAGGCTGCTATATGTTTTCCTAGAACGACAGAAATGATGTTAGTGTGGTGTAGAGCATATGATTGTCGGTCTGTGTCAGTGGGTTTGATCTTCCCCCTTTTCCTGTCGGTTGGAGCCCTGGTGCCTCTTTATCTGGTTTCGATGGACCCATCGAAGGACTGGCTCGCTGCACCCTTGTCTGATTTTGATTCGATAGGCGACAGGTGAGAGCTTGTCTGTTATCTCGTGGGGTCCTGTCCAGTGAGGTAGGAACTTCTTTGACAGGCGATGAGAGGCGTTCTGCTTTGGTTTGGCAAAGCTGTAGTACCACACTTTGTCTCCGACATTGAGCTCATGGTGAGAGGCCTTTTGGTCGTAGTAGGCTTTACGACCTTCCGCGCTTCTTTGGAGGTGCTGTTGCGCAAAGGCGAAGTCGTTCTCAGGTGCTGATGCAACTCTTCCAGGTACTGGTGAGTGGTATAGGCAGTGACGAGATTTAGGTCACCTGGTTGGTACAGCAGTTGTAGTGGTAGCGTCATACTTCTCCCTGTCATCAATGTGAACGGGGGTACTCCAGTAGACTGGTGAGGGGTGGCCCGAGCGGCCATCAGTACCAAAGGAAGTAAATAGTAAAGTTAATATCCCAATCCTTTTGATTGGTAGATACATACTACTTTAACATGCTAACCACTGTTCTATTGGCCCGTTCAACTTGACCCGAGGAAATTGGGTGATGGCTTATATGGAGCTTGGCCTGTATACCCAGGAGTTTCCACACTTCCTGCATGATTTCGGCGGTGAAGTGGGTTCCGCGGTCAGAGTTAACCCTTAAAGGCAGTCCAAATCTTGAAAAGATGTGGTTCATTAACAGGCAGGCTGTTGTTTCTGCTGTATCATTGGGAGCTGGGAGGCATTCTATCCACTTTGTGAATTCGCAAACCACGGTGAGGAAGTATTTGTTACCCCGTGTCGACCGTGGCAGGGGTCCTACCCAGTTTATTTGGAGATCGGACCAGGGGAAGGTCATTCCTTTCCTTTGCAGTGGGGCTCGGTGGTTTGGGTTTGCCGGTTGGAACTGGCAACACACCAGGCACCCTTTTACGTATTCCGCCACGTCTTGTTGCATGCCAGGCCAGTATGCTACTTCCTTGAGTGTCTCATAAGTGGCCTTGGCGCCATGGTGTTCCGCGCATAGTGCATCGTGGGCGTGTGTCATCATGATCCCCCTTTGGCCCTGAGGGACTGCAAGCTTTGGCGCAGTAAGGGGCTCAGGGACATATATGAGAACGCCGTCTTGTAGATGCAGCATGTGCTTGATAGAGTGGAGCGTGCGGAGCTCGGAGGAAGTGGCTAGTTCGGAGGTGGCAATCGGATGAGTTAAGGGGTCGGAAATGTGAAGTGCAATAGTTCGCAGTGTCGGATCCGCAGTTTGGAGAGTGAGGAGATCGTCAGCAGCGAACTGAGATGATAGGGCAATGTGGGAGGAGGCGGGGGTTTGTACGCCCGTGGCGTGTTGGTGGCGGGTTATAGCTGCTACGGAAGGGTTGGGTGGGAGGGCTTGAAATGTCCAGGACTCTCCTTGTAATGCACCTGCTTTGGCGAGGGCATCGCTTTGGTCATTGAAGTCTTTATCTTGTCCTGGTTGACGCGAATGACCTCGAACCTTTTTCCAGTAAACGATCATGTCGTGTTTGGTGACAATGGCATCGCCTGCTTGGAAGAGTTCCTGGTGCTTGACAGGCTTGTTGTTAGCTGTCTTGAATCCATTCTGTTTCCATCCAGCTAAATGGCAGGTGAAGCTGAGACGGGCGTAGTTCGAATCGGTACAGATGAGGAGTTCTTTGATGTCGTGGGATGCAGCTATTTGTAGCGTGATGAGGATGGCCGCTATTTCTGCGTACTGCGATGAGTGAGGGCCTATGTTGAATTGTTGCGGTGGGCAAGGGACGTTGTTGAACCAGACCACTCCCGCGCCAGCTTTTAAAATGCCCTTGTTATTATAGGAGCAGCCATCGACATAAGCTGTGGGCATCCCTTCACACACATTCTCCTCGAAGTACCTGTGATTCGTCAGTTGTGGTTGTAGCGGTTCTTTAGATTCCGCTGAGGTGTCCAACGTATCCGTTGAGCAGTTTTGGCAGGCCGCTAGCCTGTTTCCAAGTGAAGATTTGTAGTTTTGGGCATATCTTGCCTCAACGTCCCATCCTTGGAGTGTCATTAGCCAGGTAGCTATGCGTGCGTTGGTCACCACGGCATCTCTGATTCGTTGACTGTTGAGGTAGGTGGCTGGTTGATGACAAGTCTCGACGATGACTTTCTGTGCACCAATGTAATTAGAGAAACACTGGATAGCCCACACAGTGCAGAGCAAAGCTTTTTCGCAGTCTGAATACTTGCATTCTGGGGGAAGTAGCGTTTTACTGGCATAAGCGACCACTCGCTTGTCTTTGTCATGGAGCTGGTATAGGCCTGCGCTAAGGCAATGGCTGGAGAATCCAGCGTCCAGATAGAATTCTTTACCTGGGTCTGGGTAAGCCAGGCACAGAGCAGAGCACAGGCGCTGTTTGAGCTGGCTCATAGCTGTGTCCTGGGCTTCCGTCCAAATGAAGGGTTCATCCTTTCTCAGGAGGGACGTTAGTGGTCGTGCAATGTCAGCATAGTTCTCGATGAACTGTCGTGAGTAATTGCACACTCCCAAAAAGCTTTGCAGTTCCGATATGTTAGTCGGCGTCTTTATGCTTTGGATTGCTTGGATGCGGTTCGATTGTGGCTCGATGCCGTTTCGTCCGACGAGCAGGCCGACATAGTTCACCTTGGTTTTGCACCACTGTCCTTTGTGAAGGGCAATCTTAGCTCCTGCTGTTGTCAGCTGGTTTAGGACATGATCGATTTCTTTGAGGTGGTCTTCCACGCTTGAATGTTTCATCAAAACATCATCCACATAAACGAGGTTGCCTCTGGCTCTGGCGTCAGGGCATGCTTTGTTCAGGAAGATGTTGAATTCTGCTGGTGAGTTGGCGTAGCCGAAAGGGCACCGTGTGAAGGTGTACTGTCGATTGCCAAAGGTGAGCGCAACCTTATGTTGGTCTTCGGGGTGGACAGGGATCGTCCAGAACCCGGAGGCGACGTCCAATGTGGAAAGGATCGTCGAGCCTTTGATTTTTGGGATTTCTTGGTCCAAATGGGTCATAGGCCATCGTGACAAGGGTACTTGTTGGTTCAACTTGCGATAATCTATGGTGGTCCATTTTCCGTCGGGTTTTAGGACTGGCCATATCGGGGCAGAGTATGTGCTGTTGCAGGGCCGGATGACCCCCTTTTCCAGCATGGAGTCAACAATTTCTTGCACTGGCTCATATGACGCTATTGGGATTTTATACTGCCGCACAAATGTGGGTGGCGCATTTGGGTTTGTCGGGATGCGCACAGTGTGGATGTTGGTTAGTCCACAGTCCAGTGAATCCTTTGCGAAGGAGTCTTTGTACTTGTGCAGAACCTCTTTGAGTCCTTGGCGATCCACCTCATTTTGGAGGGCATCCGCCTCACTCAGGATCTGCTGAATTTGTGCGTTGAACCCGGCGTAGGGCTCTTCTGCAGCTGAGTCATTTGAGGGGCTTTGGACCCCGAGGGTCACCTGTGTAGGTGATTCTGTCGCAGGCTGTGTTGAGAGTCATCTGTTAGTTCTGAACGGCAGACACTTTCTTTGGCCACCGGCAGAATGGAAGTGATGGCAATGACTTCATGAGGTTTTGTGAATGTTATGGTGTCATTGTATTCGTCTGACATCAGCTGGGCTGGTATGGGGCCTATGACAGGTACCGTCAGTTCAAAGTCGTGGAACGCCTGGTTGATGAGCCAACCCAGGTGACTGGCTTTAGGAACGTGGATGTCTTGGGCCGTACAGTTGTTGAACAACACATACACAGCACGGGATGACACTTCAATGAGAGGTGTGGCTTCCAGGGTCAATCCGAGTTTTAGGCAGGTCCTGGAAGGTTGGAAGAAGCCTAGCTTACTGTTGAGAGCCTGGTCAGGTCGCATGTTGAGGCGGACACTGACACTCTTGCTGTAGGCAGGTATTGCGGCTTCTTGCTCAGTGATCATAGCACATGCGTCTGGCATGGTTTGACCAGACTGGAGGTTCTTGAGATTGACTGACGTTGTCAGTTGACATGACGGGGGAGCCCATATTATGTCGTTCACGGTATCAATGCAAGCATTGAGCCGGATGATGATATCCGCTCCAATGTAGATGTCATGAGGTAGGTCAGGGACTACGAGGAAGTAGTGACTCAGATGTCTGTTGTTCCATCGTATGTCTACAGCGCAGACGATCTTGGAGGTGGCCATGGTTGTCGACCAGGGACTGAGAGGGAAGCGGCTGTGTTTAGCAACATGTGGTAGACTTTGGTGTCTTTGCTTCAATATTCTAAATAGCTTCAGGCTAATGGCTGAGTTTTCTGCCCACAGGGCTAGTGTCGCATCTGACACTGACGTGCCATGGACATCTATTGCCGTCATGATTCGGAGGGGGCCTGCGTTTGGTTCAGGCTCTTGCAGTGAGCAGAGGAGAGGGTCCTGGTCCTTGCTGCTTGAGCTTGATTCGGGCCTTGGTTCTGATACTGCGCCATCATTCCATGAATTGGGGGCGGTGTCTGTGACTTGATGTCTAATGACTGGCAAGGCAGAGGTTCGCGGACTTGTGTCCACATCTTTAGATGCTTGAAGTCTATTAGAGGTTCAAAACGATTAAGCAGATCCTTCCCAATAAGGAGTGGGTATGTTTTGAGTGGGGAGACATATATTGGATGAATGAGATCCATTGATCCCACTGTCAGGTGGATTGGAGCCACATGTTTCAGTCGTAGGCCCGTGTGGGAATACGCTTGGAGGTTCAGCTCACACCTTTGGAGTTTGAGGGTTCTGTTCGTCCTCTTTGCTCCTTCTTGGACTTCCTCGAGGAGTTCAGCAGACATTAGAGTAATGTCGGCCCCCGTGTCCAGAAGGGCTTCGACTCTGATGTGTCGTTCGATGATGATGGAGAGATAAAACTTTCTTGCTATACCTTTCTCAATGAGATCGCCTAGGAGCTGAGGGACTGGAGTTTGGGAGGAAATTGTTATGATATCAGGACTGATGCAGTGTTCGTCGGAGGAGTGGCAGACGACCAAGACAGCACTTTCAGGAACTTGATGGGATTCGTCAGCAGGTGTTTGTTGGACGCTGCTGTGACTTAGAGGATTGAGTGTTGAGTTAGTGTCTAACTCTGTTGCTAGGCTTTCACGTGGGATTTCATGTCCACCTGAAGTTAGGGTAGTTACGATTCTCTGAGAGTGAGGTGAGGGAGTGCTGTTTTCTGTGCCTGGTTGGGTCAGCTGGTCGCTGCCTTCTCTTCCGGCCGCTAGTCAGGCTGAATCTGGTTTCTCTTTCTTTTCCCACTTCCGATCCTCCTCCTTTCGTTGGAAGAACTCTGTCATCATCATTTTCATCGACTCTTGTGAGTCAAAACACGGTGGTGTCTTTTGTTCTTGTGTGGATTCAGTTTGAGCTTGGTCAGCTTGGGATCTTTGTGACTTCTTTCGTCGATTCCTTGGACTGGTTGCTCCAGGGTGAGTTTGTCGTTTTCCCTTGGAGTTTCCATCGGTTTCCCATAAGCTTTTCCCTCTTGAGTTTCCAAATGAGCTTGGCTGGTTCCACGATCTCTCCCATTGATTCTCCTGAGGCCTTGATTGGTCCCATGACTTCTCCCAGTTCCATCCAGGTGAGCGTTGACGTCCACGCGGTCCATCCCAGCGTTCGTACCTCTGTTTAGATCGGGTACCAGCGTGGGAGTCTCGTTCTTTGTTGGACGAGGGTGCATTCCACTCTCTGGGTGGCGGCTTGGCAGAGTCTTGGCGTTGGGTGCCCTCTAGAGCCAGCCCTTGACTTTGAGTGTTGAAGTCAAGAACTGCTGGGGTTTTGGAGCCTTTCTCTGAGGCCATCTTTTGTTTGCCGTAGGCCTTCTGCGCCAAGTCTCGCAACTGCTGAGCATTCATTGTTCGTGGACATGCGAGAACGCCAAGATGGTGGCTTACTCAGGGATGGAGGTTTCTCAGGAAGAGAGTTTTGAAGTTCAAATCATCTTCCATGTCAGGTTCATTGCGAGTTCCGAAGTATGCTCGTCTGAGTCGGCTGTAGTAGGCTTGAGGAGGTTCGTGACGTCTTTGTCTTGTCTATAGGGCAGCCACTAAGCCTTGTTCGGAGTCAGGATCGGAAAACTCTTTAATGAGGGCTTCTCGGAGCAGTTGGTAATCAGTCTTTGTGTGAGCAGGTGTCCAGGAAGCAGCGAACTTCAGGACTGGATGTAGTTCGGAGTAAATAGAGTCTATCTTTGTCCGTAACGTTAGGTCGCATTTCCAGATGGAAATCGATATCTTGGAGGTAAGCTTGGACATTTTGGCTATTTGGCACACTGGGGGTGAACTTGCCAATGTTCCTGGCGAGCTTATCGAGGTCTTTCAGGTCCAAGCCATGCGACGATCTGCGGCTGGTTGCGGCAGGTTCTTTTGGCTTTGCCGTGACGTGAAGTTCTTCAGAGGGAGCTGGTGAATGCTTCAACACCACTCCAGGAACAGGTGACCCGGTCCTGCTTGGCAGGGGTGAGGTCGGTGCGCGTCGTGTCCTCGACGGCTCACGGCGCAGTTCGTAAGCGTGCTTGAGTTCCTCTTGGAAACTATCGGATTCCTCTTTGAGGTCGTCAAGCTGTCGTATTAGGCGGCTGATCTCGTTTCGTGACTCATCCAGGTGAGTTTCAAGGGCTTTGATTCTGTTGTTTTTATCCCTGAAGTATGTTTATCCCTGCATACTGTAGCTTGTTCGAACGATCAACGTAGTCTGCCTTGACCTGTTCCATTTCTTGGGTGTTAGCTACTAAGGTTTCACCTCAGGTTTCACTTGTTCCACCTCATCCGGCCTTTCCCGTCGTTCCTGAGCTTCCAGTTCCAGCTGCTCGATGCGTCGTTATGCGCATGTTAACTCCTGCTGGAGCTGTGCAGCGTGCTTGTCGCTCAACTTGAGGGTGGCGATGAGTGTGTGACTTAAGGAGCCGGTGATCTTGGCTAATTCTTTGTGAGTGTAGCTTTGACTTGGGTCTTGTGCCATGAGGCTTGTCGTCCAGCTGGTCCTGTGACTGGGTTTTGAGTGTTTCAGCAGCCTTAGAGAGGAGGCTGTCTGTCGCCACACTGAGCCATGTTTCTAGATCTTCCCAGTGGCCAACATTTTCTGTTGTGCGAGACATGTTTTGGCGGAATGAGGGTGATCTCGAACCGCGACTGACACAGACCTTGAAGAGAAAAACAAAACAAACCAAACAAAACAAAACAAACAAAGCAAACAGGGGTGTAAGAGTGCAATGTAAAGTGTGTGCTAATGTTGAGTGTGGTTCTCTGTGACTGTGGTCCTCTGGGGGCGTGCTTCTAATTTGTAGCCTCTGTGGGGGAAAATTGAACACACACACACAGGTCACACAGCTGGAGAACAGAGAAAGGAAAGAAGAACACCAACAGAGCAAGGAACAGGGTAATACTTGGATGCTTCCCTTTTTCCTGTAAGGGAAAGTCAAAACAAAATAAACAAAAAAACCCAAAATACTCCTTTCTGGTGTCAGATTTTTCTCGTTAAGTCTGATTTAGAAGGGTGCTTCTAGTCAGAGGATGGTAAATGGGGATTTTTTTCTATTTGTAAGTCTGTGATTGCTATTAATTTCCTCCGGGTGAAGGAAAACAATAACAATGACAGTACTGGTCCCTTAATGGCAAATTGACATCACAACGCTAGTTTGAGTGTCCTTCGTGCATGCTTAAGGTTTTCGACGTCTACCGTCTAGGTGATCTGTTTAGCCTGGCAGGGTAAGATTTCACAGAGGGGACATTACATGGAAAACAGTTTTGAAATGTCGTCTCAAGTTCCACAAATACCTGTTCAAGGGTTAAGGTCCTCTGTTTGTGACAATCCCACAGGCACAATCTCAGCAAACAGTAGCAATAATCACATTAGAAGATAGCAGCAAGGAGACCAGAGAAGAGGAGAAAGATTGAGTTGCTCCCAATTTTAGGATTAGTGACAAGGGTATCAGCGTGGTGGCGCTGTTGGATTGATACCCTTAGGGGATTGGTTTTGCTGTTTTAATAGGCTAAAACCAACTGTCCTAAATTTTGAGGAAACTCTAATTTCCTTTTGGGGTTTTGCTTAATTGGGAGGTTAAGGCTCTTATGCTTTCCTGTAGCTCAAATAGTAGAGCATGGCGCTAGCAACACCAAGATCATGGGTTCGATTCCCAGGGAAAGCAAGAGCTGATAAAATGTAAAAACTGTAACTTGAATGCAATGTAAGTCGCTTTGGATAAAAACGTCTGCTAAATGCATAAATGTAAATGTAATGTCCTAGGTTTGATGGGAAGTTAAATTGTCCAGTGGAATCCCACGGCCGGGCCTACCATGGAGGCAATGTCACTTCACCAGCCAAGCACTAGGTGGAGCACTATTTATTATTAAGCTTAAACCAAGAGTAACTCCATAAAGTTTTAGCTGAGTTAATTAAATAACTGAAGGAGAGAAAATAAGGCCTAACAAGTAGGACCCGAACTTGATTGCGAATGAATTTAGAGTTTCAAATTAGAAATTGTGGTTTCTAATTATATTTTAATGATGTTATCATTAAAACTGGTAGGATGATTAGGATTAAAATTGTTCAATAATGTATCATTGAAATAGGGAAGCCAAACCCAAAATTTGATGAAATTAAAAATTTCAGAGCAATAATGATAATCAATTATCAAAATCCACAGATGGTTGTCATTCAAATTATCAGAGCAATTGACATTTCATTAATCAGCAATTATTGTTGCAATCTGGAAACAGGAACTGTAATTAATTATTAAATTGAATTAGAGTTTTCAAAACTCGTAATTAATTAGGAAATGAAATTACAAATGTCGGTTTACCAAGGACAGCAGGTTCCTAGCAGTCACTGATGTCATCAAAAATTCATAAAATCAATTTATAATTCAGTAAATTATAAAAGCACTTATAATTATGTTAATCAGTCTATGTGGAAGCAGGAACTGAAATTATTTAATGAAATGAAATAATTTGGGATTAATTTATGAAATTAAATTACCAATCTTGAATTGAATTTGGATCCCTATAACAAGTTGCTAATTCCTCCTTGTGTCATGAAGGTCACAAGAACAATTTAATCTGTACCATCCTAATTACTTCTGAAGAAAATTTAAAAATCTTCAGGCCAGGAAATTAAACACTTTGATAGTCAATGATTAAGATCTTAATGTTATTGTCAAATTATCAAAGCCCCCACTATTAACTTAATCCGTGACTACGTTGCTAGGTGGGAACAGGAGCTGAAATTACTTAATGAAATGAAACTAATTTCAAATTTGTAATTAATTCTGACATTCAGTTAACAATTTCAAATGTTTGACAATAGCAACGCGTCAACTGATGTCGTTAAAATCATAGGGACAGTTCATAATTTATTTAATCACTGTATTATCAAAGTAATGAGGCCAAAACCCAGAATTAATTCCTAATAAAACCAGTTATTAAACTGATACCCGCTAAAAAAAACTTTTACACAAATGCTTATTAAACCACAGGTGAGATCGCTAACTAATTTCCTATGATAATTGGCCGCAGTGCAACGAAATGGTTTATTTACGTTTGTATTTGTTAAAGTTATTTTAAATGGGAGGTGAGCGATGACAGATAGGAAGAGCAAAAGAGAGATAGAAATGATATGCAAATCTTAGTGTGAGTTAGTTCAGGATGGGTATTCGGATCAATACTTCAAAACACACTGCAAAACACACTGCATAGACATCCACAAGCTATGCTACGTGCTACTAGCTAGCCTTCAATGCTACTAGTTTGGCCTATGCTTCAATGCAAACTCAGTAGCTAGCTTTTCGCTATGCTATTGTTTACAAAAACTCCAAAATGGCGCTGGGGCGGAGCCCACGCACTCAAAGTTTTCCGGAAAAGAGCCTTGGAGGACTTCCGGCCATGGCTGTCAGTAACACGCCCACTCTGGCCGGTGAGTTTCAAGCTAGGCTTGTCTACTCACGTGAGCTAGCTCTGTTCTGAACAACCAAAAGCACTATGAAGATTTTTGTCTCTGTATAGCGCTGAATAATCTCAACTCATTTAGAGCGAGATAAATTAATCCACAGATTAATTATTATGACCCTTCTCAGCCCAAAGCTGTGGGTGCCTCTCACACTTGGAAAAACCACAAGCACTAATTTTAGATTTTTCTATCCTTATAGCGCTCACCGCTCTCACTCCTTCGAATGAGGTCAATTCATGTACAGATTTACTGCAATTAATACCATAACACTATCGAGGCCACGGCGGACCTCGTAACATTACTTCTGATCTGTTTTTACAGACAGAACACAGTGGATTTTTTTTAATCACACAATTTTAATTTCTTGATCCAGATCAATAAATCTCTCCCAGACCAGCACGACTTCTTTTTCGTGCATACATTATCTGCTCATAAATATGTCACCTGGAGGAAATATCCTAGCAGATTTCTATAAAGTGTTATAATCATACCTTATGATGCTAAAAGTCAACATTCATCCTTTCACCATGTTGGAATCAACATAACGTGTAATTTAATACCAAACATGAGATAGTTGTCACATCGAATATCTATAATTTTACCTACTAAACGGGTTAAGTCATAGATTAAAAATATCCTAAATTCTAATAACTACAGCAAGATAAACGAAACATAAAATACCACATTCATATATATATACACAGTGAGGAAAATAAGTATTTGAACACCCTGCTATTTTGCAAGTTCTCCCACTTAGAAATCATGGAGGGGTCTGAAATTGTCATCGTAGGTGCATGTCCACTGTGAGAGACATAATCTAAAAAAAAAAAATCCAGAAATCACAATGTATGATTTTTTAAACTATTTATTTGTATGATACAGCTGCAAATAAGTATTTGAACACCTGAGAAAATCAATGTTAATATTTGGTACAGTAGCCTTTGTTTGCAATTACAGAGGTAAAACGTTTCCTGTAGTTTTTCACCAGGTTTGCACACACTGCAGGAGGATTTTGGCCTCCTCCACACAGATCTTCTCTAGATCAGTCAGGTTTCTGGCCTGTCGCTGAGAAACACGGAGTTTGAGCTCCCTCCAAAGATTCTCTATTGGGTTTAGGTCTGGAGACTGGCTAGGCCACGCCAGAACCTTGATATGCTTCTTACAGAGCCACTCCTTGGTTATCCTGGCTGTGTGCTTCGGGTCATTGTCATGTTGGAAGACCCAGCCTCGACCCATCTTCAATGCTCTAACTGAGGGAAGGAGGTTGTTCCCCAAAATCTCGCAATACATGGCCCCGGTCATCCTCTCCTTAATACAGTGCAGTCGCCCTGTCCCATGTGCAGAAAAACACCCCAAAGCATGATGCTACCACCCCATGCTTCACAGTAGGGATGGTGTTCTTGGGATGGTACTCATCATTCTTCTTCCTCCAAACACGTTTAGTGGAATTATGACCAAAAGTTCTATTTTGGTCTCATCTGACCACATGACTTTCTCCCATGACTCCTCTGGATCATCCAAATGGTCATTGGCAAACTTAAGTCGGGCCTGGACATGTGCTGGTTTAAGCAGGGGAACCTTCCGTGCCATGCATGATTTCAAACCATGACGTCTTAGTGTATTACCAACAGTAACCTTGGAAACGGTGGTCCCAGCTCTTTTCAGGTCATTGACCAGCTCCTCCCGTGTAGTTCTGGGCTGATTTCTCACCTTTCTTAGGATCATTGAGACCCCACGAGGTGAGATCTTGCATGGAGCCCCAGTCCGAGGGAGATTGACAGTCATGTTTAGCTTCTTCCATTTTCTAATGATTGCTCCAACAATGGACCTTTTTTTCACCAAGCTGCTTGGCAATTTCCCCGTAGCCCTTTCCAGCCTTGTGGAGGTGTACAATTTTGTCTCTAGTGTCTTTGGACAGCTCTTTGGTCTTGGCCATGTTAGTAGTTGGATTCTTACTGATTGTATGGGGTGGACAGGTGTCTTTATGCAGCTAACGACCTCAAACAGGTGCATCTAATTTAGGATAATAAATGGAGTGGAGGTGGACATTTTAAAGGCAGACTAACAGGTCTTTGAGGGTCAGAATTCTAGCTGATAGACAGGTGTTCAAATACTTATTTGCAGCTGTATCATACAAATAAATAGTAAAAAAATCATACATTGTGATTTCTGGATTTTTTTTTTTAGATTATGTCTCTCACAGTGGACATGCACCTACGATGACAATTTCAGACCCCTCCATGATTTCTAAGTGGGAGAACTTGCAAAATAGCAGGGTGTTCAAATACTTATTTTCCTCACTGTATATATTGTCTCTTGAGTATATTGCTTTAATAGCAGCAGTCTTTCCTGGATTGTCCTTTTAAAGATCCTCTGTGTGACTAGAGTTTCTTTGTTGTACGAGCAAAAGAGGCGGCATTCCTTTGGAAGGCAGTAAAGAAAAGGGGTTTTGTTATGAGGTCACCAGGATGTCTGTGCTGTAGGTTTGTTGAGGTCTGGTTAACATATATCTGTCTTTCCTTGTTGATACCATCATTGAATTATGGTCAAAAGCAGTCAGGGGACTCAGGGAGGGTCTGTGCTGGAGCATGTCCAGATTCCCCGTGCTTTGTACTGTCTGTTTATTCGACTTTATTTATGGTAAACTGGTCAGGAATAACATTGAAGATTGGTTCTTCAAGGGATGGCCAGATGTTCTCCTCCCAGCTTCATGAGATGATAAGGAGAACAGACAGGAAGCTTAGTCAAATACTTTGGGCGTTGTGTCGGTCATTTGTAACTTTTACGACACAGTATGGAGAAAGGGCTCAGGAATGTTCTTGAGTTAAGATTATGCGTGTGCGTTCTTTTCGACCAGGTTCTACATTACTGTACTGTCAATATTAGTACTCTTCTGTTTATTTTCATTTTTTACCCGTATAAAACAATCTAATTGCAGTACAACACTGTATACCATATTATTTTACAAACCCAACCCCATAAAGATCACAATAACTCATTAGCATTTGTCTTTATAATATTCTTTTTAATTGTTGAACATGTTCTTTTTAAAAATAAAAATTACAAATCTTAATTTCTAGCATGTGCTAGCTGAAAAAAGGGCATCACCACAGTCCCCTGGAGACTTTGTATCTGCAGCATGGCAAAACAGACTTCACAGAAATAAAATACAGTAAAAATTAGTTTGTGTTGTTGTGTTAAATTTCAGTAATTTTGGCAAAGTTGACAAGCTCTCTGATGAGAAACACCATGAGGGGATTCAGGCTGATGATTTTTCTTTGCACCCACTTTCCAGAATTCCATCTGATCTGTGACACTAAATGGTATGCCACCAGGGTTAATTCTCGGAATGAACCTGCAAGCACAAGAAAAAAAATATATATTTCAAACAAGTGTTAACATAATTTGCCCTAACTGCCAGTGTCACGAATCCGGTCTGTGAACTTCCATTCCCTCACCACCGGAGGTTACTCACTCACCACAATTACTTTTGCACTACAGTGCACGTCATCTCCGGACTACAGTTCCCATCATTCATTGCACTGACGACACGCACACAGCTCATTGCACTGATCACACACAGCTGATTCCCATTTGCACACTGTACTTAAGCCATGGACTGTCTCTCCCTCACTGCCGAGTATTGTATGCATTTATCGCTGCCCTAGCTTTAGCTACTCTACAGAGCCCCTGTTAGTTTTCCTAGTCTTGCCTTGCCTTGCCTGTTTCGGATTGTGTTTTCCCCTGCCTGGACTATTGCTTTCGTTTTGAATTTACTTCTCTTGTCTAGCCCCTTTGGATACTGTTCGCTGTCTACCGACCCAGGCACGTTTTGGATGACTCTTTGCCTTGCCTATTATATACCTGTTTGCTACTGTTTGACCCTTGCCTGTATTTCGACCACGTTTATTAACAAAAGCATCGCACATGGATCTGCTCGCCTCTCGTCTCATCGGCTTCGTTACAGCCAGATTTTGTGCTGTATGCAATTTGAGATTAATAACAACACTATACTCTCTGAATGCAACTACATTCAGGTGCATAATTAGTTGATAATCCATCACAAATCATTAAACTTATAATACTTAAGTATTATATATATGGTCACGACTTATAATACTAATATTAGTCTGTTTATTTCTTATACTCTCTTCACCCTCAATACCACAACTGAGGTGAAACCCTTGAACAAGGCACCAAACCCCCAACTGCTCCCCAGGTGCCACAGCATGAATGGCTGCCCACTGCTCTGGGTCTGTGTTCACGGTGTGTGTGTGTTCACTGCTGTGTGTGTGCACTTTGGTTGGGTTAAATACAGAGCACAAATTCCCCCGAGTATGGGTAACCATACTTGGCCACATGTCACTTCACTTTCACTTTCTTTACGTTCCTTATAATGCATTCCAGTAGATCAAAGTCAAGTCACCATTATTTTATATAGCGCTTTTTAAAATGCAGATTATGTCAAAGCAGCTTTACAGTATTAAACAGGGAAATAGTGTGTCGAGATAGTGTGTCGTTCTCCTCTGGCCAGACGAACTAGCAGGTTGTTCCATGCTGCAGCAGAGTCAGATTACTCATCTGGTTCCCATGGTCCTGTCCCGGTTGCTGTCTAGGAGACGAGGTCTTCACTGGGGATCTGTCTTTGAGCCTCATCTAGGTGTCCTGGTCTCCGCTGACGTTCAGGGCTGTAGAGGTCATCTCTAGGTCCTGATCCACCATCTGATCTGGATACGGATTGGATCTGGTGGCTACGGTGACCTCGGAATAAGAAATAAACAGACTAATATTAGCATAGATTCTATTCTTCTTATGATGTAACAAGTACATCGGGTGTTATGAGAAGTGTTCCCAGTTCTGGTTGACCTAATTAATGCAGCCTAACAATCCTTTAACGGATTTGAATTATAGAAATGTGTTAAGTGTGTTATGTGCAAACCAGGTTAAAGAGATGGGTCAAACAGTGTTAGGTAGATTATTCCAGAGTTTTGGCGCTAAATAGGAAAATGATCTGTTGCCCGCAGTTGATTTTGATATTCTAGGTATTATCAAATGGCCAGAGTTTTAAGAACATAGCGGATGTGAAGGACTATAATGCAATAAGAGCTCGCTAAAGTACTGAGGAGCTAAACCATTCAGGGCTTTATAAGTAATTAACAAGATTTTGAAATGTATACAATGTTCAATAGGGAGCCAGTGCAGTGTTGACAGAACCGGGCTAATGTGGTCATACTTCCTGGTTCTAGTAAGAACTCTAGCTGCTGTATTTTGGACCAGCTGGAGTTTGTTTATTAAGCGTGCAGAATATAGCATTACAATAAAGCATTACAATAATATAACCTTGAGGTCATAAACGCATGAATAAACGTTTCTGCATTTGACATTGTGAGCTTAGTGTTATATTGCTGAAATAATGGGGTTGATTCCCAGGGAATGGATAACGATTTAAAAAAAAAAAAAAAAAAACTTTAACTAGTTTACTTCGGCTAACTTACCAGTTGATGTTATCCCTGTTACAATGACAATCACAAAAAAAGCCTCCAACTGGAATGCAGATGACATGATTCAGACCACAAACTAGAAAATAATAATAATAATAATAAAAAGCAGTAATTGAAAATACTACTCAATGTTCAACTGTTTCACTGTTTTTAGTGTTATTGTAGTTTATGGTCAGAAAAAAAAATACCATACAATAACAGAACTTACAGGTTATAATACAATAAACAGCATTCATAATGCATTCATTGTTAGCCAAATTTCCTATGTATTGCTAGTCCGTTCCTATACAACCCGTTCTGTGGGTTAGTGGAGAGCAGCAGCCAGTGGCTAATTTGGTAGTTGATGGCAGCTCCCCTGGTGTTACCACCTCTACGATGCAATCACAAGACTCCAATACACCTCCGTTGCAGGTGACATTACCAATAGACTAAAACCTGAAAATAAAATACAAAAGATGTACATAACAGCGGTGTGTCTTAACTAATTTTTTTCTCTACAGATGCACAAATCACTTTTGCTCCATTTGTCACACAGATATGTGGTGCAAAAGGGAGAGTGCGCGAAATTTGTCATTTGCAGGTGAAAAACAGTGTTTGAGACTTGTAGCAGCAGATCCAAGCCATTGTTATTATGCACTTGTGTTTGTGCTAGAAAAAGCATCCAAGAAAACATTCTACAAGTGTGCAAATCTGATTGCAAGAATTCACATACTGATTTGCGGATGTACAAAATTCGTCCGTGACTTCACATTTTTTGATGCAGGTGTGTGAATGTGTTTTGCGCCATATTCACTGCAGCAATAGTAGCAAAACATGTGAGTTTTTTGATTTGTGATTCATAGAATAGGATTTGTGTTTCTGCAATGAAGGATCCAAGAAGGTGAAACTGTTGTGTTTGTGGGAGAGAGAAAAAAAAATCTACAAGTTTGCAACTTTTGTCTGTGGCTTCAAATTTATTGATACACATGTGTGGCTATTGTCTACAACTACAAATTCCGCTGTCACGGACGCTCATTTGTTTTGCACAAAAAATACCTTCATAACATTGCCCCATGTCCCTATTTTTCAAAACGCTTATACACAGAACAAAATTATAAACGCAATACTTTTGTTTTTGCCCCCATTTTTCATGAGCTGAACTCAAAGAGCTAAGACTTTTTCTATGTACACAAAAGGCCTATTTCTCTCAAATATTGTTCACAAATCTGTCTAAATCTGTGTTAGTGGGCACTTCTCCTTTGCCGAGATACTCCATCCACCTCACAGGTGTGGCATATCAAGATGCTGATTAGACAGCATGATTATTGCACAGGTGTGCCTTAGGCTGGCCACAATAAAAGGCCACTCTAAAATGTGACACCAAAAGCAGCTGCTAAACTTGACAAAAATATTTTCCCAATAAGCACTATACTGTACAACAGTGAAGAGGCTTGCGAGGAGTTTAGGTGCCATTTACAAGGTCTATTCTGTCCAGCAGGTGGCAATATATCTTTTTCTGGTCTCATCTACAATATAAATCCAATCTATTACAATTATTATATAATGTTATAGTAAATGGAGATAAAAATGTTGATAATATCTTAAAAGAATGAATCCACAAAGCTGTATCCAAATGCAAAAAGCAGTTGTTGTTTTTTTTTTTCTCAAAATGTAAGCTTATGGAGGCAGTTGTGGCCTAATGGTTAGAGAGTCGGACTTGTAACCTGAAGGTTGCGGGTTTGAGACTCAGGTCCGGCAGGGATTGTACGTGGGGGGAGTGAATAACCAGCGCTCTCTCCACCTTCAATACCATGACTGAGGTGAGACCCTTGAGCAAGGCACTGAACCCCCAACTGCTCCCCAGGTGCCGCAGCATTGGCTGCCCACTGCTCTAGGTGTGTGTGTGCACTTGGATGGGTTAAATGCAGAGCACAAATTCCGAGTATGGGATGCCACATGTCCTTTCCTTTCCTTATATCACCAACAATCACTTCATCAGCACAAGCTGTGTCCAAGCATATCCGTGTACTCAGTGAAATGGTGTTGATTTACAGTAAATTCTTGTTCTCGATATTATCTAAATAACCACACTCATCCCAGATTAGGATAAGTCGGTAACCTAGATGACTGTACAGGCTTCTGGTTGAATACTGCTGAACCATGAATAAGAAACATTAAAACCACTCACAGGCCACAACATTAAAACCACTGAAAGGTGAAGTGAATAACACTGATTATACATTACGATGGCACCTTTCAAGAGGTGGGATACATGAGGCAGCAAGTGAACAGTCAGTTCTGCTGGGAAACCTTGGGTCCTGGCATTCATGTGGATGCTACTTTGACATGTACCACATACCTAAAGATTGTTGCAGACCACGTACACCCCTGATGAAAATGAACCCTGCCATACTGCACAAAATCTTTGGAGGCCAAGGCAAAAGGTGTTGTCTTGGCCTCCAGATCTCAATACGATTGAGCACCTACTGTATGGGATGTTCTGGACCAACAAATCCGATCCATGGAGATCCCACCTTTCAAATTGCAGGACCTAAAGGAGGCTGCTACAGTATGTCTTGGTGCCAGAGACCACAGGACATTTTCAGATGTCTCATGGAGTCCATGCCTAGTCCCATCAGAGCTGTTTTGGCAGCACAAGGTGGACCTACATAATAATTGACAGGTGGTATACTCAGTTTGTATTATCGTATGATAAAATTTCAGATGTAGAAAGTAATGAATACATTTCCATTTCATATTAAAACAAATGAAGTTAATTTCCAAATGTACAAAAGTATTATCCCTTAATATGCACTTAGTGAAAAATAGACACTCTGTATTTTTAATGGACACATTTCCTCATTGTGCCTTTTCTCTAGTTAAAGGAAAAATATTCTCTCTCTCTCTCTCTCTCTCTCTCTCTCTCTCTCTCTCAAACACACACAAAACCACTTCCATGTCAGAAAATTCCTTAGCCGTAAAAACAAGGGCCAAGGCCAATACAGACACTGAAAGTGACACATCCCCTTCAATATTCACATTATAAGTTATCGTTTTCAGTGACTGTGTCTTAAAATTTTATTTTTGGTCCCCAATAGTGTTGAAAAATTTGTTACATTTTTGGACCCAGAAACATGTTCTGCATGGGTTTGCATACTTGCAAAATATAAAAGCAAGTGCAGTGAGTATATATCACCTAAGTATATATCACAAAAGCAGTGTTTACAAAAATTAGCTTCACATAAAGTTCTTTACATGGTGAGACCAGCTGTCTGATGGGCCAATGCACCTACATCAAAGGAAAAATGTTGTTGAATTAACTGATTGCACAGCTAGAACTGATCTTGTGTCAGTTGAAAGCAGCTAATACGACCATAAGACGGAAGACAAGATGAAAGGCAGATGAATCAAGGCTCTCAACCTCAAAATAAGCTCTTTTGTAAAGAGACAGATTACCCAATATGTAGCCTACAAATACAAGATCAGAAATATGTGTGTGTGTTTGTTTGTGTGTGTGTGTGTGTTTTCCCAGCTGTAGCTATGAATACTGGAATAATCAGATAATAAGCAATCAGCAAATACTGATATGCCATTATCAACAATTCTGTGTATGAAATCATTAAGAGGCATATGAAACCACTCAAGTCATATTGATTCTCAAGAGCACATCAGTGGACCAAACAATATATTTTGGAAATTGTAGAATCTCATATCAGTGATTCCCCACTGTACTTGAATTGATAAAAATAAAGACCATTAATTAGTACTTCAGTTGATCAAACAGTTTTGATCAACAGCTCTACTCAAGATATTTCATTTCCTGCTCCATGCTATTAGTGAGAGAAACCTCACTCAAAGTGTTCAACCCGCACTTAAAAGCTCCACTTCCATTTTCAAGAGAAAATGATGATGTGAATCTAAACCTAACCCTTTGTGGTGAGTAGATTGTCTAGAAACGTACAAATAAGACTGTACAAATTCATAACCACCAATTCACCAAAATAAAAAATGTTATGAATTGCCATGAAAAACACACTCTGCTCACATACTGTAGTCTGGAATGCCACAAACAAAAGAAAAAAAAAAGCTTAAATTAAACAGGGATTTATTTTTAACTATTTTCATGTACAGTATGTTACATAGTACCTGTCCTTGTGCCTTTGTTTGAGTTCAGACTTTTATGTTGCTTTATTTCCTGTTTATTGTGCTTGTCTTGTAGTCCTTTGTTGTCTTCTTGTTCATTGGGTCCATCTTACCCTGAGTTCCATTCGGAGGAGCTCATCCCTATGCCCTAATCCAGTGGTTTTCAAACCTGTTCTGCAAGCACCCCTGCCCTGCACATTTTGTATGTCTCCCTTATCAGACACAACTGATTCAATTCATCAGCTTGTTGGTAGAGACTACAAGACCTGAATTGGGTGTGTCTGACAATTGAGACATACAAAATGTGCAGGGCAGGGGTGTTTGCAGGACAGGTTTTAAAACCACTGCCCTAATCCCGTCAGGGTTTACCCTCCTGAGTGAGAACTTCAAAGGTTTGAAGGGTGTAGGGGACCAAACAACTGTTTCTTGAAGTGCCCTTCTACGTTATCATCATGTGCCCACATGGAGGCACAGTCATCATGGAAAGAATCTGCGCAAAGAATCATGGGGGCGGAAGTGTCCATCAGTTGTACCCTGCGAAATTCTTAATTCCGAAGGGCCCTTTGAATTGGCCAGTTTTGAGCACTTCGGTTTGGAACGACCCTTCGATATGGCGGCCATGATTGTATTCACTTCAAAGTGCCCTTCGGAGGGCGATATATCCCATTTGGAACACACCATTGATCACCTGGTCTCCCCCAGGTGTTCCTTGCAGTGTTGACAGATTGGAAATGTCCAAGTATCGTACAAGAAGCAAACAAAATATTGTATTTAGAAGAAAATTATCGTACACGAGTCAAAAGTACAGAATACAGCTATTTATCTACCAAAACTTTTTGACAAGAATTTCAAATTTTCACAATAGATAAATAACTAGGCGTATCTTAGTGGGAAGGTTCAAACTCCACCTTCGAGTCACTATCATCGGAATCCTGCGTGTTGCCAGATGTTGAGGGGGTCTTTTGCGGTACAGATTTGACGCCGTCATGGACAGAAACATAGTGCTCGTTCACTTAAAAGCAGTGCACCCTCCCGCATTCTTAATACACATTCTGAGGTGTGCACGATCAATGAGTATAAGAAGCCTTATGATTACAAGAACCATCATTTGAAGTGTCACAAAATTCTGAAATTATTGTATATTATGTTAATTATTGTACGTCTGGCAACACTGGTTCCTTGTTATCTTGTCAGTCAATTATCCTTTAATGTTTATATAATCCCTAGCGTTTATGTTGCTTTTGGTCAGTTTTTGTCCTTTTCATGACACTTTGTGAGCTTGGTCCTGTTTCTCTTTCCTTTGCGGATAACACTTTATGATAAAGTTCAGTTGTAAGTCATTTATAAGTGATTAGTTAATGATGAACTAATCATTTACAAAACATGACTGTGTGTTCATAAATGATTAATAAGTGATATGTTAATATTTTTAACTATGTTTTGTAGATTAAGTTACAAATCATTTACAAGTGATTATTAGATAATCACTTATAAATGACTTACAGCTGAACACTATTATAAAGTGTTACCCCTTTGCATTCCTTGTGTTTTGTAATTTTATTTAATTTTTTATGTTGTCTTCTGCATTTGGATCCTGCTTTCCCTTTTCTCTGAGTTCACGGGCATTACAGAGAGCTCAGGGATGGACTTTATGTTTGTGACGGAGCAGACAGGGAACACAGAGAGCCCAGGGACAGCCTCTGTGGCCGGGATGGAGCAGACAGGAAGCACAGAGAGTTCAAGGACGGCCTCTGTGGCCAAGACAGGCAGGAGTGGAATTACTGGCTTTGACAGAGCAAGCAGCTAACACAGGGAGTTCAGAGAAGGCACTCAGTGTCACAATGATTCCTCTGCATTTTTGAAAATTTTCGTGTACAAATGACAACGTTGTCAAAACATCGCAAAAACGACAAAAAAATACTATATTATACATGCCAGGTCAGTAGATGGCGGTGACCCTTTGTAAGAAACACTACATATCTATGCATATGCGCATTCCTGTAGACTGAACACGTATTACGCATGCATATGACGTAAATGTTTCCAAAAAATTTGGTTTTCATAGTTTACATGGAGACAAAAACAGTATCGTTTTCAAAAACTTGCACTTTAAAACTCGTTTTCAAAGGCTTGCTTTTTAAGGCCACCAAAGTGCTGTTTTTGTGTAAATGTACGGCCACAACGCATTAAAACTTTTCAATTTTGAGTTGGAAACGGTGTCCTGTAAATGGCCCATCAGTCAGAGACGGTCTTGTTGGCCATGACAAAGTGAAAAGATGGCTCAGGGGGAGCTGTTGCAGATGTCGGCGGCTTGGGAGGAGTCGTAGTGGATGCCACCACCACACAATTGTTAAATAAACAAAACAATCCAAAACAACAACAAAACAAAAGGAACTCAATAGACATACAAACAGAACCAAACTCACAAACGCCTGAACAACAACTGACCATAAACAAGGGAAACATTAGGGTTTATACTGCGCTTATGCCATTTTATAATTATGATTAAAAACATTTGATATTCTACTCAGAGATGTTCATGTCCTCAGAATTGGAATTATGCGTTTCTATGGCAACACTTTCACCGCCTAAACATAGTGCCTAAAAAAAAATGTGGCGGTCAGGTGGTACAAGTCGTAGCTCTCAGGAAATTCCCAGTTTACAAGTTGTTATTATGAAATACGAGGACGTGTTGATTTTTAGAAGTCGGATCTCATAATTACGGTAATTAGGACAAGATGTAAATGCACCTTTATATACACACCAAGGTTAACTGAAAAAATACAAGGAACACCTAGGGTGACAATCAAGAGGGAACCAATGAACAAGAAGACTACAGTGGACTACAAAAAAGTCGTCATTTACTCCCGACATCTGAGCCACTGAAGACGCAGTGGATTACCTTTGTTTTTGAAGGGTAACTTCAAAACTCCCCCAATCTACCTAAATGTGTCTATCTTCATGTGAATCATTCGTGATCCAGCTTCACCTCCCAAAGGAGTGAGTTTAAGGTTTTTTGATGAATCTTTGCAAATCACCTTTCCTAATAATAGGCCTATTTCACAACGTGACGTATGCATACCGGAAGTAGGGAAAACTCTTTTCCGGTCCGGTGAATGCGCTAATAGAACAGTGGATAAGATTGAAAGTAATCAGTCTTGTATTTCGCTCTTATGTTCAAACATAATAAGAAGCATCTGTTTATCGTTTTACAACTTTCCCAACGACGAAATTTACTCCAGACACTGACAGCAACTGACGCTGCAGCGCTGCTGGTGCAGGAGAAGCACGATTATGAGAGCCACCTTTCCCGGTGAGTATAACGTACTTAATGGATTGTAAAACAGTAGAGGATTGAAACTAAACAGTGACTATAAATTTTCACAATATATTTAAAGTAGATTATGCTTATACGTTGCCTTATAAACATAAGGTAGGCTACCATATGGAAGCAGTTACGCTAACAGTGGAACATTTTAGTAAGGGGAATGTGTTTTCATTATTTGCGTGGTCTTCTGCGGGGTTCTGACCAATACAATTTAATACATATCTGACTGGTATTTTTTTCTTATGTCTGCCCCTCTTTATACTGCTCTCTGTGGCTAAGCTCAGTGGTTCCCAACTAAGTGCATAGATCCACTTCTAACTGTGATGTTCTATGATGGTCTAACTGTTCTATATCTGCATAAACCTGTAATAGTGATTCACCAAGTTAAACTTAGTCTTATGATTACTTAAATCATGAGATTATTATTTTTAGACTGACTGTCTAGACTTGTCGTATTCCAATGTTAACTCAGAACACAATAATTAATGTTACACCTGGAAAGGAAGAAATGTTAGTCGTGATGGTATGATTAAGTTATTTAAAAATAATTAATATTAAAATTCCTTCACAACATGTTTAGCGCAAACTATTAATATGTTTTATTACTTTATTCTCTTTAATTAGGTGCTCTTCATGAGGCTTTGGAAAAAATAAAGGAGCTGGAAGAACTGGTGTGAAGCCTCAACATCTCTCAAGCTTTGCTGGATAGCCAGTTAATAACATCATCCTCATCTACATACCTGCTGTAACATCCTCCTCATCATCCAGTTACGTCATCCTCCTCCTCTTTATTACCCAGCAACATCAACCACATTTTCTTAACACTCAGTAACATCAGACAACTCCTAAACTTGCTACGCAAACAAGAGCAGGTAGTGCCTTTTAGAGAAGTTGCATAGTCACCCTTAGCCTATTTCATAAGAGAATCCCCATGCTATATCCCAGTGACCATCAGCAGACCCTGGACATTCCAGTGGTAGGTGTGTAGTATTATTATTATTTTTTTTTTTTTCGCTTGGCCCCCCAACAAACACAATTTGTGATGCCTATGCCTATCCAATGGCTTTCACATTAGGGCACTTCTACCAGGCCATAGGGAGGTTTTTCATTTGGGTCCACTTTTCCATCTGGACTGACACCAAAGTGTGAAGCATCGGGGTGGATGAAGACACCACAAGGAAGAACATTAACATCAAAGTTCTCAGCATTGCAGTGAAGAACTTCTGCTGAGCTGTTTTTTCAAACTTGCTTGCAGATGTCATGACAAAACATTTATATCTTTTGCACTACATTGTAATCTGATTTGCACATCATGCACTTTACACTGATTTTTTTTTATTAACTGTTGTCAAAATAAAACTTTTGAAGAATACGTTTTTCTCTTTTTTAACTGGTGCAGAGCCTATACCAGACCTGCTGTTTGCTTGTGCATTTTTGATTCTTAGTGTTATTTTATAACCAAATTATTAACAGTTTTAAACATTTAATAATATTACCCACTTAATTGATGTTTTAAGTCTACACGTGCTTAAATTAATTGTAAAGATTTACATTTCTCAATTTCATTCATGTGATAAAAAGAAAAATGTGCCATTGTGTAGTGGAAGACCACTGCTATTTATTGGAAAACAAACAGTTAAAGCCATTTATCATCGGACATCATTCCAATTTATTAAGTGTGTGGATATATAGTGGGAGCTGAATCTTCAAATGTCATGCCATTTAAATGAAGGGAACATTTTTTAAAGAAAACATAATTTGGTGCCCTGAAATCCCCGAACACTGAATAAGGGTTAAAATGACCATTACTATATAATATAAAAGATAGGTCAGTAGGCACAGAAAACATGCATTTTTAATCACATGCCATGATATATTAATCCAATTAGCAGAGGGTGCTGTTAATAATAAGTTGTTATAGACACTGAGAAAACCAATATATTTGAAACAATCTTATCAGAAAATATACTATCATCATTAGCTAAATCCAGTCTGTATTTACTTCAAGCTGATGTGGCTCCTCATGCTTTCTTATTGACAACACTTGGACCAAATTACCACTTTTCCCTGCAATACTATTTGAGACTGTAGTGTCCACACCCAGGCACGCACATTTGTTTTAGTATTAGTGAGGACATTGCTTAGACTTGCATCTGTTTTCTGTCAGGTAAGTTATATCTTTTATAACTCATTTACTCATTTTAGAACCATTACCGCAAAACGCTAGATTTAAATAAATAATAATAATTATTATTAATTTAATACTAAAAACACGTTTCGGCTGATTTATAAGCCTTTTTAACAAGCAAGGACCAGTAAAATGTGCCCACTAATCGGTTGTCATAATATTTCACTATATAAGTGAGGAAAATTGCCCCTCACAAGTATAGTTAAACCAGTATACACAAATAGTTAACTTTTTTATTAAACCACTTTGAAATTCATCCATAAAGCCAACAAGTGATAAATTGGAAATTAGCTATAATGGCAACTGTCAAATAATACATACTTTGACAATAAAAAAATAAGTTTCTCAAAAAATTATTTAGCCTTCCTTAAAAACGGTCCACAAAACGGACAACATTGGCTATTCTTACTTTATAAGAAAATAAATGTAATGACGGCGAGAAAACTACTATTCCTAGAGCATTTAAATAATGAATAACGATCGTAGCGGGCTGAGGCGCGACCGGACGTACCGCTTCCCTACTTCCGCTGTCGGTCGCCATATTGTGAAATAGGCCTATGTGCTAGTTAGCAAGTTTCACGATGAATGCGGCTAAAGTTTAGCGTCTCTCAGAGAGCGGCTCGGAGGAGAGGGGTGGGATGAGCAGAGCTCATTTGCATTCAAAGTGACATGCAATAAAACAGCTTGCTATAGACATAGCTGTTTTTGACAGGGTAAAAACGGTGTACACTACTATTGAGAAATTTTAACCAAACTATGTTACAGACTTGTCATTAAGACCCTAAAGCAGCGGTTCTCAATTCCAGTCCTTGCGCAGTCCTCCCCCACTGCATATTTTGCATCTCTCTCTTAGTTAACATACCTGATTCAGATAACCAGCTCGTTAGAAGTGAGCTCCGTGCATGAACTGTGTTCCAATTGACATGATCCCTACACAGTGTTCATTGCTTCCTACTCCCTGAGCAGGGGAAATCCGTTGAAGTTTACTTCTTCGGAACATTCATTCACGGATTTGCGCTGCGCCGCTGCCTGCAGAAAATTTACTAGAGTGTGACAAAAATGCATATGTAAATAAATACACACACTTTACACTTTAATGACCTTTAAATGGAACATATACGCTCACTTCGATCTGGAATCCTGGCGGAATATCCTGTGATGTCCACTTCGCAGGGCACTTACGTTCGAATAGAACAAACGTCTGAAACGATAAGAGATGCACACAAAATGTGAGGGCGTGAGGACTGGAATTGAGAACTGCTGCCCTAAAGAATAATATCAACTTGTGGGAAATGGGCATCCGATGACCCCTTCAAAATCAGTTTAAATCAGTTCATTGTGCAAAAAAAAAAAAAAAACTGTTTTAAATAATTAATGTGTATTTAAAACACATTCAGTTTAGTAGTAGGCTACTATTACAGAAATCTTACATGCATCTTATCTTTTTCATTTACAGTATGTATGACTGACAAATGTGACCCTGGACCACAAAACCAGTCTTAAGTGTCAATTTTTCAAAATTGAGATTTATACAGTATCTGAAAGCTGAATAAATAAGCTTTCCATTGATGTATGGGTTGTTAGGATCGGACAATATTTGACCGAGATACAACTATTTGAAAATCTGGAATCTGAGGGTGCAAAAAAATCTAAATATTGAGAAAATGGCCTTTAAAATTGTCCAAATGAAGTTCTTAGCAATGCATATTACTAACCAAAAATGATTTTTTTATATATTTATGGTAAGAAATTTACAAAATATCTTCATGGAACATGATCTTTACTTAATATCCTAATGATTTTTGGCATAAAAGAAAAATCGATAATTTTGACCCATACAATGTATTTTTGGCTATTGCTACAAATACACCCCAGCGACTTAAGACTGGTTTTGTGGTCCAGGGTCACAAATATGCATCACATTACATTTATTAATTTGTTTATGTTAAAACTGTGTACATTTATTTCAGTTAATTTGTACTTAGTTAGTTTGTAGTTCCCTATCAGTCAGTCACGTTCAACATTACGTCAGAGTGACTGATGAAATTGGGATCCTGCCAGAGAGCCCAATCACTTTCGAGTGTTGACAAAACAAGCCAATGACAGTTGGCGTGCGTGCTTTGCATCGTGCACCCCGCCCCACAGCGTGGGTATAAAAGGAAAGTGCGTGCAGACGCACATCAGTTTTTCGCTACGGAGCCGAGCCTTCCTGCTTGTGCAATCAACGAAGAGAGTGTCTACAGACAGCGAATGCTAGCTCAGTGCTGCTGCTTCTTCTGGGTTGGACAGTGTGCTGCAGCTCATCAAACTGCAGTCGCGCAGCGACCTCTCCTGGGCGTGTCAACACTTTATTTTCTAAAAGAACAAATCTAAAAGAGCTCCATGAGCGACGCAAGCGTCTTTTTAAAGACAGAAAACTAAAGTTTCTGTCATTAAAGACAGTACTTCTCACTGCTTTGGCCTCAGTCAAGAGGGTAGGTGTTACGTGTTTGTCCCTACTAGTTTCCTGTTTGCCCTTATTTGGTTTTGTTCCGGTCTTCGTCATAAGTCAACCATCGTTTATTATCCCCACCTGATTTGCATTAATTATCTTGTTTGCTCCTTTGTTCCTTTTTCTTTTTAAGTCCTCAGTTTTTTGTCTGTCATTGTCTCAGCTTAATGTTGTAAAATGAAATACATGTGTTGAAGCTTATTAAAAGATTTCCGTTTCATGACTCCTTCGTCAAGCTCTTTTTATCCACAACCACTACCCGTAACAGTAGGGGACCTGCAGGCATTTTCGGTCGACGATTCGTGCCTAGAATTTGGACCGGCTGACTCTCACATTGTCTTGAGACCCCGGCTCGGATATGTGCCCAAAGTTCCCACCACGCCTTTCAGGGATCAGGTGGTGAACTTCCAAGCACTGCCATGGGAGGCAGACCCAGCCATTGCTCTGCTCTGTCCCGTCCGTGCCTTACGCATTTACGTGGACCGCACACAGAGTTTCAGGACCCCAGACCAGCTCTTTGTCTGCTTTGGAGGACAGCAGAAGGAAAAAGCTGTCTCTAAACAAAGACTTGCCCACTGGATAGTGAAGGCTATAGTCCTAGCTTATCAGGCCCAACGGTTGCCGTGCCCCCTCGGCATTGCTTCTTCTTGGGCATTGGCACAGGGTGCCTTGATAGCAGATACTGTATCTGTAGAGCTGCCAGCTGGGCAACACCTAACATGTTTGTGAGATTCTATAATCTCCATGTAGAGCCCGTGTCCTCCCGTGTATTTGCCTCAGGTGGCCAGTAACACCGGACCCGCTCTGTGTCAGTCACGCTTGCTGCGCCACTCCCCTCTACGGACTGGATACCGCAGGGACTTCCATATGCAGTACTGCCCTTGGCCAGTCCATATGTGTAATATCCGCCTGGTACCTCCGTTATGCAGGATGTGGCTTCCTTAGCATTCCCCTACTTGGAAGACGCTTCCCGGTGTTATCAGTATCCACTGTACGGAACAGCAGTGGCTGCATCTCTGCCTAAACCCTGTCCTATATTCCATCCCAACTGGCGTGGGGGGACTTCCGCAGGGCACTGGAGAGGGTCAGCAATAGTGGTGTTTTTGCAGTGATCCCAATTGCTTCAGTCACTCTGACGTAACGTCGAACGCAACGTCCCGTCGCCACAGTTGCTGTACCACCACTGCACGGCCGAGGCACATTGTCATGGCTCCTCAGCGAAAAACTGATGTGCATCTGCGCGTGCTCTCCTTTTATACTCGCGCTGCAGGGCGGGGTGCGTGATGCAAAGCACGCACGCCAACTGTCATTGGCTTGTTTTGTTAACACTCGAAGGTGATTGGGCTCTCTGGCGAGATCCCAATTGCATCAGTCACTCTGACGTAACGTCTCCGTTCCCTCCTCCCTCCTATATTTAATATTTAACTGTTTCTCCTAAAAACAGATACATTTTTTTTTTTTTTTAAATCTCACATGCAAAATAGTTTCATTCTGTGCTCAATGTTTTAATGTACTGTATGTTAAGAATTGTCTCTATTACATATAGATTTGTGCCTATTTGTGTTTAAGGAGACTTAAATGAGACATAAATGTGAACTTACCTTCCTGAGCTATGAAAGAACAAACTCTGATCAATACTATTTTCCCATGGGAACTGCTAAGATGTACCATTACAGCCTAATGTAGAATTATCATGTTTAGTGCAGGCAGACCCAGCTGTTTCAGAGCTGTGGAAACATAAATGTCTGGGGATAACAGTAATTCTTATTTATCCCGTATGTGCAGCAGAAGTTCAGTTTGATTTTACATTTGTGTCTATAAAACATGCTAGCCAAAAAAAAGAAAAATAAAGAAAAAGAGATAAAAAATGAATTTTGTTTATTTCCAGTAAGACGGAACTGAATTTAACAGCAAATGTATTTTTATTTCATTTCATGCATTGTTAATTTAATTCTTCAGGCTCCAAGAACTGTTATCAAAGAACCAAGAACCTCTATCAGAAATGCTTTGCTTTTCAAGTAGACACTGCAATTAAAAAATTTGAAACATTTAATGTCCTTGACCAAATGGTTGAGGAAACAAGCAGCTTGTAACATAATTTCAAATTTTAACATGTTTAAGTTTATAATTTAAAAATGATAAGAGACTTGACACATGGGATAGTTCACCCAAAAATGAAAATTCTGTCATTAATTACTCACCCAGTGTTGCCAATTTAGCAATTTTGTAGCTAGATTTAGACTGTCAGCCAGTGGACAAATCTGAAGCAATATATAATTTCTTACATTTTTTTAAACAATGTCTTAAATATTTTAACTGTTTCTTGTTTGTGGGGGAGAAAAGAAAGTATTCATGTACTTATTTACTTAATTCTTTTACAGATCTATTCTTGTTTTACGTATTAAATAATCGTTCGTTGACAATCCTGTGCAAGTCATGCCAATGAAGCTCATTTGAACTGAATTGAATTGAATTGATTTGAATTGAGAGTGAAAGAGAGAGAGAGAGAGAGAGAGAGACTTATTTACCCAATGATATGGAAAACAATCACTCATAGTAAGTGTTTTATTTATGAAATGGATATCGTAAAATAAATAAATAGACATATTTGGTGGTTTAAATGCTTTAAATTGTTGAAATTATTATTGTTTCTAAATCATTTTTAATAGTTGATTATGCTTAAACTTCAAGTTAATTAAACTGAAAGCTAATTAATTAGGCTAATGTTAATTAATCATTTTGTGAGAGACAAAAATGTTTGCATGGTTTGTTGTCTATCATGGAGGGCTTAAATAAATAAATAAATAAATGTTTTTACATTCATTGTAAAAAAAATGTAAAAAAAAGTATGCAATAAATTTCATACATATAAAAAAGTTTTTTTTTTTTTTTTGTGACTGAGATTATTGTTTACAAGAAGAAGAAGCTATATGGCCAATAGATGTATTTCTCTGCACGTGTGTGTTGATGTGTAGTTCTTTGACGCCATGCCCACGTCACGATGACGCTGAGCTCTACCTTTGCCTTCACTCTCATCACACTGTCTGATCCTTTAGACACAACTTGAGAGGAGTCAGACTGGGCAGACCATTCATAAAACCACATCAACAACACAACAGCACATCAAGCTAGACTCACATCAGCCCACTTCTCCAGTTCATCCTCTTTGACTCACTGTGCACATTTATTCTTGCGGCTTTTCACTTATGTCCCGCAAATCCAGCGATGACTATAATCTGCGTAGTATGAGCAATCTGATGGGCGAGAGGAGGAAGCGAGCGTCGGATGATGGAGAGCGGAGTCTCATCAAAGCTCCGTCCAGCGCCAGCCTCAGCAGCGCCGGTCCCTCAGCAGCGTCCCCCGCGCCGGCGGACCTGGAGCGTGCGGCGCGCAAACAGTTCCAGCAGGATGTCACGCCGGGTTTCGTCTACGTCCTGGCCGTGTTCTCCGCTATCGGCGGTTTTCTGTTCGGCTATGACACCGGGGTGGTGTCCGGAGCGATGCTTTTGCTCAAGAGAGACATGAATGTAACTGCCCTGTGGCAGGAGCTGCTGGTGTCCGGGACTGTTGCCGCGGCGGCGGTGTCCGCGCTGCTCGGCGGGTATCTCAACGGACTGTTCGGGCGGCGGGTGTGCATCCTCACGGCCAGCTTCACCTTTGCCATTGGGGCGATAGTATTGGGATCTGCACCTAATAAGGAGGCTCTGCTGGTTGGACGGCTCACAGTGGGACTTGGGCTGGGTGAGTGAGACACACCTGACTGATGCTAATTCTATTCAGTGTTGACATCGGAAAAGTTACTATAGTAAACTTGAAGTCGTTTGGGGTCTTGCCCTATTGTATATATGTGTGTCTTTGAGCTTTAATTGATGTAAGCAATTTAAAAACAAAAGATACAAATAATTATACATCAAGCAGATTTATAGCTAAAATATTAAATATATATAAAATATACTGTAAAAAGTGTTATGTTAAAGAGTTCTTGCTACCTGATATTACCCTTCATTTTTGTTGATTTAACTTGACATATTTAGGTTGATTCAGTATTGTTAAATAACATTTTTTTGGTAACATGATTTGAATAAAACCAATAAAATTAGGCTACTGTAGATGTTACCATGGGAGGCATTTATTTTCAGTCAAGTAATGGGTAAAAAAGCGCAATTCAGATTTACCATAGTATATATAGCCCATATATATATATATATATATATACACATGTATATGTGTGTGTGTGTGTGTGTGTATGTATAGGCCTATGTAATCAGGTTAATTTAGTAATTTAGTATTAGAAACTAACATTTTAAACCATATGAAGCACTTTATAATGTTACTTTTTTAAATAGACTGCATATAAATGCAGATGCTGTTCTCCTTTTTATTATTATTATTATTTGAATATCTGCACCATTATTTTGAAAAAATGGGCAGTACTTTGATAGCTTTTGCCTTTCCCTCATTTCAAACTGTATCTTTTCAATGTTGGGCAATTTCAACCCAGTGGACTGTGGAGAAAAACACTGTTTTTTGTTTGTTTGTTTGTTTTTTGTTTTGTTTTGTAAATTTCATTTGGATAATTAATTTGGATAATTTTATTAAAAATGCATACTTAATCTATACTTATTTTAAAACGTCACATCTTATATTTTATCAAGGATGTTCTTGACCAAGACTTTCGTCTGCTTATTAAGTACAATAACTAACTAACTAAAAAAAAAAAATCTTTAGTAAGAGCAAAATTATTCTTTGCGGTGAAATTATGCCAAAGCTGCAGAATAGTTTAAATTTTTTAAACATTTATAAAATAATATTCATACAAATTGCTTATTGTAACATTTAGTCCAAGGATGAAGACTATGATGAAAATCAAACAAGGTTTATTAAATAAATCCAGCTGTGTGTAATACAGACAATACCAGACAACTGAAAGGTCAAACAGCATCAACTTAAATACAAGACAAATAAGGGCAGTAACGCTGAACACCTGAGTTGATTAAATGAATTACCATGACGCCTGATTGATGGCGGGAAAACTGAACAAAGGAAGACAGGAAACTACAGAAAACAAACTAAAAGTCCATGATAATGAAACTAACTAAACAGAACCGTGACACTTATATTTATATTTACTTCATTCTGTTTAGATTATTACTTGTCACGCCCTCATTGGCTTCTCCTTCTCCAGACACCCTCTGCTCCAATTCCTCGGACCAATGAAACTCGTTTGCACTCACACCTGTTCACAATTTACTAGTCAGCACACACATACACACACACACACGTTTGTTTTTGTGAATTGTGGGGGCATTCCATAGGCGTAATGGGTTTTATACTGTACAAACCGTATTTTCTATTGCCCTACACCTAAACCTACCCCTTTTAGGAAACTTTTTACATTTTCAACAAAAAAACAAACAAAAAAAAAACAAATTCTGTATGATTTATAAGCCTTTTGAAATATGGGGACATGGGGAAATGTCCTCATAAATCACCTTCTCCTTGTAATACTTATGTCATACCCATGTCATTATACAAATTTGTGTCCTCATATGTCACAAAAACATGCCATCCTCTCTTGGTCTGTTCTCATCAGAGATATTGTCGATTCCCTGCATTACTGTGATCTTCGTTGCTACTCTATTGGAGTTATTTCTGTTTGCTTTTCATCTTTGTGTTGTCTTGCTACCTTGTTGTAGTGACGTTTTATTGGATACCTTTGTTCTCTTGTCTGTTTGAAATAAAGTCTCAGCATTTGGGCTTCTTTCGAATTTCTTGTGTAATTGTCTTCAAGACAGAAGAGTAGACCAGCAGACCCAGCGGGACCCATCTCCATCCAGGAAACACCTAAGTGCTATGAGACAGTTTTTAGTTTTTAATCTATTTTATTGTATCTTTTAATTAGTCATTAGGTTAGTCCAGTGGTTCTTAATATTAATATAAAATCTCCCTTATCTGACACACTCAGTTCTGTTCATTGAGTTCTCTATTGACAAGCTGAAGATCTGAATTAGATGTGTTCAATTAGGTCTGATCGATTTTTAAAGGCAGCATAGATGTATCCTTCACTGCCTTTGATAGCTGAATGGATATCAGTCCTATGCGTTCCATTCTTTGACAGTTGAGCTAAAAAATAAAGACGCTTCTGAAAGTTGCAATTGGTGCTCAGTTTGTGATTTTGACCAACTTTTTCCACGACTATTATAGTAATTAAATATTTGCCTAATTTTCACCAAAGGTCACTCTATTTGTTGTAGATTATTAAATCATTACTCTGCCTCAGAAGTCTGTCTGAAATCAGTTTCTTGAAGTGCATTTGTGTGCAAATGCTGCCTGCAAAGTCATTGCCTGATAAGGCAGCAAGGCAACAAGTCAGCAGCCTAAACTTTCGGCTTTCTAAAGCAGCCCTTGATTAGCTGGTTTAGCTGTGTTGGAGTTGGAAACTAGGAAATCTGCAGAACATAAGCTTTCTTGTTCTTTTTTATTATTATTTAACTTTTTTGTCTTTTGAGTAACATTTTAATAAATGCAAACAGTCAGGTTATTTAATGTATGTACAATGTGGTTGATTTTCCTAAAGGATTGTAGACAGTCTTTTTAATTGCTTTGCTTAAAGGAACCCAAGTGAGTCATAGTGTAAGATCGCAGGCTTTGATAAAATTTCATGCAGCGTTTCATTGAAAATTCAGACCTATTTTTAACACAGGCAATTAGTACAGAGTCAGAAGGATACACATGATCTGATTGGGTGGTTAGACTGACAGAGCTCCAGTAGCTCAAGTGGTATTTCTCATTAATGTATGTTCGGAGTTTCTAAGAATCAGCTGAATATCCCGTGAGCATTTGGAAAGAGCAATTTGGCCTGATGCTTATTGTCTAGGATTACACACCGTCATTAGGGAAGATTGGTGTTTTCTCAATCCTTATATTATCTGGCTGACTAATGCCTTCTTGATTGCTCAAATCCAGAGATTCAGCATTTGACCCATTACACTCTGGACCATAATCCATATTTGCAATTTTAAAGATATTTTTCACTATTACTTTTAAAGCCAATCATCGTTTTTTGTGTAGTAGTCAATAACCATGTATACTTTCTTCAGGAAATATGAAAATGTAATGTTTTTTTTATAGTTTTTTTTTCTCATTTCAAGTCTATTTTCAAATTCTTTTTATGAATAAATTGTCTTGTAACTTTCTTGAAAGGTCACTGATCTGATAATTGACCACTGACTTCTGGTTTAAGCGTTTGAGCCCAATTACTTCCACACTGACCTTTACGAAAACACAAAACCAGCAGAGGGCAAAACCAGGATCAGTTAAACCATCAAAATAATGACCTTTTCCTCAGCCCATTATCTTTATTTAGCATAGTTAAGACAGCAAAATACAGCACACTGTATATATGGGTATACTGTATGTTCTTTCGTTATGTGAGTCAAGCCATTAATGCAGTGTTTGGAAACCCCATCTCAAGGGATTTGGGCAATTCCTCACCTTAATGTTCCTTCAAACCAGGCACAGAGCCTTGTGCTAATCACAGATGGTGTAAATTAACAGTTCAGTTGGTCTGGTGTGATCAGAGAAGAAGCTAAGCTCTTCTGGCAATCGTCTGCTGTCTCCATGACTCCAATATCCTTGTGGAGCAAAAGGCCATTAGAGCGATGGCCTCTCGCGTTGAGTGTCTGGGGTAGTCTGCTGAATGAAGTGGATGTGTTTTTCCTTTAAAACAATGTCTCTAATAATAGAGAACAGCTACAGCTTCAGTTGGGAGTCTCACACTAATGAGTCCGCTCACTAGTTTTGCAGCTGAAGAACAGTAAACCTAAGCAAAAGCAACTACAGTTTATTTAGCAGACATACACAAAACACCACAACAACATAGACAACCGCCACTTCCTCTGACTGACTGTTACGTCATTAGGACTGAGCTGCAGTATTGATATTGTGATGTACTCTACTCAGGAAATCTTATTTTGTATACTGATATCAGTGAATTGATACTTGCTAAGTATTCCCTAGCGATTTTAAGCAGATTTACTGATGGCCATTAATGTTGAAATATAACACTCAACACACAGTATCTCTCATGCAACATCAATATCCTTGTAAACTGCGATTCATTTGTTTGTGTTTTCGGAACATAAATATTGACTTTTCAAAACCTAGTGAGCTGCTTCACTGTCTATATATGCATCTACCTTCTGAAGTAGCTTCCTAAACAAGACAAAACCTCATAAGTGACTGTTCTACTTCAGCACAGAAACCTTGTTACCAGCAGCACAGTAATAACTCTCCCCAAGCTCACAGTTGATTATAGAGTTAGCTGCTAAGCTAGCCACATGCTCAAAAACAGATTCACATATCTCATGTAAATGGTTTATTTTAATGAGAACCATTTTTAGCGATAGTGTTTAGTATTGATCTAATTTGTTTGAAAACTGTTAGCCATCTTAGAAGAAACCTTTTGGAGATTGTCTTAAAGGGATACTCCACCCAAATCTTTTTCATTAATCACTTACTCCCATGTCGTTCCAAACCCGTAAAAGCTTCGCTCGTCTTTGGAACACAATTTAAGATATTTTAGATGAAAACCGGGAAGCTTGTGACTGTCCCATTGACTGCCAAGTAAATTACACTGTCAAGGTCCAGAAAAGTATGAAAGACATCGTCAGAATACTCCATCTGCCATCAGTGGTTCAACCGTAACGTTATGAAGCGACGAGAATACTTTTTGTATGGAAATAAAACAAAAATAACGACTTTATTCAAACGTCACCATAGCGTCATTTTGGAGAGTATCGCTGCACGTACAATGCGTACGCTCTTCTGTGTCAGCCGCGACACAAGGATACGTTTTCTACATGGATTTACGCTTTGATTTGAACGCTAAAAGCGCATCCCTATGTCAAGGCTGACACGGAAGAGCGTATGCATTTTGCGTGCAGCAATACTCTCCAAAATGGTGCTACTGTGACGTTACGGTGTCGAGTTGTTGAATGAAGTCGTTATTTTTGTTTTATTTCCGTACAAAACGTATTCTCACTTCATAACGTTACGGCTGAACCACTGATGGCAGATGGAGTATTATGACAATGTCTTTCATACTTTTCTGGACCTTGACAGTGTAATTTACTTGGCAGTCAATGGGACAGTCACAAGCCTCCTGGTTTTCATCTAAAATATCTTAAATTGTGTTCCGAAGACGAGCGAAGCTTTTACGGGTTTGGAACGACATGGGGGTAAGTGGTATCCCTTTAAGCCCGAGACACACTGCACGATTTCCGGCTGTCCCAGACGAAAGATTGGCATCATGAAACAATCGAGGAGATCACTGTGATCGTGGATTCTAATCGGTGCTCCTGTGTCGTACAGTGAGAGTGGTTCCGAGATGGCGGTTGTCACGGTCTTGCGACTAAAAATAGCCTACGATATGTTTCTGACAGTGTCAGAATTAAAGCATGATCATCGCACAGTGTGTTTGCTGCTACGACCCACCTTTACTGACCAGCCAATAAAAATGTGACACGAAATCAACGTGACATGGCGCTAAAACATAAAACTGCTTACCTCTTATCCTTCCTCTTTCTCTGCTTCCTCTTTTTTTCAGCAAACATAAAAACTACAACTGCCAAAGAGTGATTCATCATGCTCATTTGTTTACCACTAGCATATGCTGATGACGTTTTATTCTTCTATAGTAACGTGCATCGTAGTGTACGAGTCAATAGATCATCATCGTACAGTCTGCATGCACGTCGTACCCAAGTTTATTATATCCACGTTGCACAGTATGATCTGCAATGATCTTCTTATTGCTAAAACCATGCAGTGTGTAGAAGGTTTTGGCCTCAAATTATACATGTGATTCTGACTAAGAGTTTGGCTAAAATAGGCACCTACTAATGTATTTGGTTAAGTCCATAAAAATTGTCCTGGTTGTCCTGGCAAGTTACTGTATATGGCTGATTAATTGATGCAAAAATTGATAATATGATTCTGTAATGTGTGAATAGGAATAAAAGGAATAAATAAAAGTAGTTGGTATTTTATTGTGTTTTAGTGTTCATTTCATCTGGAAACTGAAGTGAAATGTATGTATAGGTACGTTTTTGGACAAAAATGTAGATAGAGGCACATTTTTCCAATAAACCTGGGATGGTTATAATGCATTCATAGACAGTTAGAAAGCAAAACAGCTCACTAGATTTTGGAACAGACCCTTCGAGACAACTGGGAGAGTTATGGTTTCATTGGATGGGTGAATGTTTTGGTGTTTTGTCTACGTATGAAAAATGAGGTGGCATGTTTTGAACATGTACAGACAGATATCATGCTCCACACAGACATCTTTGTCATTTTGAATGATCCTTCCATGTGACATGATAGTGGTTTTCGCACTTGTATAAATGAAGATTGCGTGTGAATGGCATTGTTGGATAACCTGCATCACTGAGGAGAATACATCCTTTGCTCATGTGAAGTCAGTGTCTTTCAAAACGTAAATGAAATTCCAATAACAGCTGTCGTCTCACGGTATTGATTAACCTCCTTGTGAGGCAAGCAGTGAGGCGTTCCCATGGCAACAGGTACGTTGTCTGCCGGGCAACGAGAGCGACAGTGAACCGGGGCTATTAATAGACTTTATAGCAAGCGGTTATGTCGTAGACCTTGTCAGATAAATGTGGGCATGGACTTTTTGTTTGCACTCCTGTGTAAATATCATGTGAACATTGGTCCCGACACACCACATTACAATTTCCTCCCCATCCCAATCTGTTGGAAGCAAATTCGCATTTTATGGTGTCCTTGTGATTCCAGAAATCACTTTGCTTGTTGAAAATTTGCATAATGTGACACATCTGTGATGCAATTGGTGGAAATGAGAAGAATGTGGCCTGGCTAGATCATCATAGTTCTCTTGAGAGCCATGTGATTGGCAGGGAACACTGGTACACAAAGCATATTCACTATGCATGTCACATATTATTGTGTGTAACCCTCTGACAAAGCCCACAAGATGAGGTCTTTTGTAGATCTGAGAGACAATGTCAGTGAGATAAAGCTTTCAGTGTTCGGGAAATTTATTATGTGGTGCATAAATACAGTACTAAATTTAGACTCAAGCATGCATATTTGCTCATTTACATAGAACATAAAACTTACTTTCATTAAAATCAAGAAGTTCATCATTGTCATCATGACCTATATGTTGTTCCAGATATGCATTATTATTAGTAGTAGTAGTATTGTGTGGAACAAAATGAGAATTGTTTAAGATTATACTGAATATAATGAAAGTGAATGGAGCTTGGACTGATTAAATACCAAAATATAGTGTAAAATCATATGGGATACTTCATGATTCTTTTATGAAATGTTTATGGTGTTTTTATGTCATTTTGGAGCCCTTGTCCCCATTAATTTACATTATGGAGAAGAGCAGATAGTACATTCTTATGTATTTCCCATTTTGTGTTCCACTGAAGAAAGAACGTTATACGGGTTTGGAACAAGAGGTTGAGTAAAGGGTAGAATTTTCATTTTTGAGTGACTTATTCCTTTAATGTACTTATGTGTCTTTTGACATTACGCTTTCTAACCAGAGTATAGTTTTGACTGCTATACATCTACCCTTTCAGGTATTGCGTCCATGACTGTTCCTGTGTACATTGCTGAAACCTCACCGCCTCACCTGAGAGGACGCCTGGTCACCATCAACACTCTGTTCATCACAGCAGGCCAATTCACAGCCAGCGTTATTGATGGGGCCTTCAGCTACATGCAGCATGAAGGCTGGAGGTATGACCATCAAATCAAGATTTTTTGGCAATATTTTTTTGAGTAGTCCAGTTGCAGAATTTGCGCTGAATAAAGAATTTTTCTTGTTGCTTTGGTGTGGTGTCAAATGTGGAAGTGTATATATATATATATATATATATACACACACATACATACAGGTGCTGGTCATATAATTAGAATATCATCAAAAAGTTGATTTATTTCACTAATTCCATTCAAAAAGTGAAACTTGTATATTATATTCATTCATTACACACATACTGATATATTTCAAATGTTTATTTCTTTTAATTTTGATGATTAGAGCTTACAGCTCATGGAAGTCAAAAATCAGTATCTCAAATTATTAGAATATTTACATTTGAGTTTGAATAAATGACCATCCCTACAGTATAAATTCTGGGTATCTCTTGTTCTTTGAAACCACAATAATGGGGAAGACTGCTGACTTGGCAATGATCCAGAAGACGAACATTGACACCCTCCACAAAGAGGGTAAGTCACAGAAGGTCATTACTGAAAGGTGTGGCTGTTTACAGAGTGCTGTATCAAAGCATATTAAATGCAAAGTTGACTGGAAGGAAGAATTTGGATAGGAAAAGGTGCACAAGCAACAGGGATGACTGCAAGCTTGAGAATACAGTCAAGCAAAGCCGATTCAAACACTTGGGAGAGCTTCACAAGGAGAGAACTGAAGCTGGAGTCAGTGCATCAAGAGTCACCACACTCAGACATCTTCAGGAAAAGGGCTACCAAGCCACTTCTGAACTAGAGACAACGTCAGAAGCATCTTAACTGGGCTGTGGAGAAAAAGAACTGGACTGTTGCTCAGTGGTCCAAAGTCCTCTTTTCAGATGAAAGTAAATTTTACATTTCATTTGGAAATCAAGGTCCCAGAGTCTGAAGGAAGAGTGGAGAGGCACAGAATCCATATTGCTTGAAGTCCAGTGTGAAGTTTCCACAGTCAGTGATGATTTGGGCTGCCATGTCAACTGCTGGTGTTGGTCCACTGTGTTTTCTGATGTCCACAGTCAACGCAGCCATCTACCAGGAAATTTTAGAGCACTTCATGCTTCCTTCTGCTGACAAGCTTTATGGAGATGCTGATTTCATTTTCCAGCAGGACTTGGCACCTGCCCACACTGCCAAAGGTACCAAAAGCTGGTTCAATGACCATAGTGTTACTGTGCTTGATTGGCCAGCAAACTCGCCTGACCTGAACCCCATAGAGAATCTGTGGGGTATTGTCAAGAGGAAGATGAGAGACACCAGACCCAACAATGCAGATGAGCTGAAGGCCAGTATCAGAGCAACCTGGGCTCTCATAACACCTGAGCAGTGCCACAGACTGATCGACTCCATGCCACGCCGCATTGCTGCAGTAATTCAGGCAAAAGGAGCCCCAACTAAGTATTGAGTGCTGTACATGCTCATAATTTTCATTTTCATACTTTTCAGTTGGCCAAGAATTCAAAAAATCCTTTCTTTGTATTGGTCTTAAGTAATATTCTAATATTTTGAGATACTGATTTTTGACTTTCATGAGCTGTAAGCTCTAATCACCAAAATTAAAAGAAATAAACATTTGAAATATATCAGTCTGTGTGTAATGAATGAATATAATATACAAGTTTCACTTTTTGAATGGAATTAGTGAAATAAATCAACTTTTTGATGATATTCTAATTATATGACCAGCACCTGTATATACCCTCCTCACTTTGTGTAGCTGTTGCTCTGGGAGCGAAAATGTTATAAAGATAATATCTACTTGATGGAAATGTTGCCATTTACTTTTATCTTCCCAAGCAGCAAAACCACAAATCAGTCTATGTAAATGAAAGGTTTACTGCTTAACCAATGAATGGCCATGACTACAACTCAATAATCCATAGCAAATAGTGATTTAAATATGATTTGTTTTATTTATATATTTTATTACAGGGTAAACGTACCTATTAAGCTCACCAAAATCTACATTGAGACATTTTTAGTGCACAAGATATTGGTTTCAGTACAAAAAGTTATGTTAAAATAAAATATTAATCTCTCACACAAAAATATTTAATTTTATTTTAAATGACAAAAGCATTTCAATTAAGATATACATCATATTCAAAAAGTCTGGCTGTGCTTAATGGGTACATTTTTGTACCCTTTAAGCACACCCCTGTTCCCATTAAGCTCACATCATGTTTTATTAAAAATTCTAGTTTATTTTAAGGAACATTTTTAAAGAATAATTGTAAAAAATATATATTTTTTGAAGGTACAAAGTCAATCACAAAAAAAAACAGAACACTAAAATCAAGCAACAAGGCATTCAAGTCGATCAGTTATTCATAGTGAAGTGTAATCTAAGCACATTGCAACATCTATACCAGTCCACATTCAGCTAAGTATTACATTCAAATATCAAATAAAACAAACCAATAAAACATGGGGATGAACATATAAACTAGCCTCATTATGAAACCTCTTTTTAAATGGATGTCAACTTATCTATAGTCACTTATGGCTGGAATACACACTACGTGATTTTTTCCCCGATTTTCCACAGATTTACAGTCTGGAGAAGTTGATGCTAGATGCCAAAGATCAGAGCCAGTCTGCAGATTTGAGTCGACTGATTCCATAGAAAATCAATTAACTTAACTTAAAGTGACAACCATCAGTTAACATTTAAAGTCTATTTATGAAGTAATTACATAGACGTTCAATATGGAAGAGCTTAAAGAGAGCACACTGACCTTAATTGGAGCAGCAACAATTTTTTATGTATTTCTTGTAATATTTATTAAAATGACAGGATTTTGCTAAATAAATAGTCTAGGTCATGTATTAAGTTCATACATATTTTAATATGAAAAACTATTATTAACAATATCTATGAAATTATACTTTTTCTTATTGATGTCACACTGAAGCTGGGTGATTTTCATAGTCGTGTACCCTTTAAGCTCACCTTAAAATAATATGAAATCTTTAAAAATTACAGTACTGTAAAATGACAGACCAGCAATAAACTGTCAATTTATAATACAATAGATGTAAAAGTACAAGCCAGTAATGCCTGTGAAGTAATATATTAGCGTAGCACACAATCTTATACAGCTAGTCAGCTAACTGTGTTCTGTAGCATCTGCGCTGTGTTGCTAAAACTGTCTTTTAGATCTAATGTAATTATTTCCCACATCCAAGTTCCAGGTTATAATATGCAAAAGTCTGAACATTAATCTTACAATAAGTAGTGAAACTTACCCAAAATAAAGGCTTAAACATCTAAAAAAAACCCCGCACATTTAAGGGGCTACTCTTTTGGTGAAGGATTTTAGACAGCTTTCAAAATGGCCGCCAGACAATGTGAACACATGGAGACCCATATCTCGGTGTGCAATGATCTGATTGACTTGAAATTACAGGAGGAATATAGTAACAAACACATCAATCGGTTAAGACATCAAATAGGATAATACATTATTTTTTGTTTTTATAATCTGATCTCAAAAATGGAAGTGTGCTTAATGGGTACATGAGCTTAATAGGTACGTTTACCCTAGTCATTAGGTTTAAGTTTTAGACTGTATGGCTAGGTTTAGTTTGAGCCAACTACAAGTTTTTATGATTTCGCTACCTTGTATGAGTTATTACGACTTTTTGTGCTGACTCATTATGATAGGTTGGCTTTACTGGCAGCTACTTCTGGTAAATCTGATCTGATATGTATATGTAAACTTCATTAAAACCCCATAAATTTACTTGAGAATCAAAGTAGAGATTGTAAAGAAAGTAGTAAACAAAGTGTATTTACATTGAAATCGGATCATAAATTTCAGAAATATATCATATATCAGAAATGTTTTCTTGTAATTCTCACTAAATTTAGTTTGATTTATGCAACCCCATTTTATAATCCATACAAGATGAGAGTGTGGAAAACAAGCAAACAAATTGTTTCAGTGGAAATAGAAAATTTGCACTGTAATCTTGTCAACTGAATAAAAAAATAATACAGATCATTTGATTATCTTTAACGTAATCAAATTCTGTTTATTTCTGGAAAAGATTCAGAATTGGGATCATTATAAAAACTTTTATTTAATTCATACCATTACAGTCTATACCATTTTACCATTAACATCATGTTTTGTTCAAATCAGTTGAAGACTCAAAAATAAACTAGCGACAAAGCGTAGGCACCAGCTGAGGATGTACAGCAGTACCGTTTCTAGGCATAGGCGAGCTAGGCGGTCGCCTAGGGCGCCACCAGCTGAAGGGGCGCCAATGAGTGGACGTACTGGCACTATATTTTAGCAGGGTTGTGATAAAGAGTGGCACGGTCACCCTGAAATATGACTGCCGCCCCCACTGGATCCCCAACATCATTGGGCTAGAGTACTGTCAATCTGGCGATGCCTGTATGCCATTGGATCAGAGAGCTCTGAATTACTGCCTGATTGATGCATGCTTGCATTTGGAGCACTCATCAACGCCATTAGATCAATGGGCTCTGTCAGAGTGCTTTGGCAAGGTAAAGCTTTTTTTTTTTTTGCCATGCAATAAAGCTAAGTTCAAAGGCCATTTTAAAATATTGGTACAGTACATAAAGTGCACAAAATCAGTATTTTGTTTAGGCAGTATTTGTGGCAGTTGATGAATCGTGTTGCGAGATTTGTCCAAAAGGTGTGCATTTTGCGCCAATGCATTGTTAAAGGATCAGCGTGTCATATAATATTCCCATATAAACTTTAACAGCCAATTAAAAAATATTGGTATAGTAAAATTCGCTAATTCACAAGATCAATACATCCTTTATTAAACCGCTTTGTCGAGTTTAATACATCCTTATGGAGGTGTCGAAATGCTGATCAATTCATTCACTTCTAACACAGCACTTAATGGGAGAAGAAGCGTCATACACATAGAGGGCAGAGTGTCACGTTATTTAAAGGGGAAGTTCACACGTTAATGAGTAGCAAAGGATTATTAAGTAGCTGCATTGATTACTTTTATGCCACTGATCAGGCTTTTATATGTAGTTTGGGGCAACAAAGGGTTTTATAGGTTTGACTGAAATAATAATGCAATAACTGACACTTTAAATCAATGTTTCAAGCAACAACAACATAACAATTGAACAAAAAACAGATAAAGGCAAAAAGTAGGCATTGATAGTATCTAAACATGTATCCAAATCCAAATGTAATAAAATTAGTTTATGTGTGATTTATGTGTAAATTATGTGCAATGTCTTAGCTACTAGGGATTATTACATAGGGCTATACAGGCATCTAGTGGCAACACAATGAAATTACAGATAATAAATTGTGCAAAATGTTTATCTTAAGTCAATTTACAAATAATGCATTCAGATTTGTGGAACTCAATCTCCATAAATCAGTGTCGTTACTATGACACCCAATTTGAATGTAACAAGAAACTGGTGTCTAAAAGAATATATATATATATATAATAAATAAATAAATATATATAATTTTGGGTGGGGGTTGGGCGCCAATAGGGATTTCGCCCAGGGCGTCAAATTGGCTAGAAACGGCCCTGATGTACAGTATATGTATTCTTCGGTTTCAGTTTCAGTTTCAAATTTATTCCAGGAGTACTTGGCCTCTCGGCCCATAGTTCCACAAAATCATAATGACATGGCAGATAATCTTTTCTTCATTCCATGATATACATAAAATGCCAATCTCCATGCATACCCCGCATCACAAACACTTGACACATGAATACAAACATCACCAACAAGATCACTGAAGTATTTCTTACGCAAATCCTCATACAAGGAGCAATCATACAAAAAATGCTTCTCATCTTCTATCCCAGAAATATTTCATGTTAACTTACAGTAACTACAGATTCTCTCTGCTATTGGTGTATTACTCTATTCACCTGTTTCTATAGCAAGATGATGACTTGAACATCTAAAAAGGAACAATGATCGTGCCAATTGCATGTTATACGCAGATGCAATGTAGCTCTCTTGTATCAAAGAAGACTTGCATTGTGAATATATATTTAACTTATTATTTTCCAAAACTGATGTATACCATGCCTCATGTGCTTTTTCTTTCCGTCGTTGGAATAGCTGTAAATCTTATATCACCTGCACTTTGAGCCTCCCAGGCACTAGAAAAATCATAAAAGTACAGCAGAACTCTAATACAAGTAACCCATGTTCCCTTTCGATATTCCACTCGTACTGCATCTGTAAGACGCTGTATGGGGAAAAACTCCTTTTTTCCTCTTTAAGTGAAGCCTTTTCAATCACGCAGTGAAACTGTACGTCCATTGGTTCGTGCAGTGCTATAAAATCGAACCAATGGCTCGGCGGCGGTGCTGAGCGAGCCTATGGCTATGCAGCCCGCCATAGCCTGCCAAAATGGGCGGGGCCTCTGGCTATATAAGCTCACAGCTAGCAGTTCCCGGTCTATCCCCTGCCGCCATCCGGCGACTATCTAAAAGAGCCTCACAAAAGACCAAATACTAAAAGAGCCGCGGTGTTGTTTCAAATGCCGCGCCGTCATTGTAAGACGTGCAGGACTCCTCTGCACGCTGATGACGGTCACGCTGAGTGTGTGTCATGCTTGGGGAAATCCCACGCTGACGCTGCACTCAGCGGGACTGACTGCTCTCATTGCGAGTTTCAGTCTCGCCTCTCTGCGCTCGCGGATAGCTTTCTTTTCAGAAAGTGACTCTGCCCCTCGTGCCCTCCCGTCCTCTTCCTCCCAGGGACCTGTAAGGAAGAAACATTCGAGGATTGTTTGGGGCAGAGGATTCGAGTGGCCGGAGATGAGCGAGCTGCAGAGAGAGGATTCGGCGGTCCTCTTCACTCAACCTGATCAGCGTCCCTCTGAGGCTCAAAAATAAACTAGCGACAAAGCGTAGGCACCAGCTGAGGATGTACAGCAGTACCGTTTCTAGGCATAGGCGAGCTAGGCGGTCGCCTAGGGCGCCACCAGCTGAAGGGCGCCAATGAGTGGACGTACTGGCACTATATTTTAGCAGGGTTGTGATAAAGAGTGGCACGGTCACCCTGAAATATGACTGCCGCCCCACTGGATCCCCAACATCATTGGGCTAGAGTACTGTCAATCTGGCGATGCCTGTATGCCATTGGATCAGAGAGCTCTGAATTACTGCCTGATTGATGCATGCTTGCATTTGGAGCACTCATCAACGCCATTAGATCAATGGGCTCTGTCAGAGTGCTTTGGCAAGGTAAAGCTTTTTTTTTTTTTTTGCCATGCAATAAAGCTAAGTTCAAAGGCCAATTTAAAATATTGGTACAGTAAATAAAGTGCACAAAATCAGTATTTTGTTTAGGCAGTATTTGTGGCAGTTGATGAATCGTGTTGCGAGATTTGTCCAAAAGGTGTGCATTTTTGCGCCAATGCATTGTTAAAGGATCAGCGTGTCATATAATATTCCCATATAAACTTTAACAGCCAATTAAAAAATATTGGTATAGTAAAATTCGCTAATTCACAAGATCAATACATCCTTTATTAAACCGCTTTGTCGAGTTTAATACATCCTTATGGAGGTGTCGAAATGCTGATCAATTCATTCACTTCTAACACAGCACTTAATGGGAGAAGAAGCGTCATACACATAGAGGGCAGAGTGTCACGTTATTTAAAGGGGAAGTTCACACGTTAATGAGTAGCAAAGGATTATTAAGTAGCTGCATTGATTACTTTTATGCCACTGATCAGGCTTTTATATGTAGTTTGGGGCAACAAAGGGTTTTATAGGTTTGACTGAAATAATAATGCAATAACTGACACTTTAAATCAATGTTTCAAGCAACAACAACATAACAATTGAACAAAAAACAGATAAAGGCAAAAAGTAGGCATTGATAGTATCTAAACATGTATCCAAATCCAAATGTAATAAAATTAATTTATGTGTGATTTATGTGTAAATTATGTGCAATGTCTTAGCTACTAGGGATTGTTACATAGGGCTATACAGGCATCTAGTGGCAACACAATGATATTACAGATAATAAATTGTGCAAAATGTTTATCTTAAGTCAATTTACAAATAATGCATTCAGATTTGTGGAACTCAATCTCCACAAATCAGTGTCGTTACTATGACACCCAATTTGAATGTAACAAGAAACTGGTGTCTAAAAGAATATATATATATATATATATATATATATATATATATATATATAATAAATAAATAAATATATATAATTTTGGGTGGGGGTTGGGCGCCAATAGGGATTTCACCAGGGTGTCAAATTGGCTAGAAACGGCCCTGATGTACAGTATATGTATTCTTCGGTTTCAGTTTCAGTTTCAAATTTATTCAGGAGTACTTGGCCTCTCGGCCCATAGTTCCACAAAATCATAATGACATGGCAGATAATCTTTTCTTCATTCCATGATATACATAAAATGCCAATCTCCATGCATACCCGCATCACAAACACTTGACACATGAATACAAACATCACCAACAAGATCACTGAAGTATTTCTTACGCAAATCCTCATACAAGGAGCAATCATACAAAAAATGCTTCTCATCTTCTATCCCAGAAATATTTCATGTTAACTTACAGTAACTACAGATTCTCTCTGCTATTGGTGTATTACTCTATTCACCTGTTTCTATAGCAAGATGATGACTTGAACATCTAAAAAGGAACAATGATCGTGCCAATTGCATGTTATACACAGACGCAATGTAGCTCTCTTGTATCAAAGAAGACTTGCATTGTGAATATATATTTAACTTATTATTTTCCTAAACTGATGTATACCATGCCTCATGTGCTTTTTCTTTCAGTCGTTGGAATAGCTGTAAATCTTATATCACCTGCACTTTGAGCCTCCCAGGCACTAGAAAAATCATAAAAGTACAGCAGAACTCTAATACAAGTAACCCATGTTCCCTTTCGATATTCCACTCGTACTGCATCTGTAAGACGCTGTATGGGGAAAAACTCCTTTTTTCCTCTTTAACTGAAGCCTTTTCAATCACGCAGTGAAACTGTACGTCCATTGGTTCGTGCAGTGCTATAAAATCGAACCAATGGCTCGGCGGCGGTGCTGAGCGAGCCTATGGCTATGCAGCCCGCCATAGCCTGCCAAAATGGGCGGGGCCTCTGGCTATATAAGCTCACAGCTAGCAGTTCCCGGTCTATCCCCTGCCGCCATCCGGCGACTATCTAAAAGAGCCTCACAAAAGACCAAATACTAAAAGAGCCGCGGTGTTGTTTCAAATGCCGCGCCGTCATTGTAAGTCGTGCAGGACTCCTCTGCACGCTGATGACGGTCACGCTGAGTGTGTGTCATGCTTGGGGAAATCCCACGCTGACGCTGCACTCAACCTGATCAGCGTCCCTCTGAGGCTGCGAGCGACATGATCTTGTTCGGTGGGAGTGACGACGAAATGGATGACAGCCTTTTTCTGGCGGCTTCAGACGCGGAGGAGTTATTGGGTTCGGTGACTGACCCTGCCCTCTTGCGGAGCGGTTTACGAAGGCTCAGAAGTCGTCTCAAGCGATGCGACACTTCCTCCCGAAACACTCCAGTTCTTCTGCTGCTTCTAGTCGCCCCAAGCCAACGCCGGCCACTCCTGAACCCCAAACTAAGGATCAGCAGGATAGAGGGCGTTCTCACTCGGCAAGATGCCACCCCTTCCCGAAGTGCCAATGACCCTGGCCCAAGATCGCCTTGGATCAAGCGCCTCAGAAGTCCTCCTGATCATCCAGGCAGAAAGAGGAGGGGCCCGAGTCTCGCTACCGCCGGACCACCCCGCAAACAGCCTCTAATGTGCCTCTCGTCACCCTGCTCAGTGCTGGGAACAGAGGGAAGTGTGTTATTGGTTCCCCACTGGCCCGCTCTAGCGCCCGGGCGTCCGACCGCTGTGACAAAATAAAACACATACATTTTCAAAAAGAGAGCAAATATCCTCTTCTGCCTACCATAAGCGTCCTGCCCTTATGCAACCAGTCTTTAGAGCCTATTAAACCTCTTGCCACGTGTGTCAGAGTGGGTAATGGCTACAATAAGACGAGGTTATTCATTCAGATGGAAATCCGCATACTCAACTACCTCGACGACTGGCTCATTCTGGCCCAGTCAGAGACAGTTTCAACGTCGCACAAGACCCTCCTCCTCAGCCACTTAGATTGCTTGGGGCTCAGGGTCAACTTTGCCAAGAGCATACTGTCACCCAGCCAACAAGTGTTGTTCCTGGGAACAGTTATCTACAGTGTAACAAGGTTCAAAATAAGATGGAGGACGAGGAAGGCAGGTGTGGCGAGAAAACCAGTTTATTGGTCAAAATAATATTTTAACAGAACACAAATGCCGTCGGACTCTCTGCCTCGACCAACTGTTCAGCACATCCGACACAGAGCTCCAGCTCTGTGGTGTTCACTCTCTCTCTCTCCCTCTCTCAGGTTGGCGAGGCACTTTTCACCCGTCTCTCCCCCAATCATTGGAATTAGATACAGGTGTTAATCATCATTCACTTGACCTCCTTGTTACCGCTCGTCTCTGCGCGTGCTCTCCCGTTGCAGCGTTTCGCCTTCTCACGCCCCCCTCGCCCCCCTCGCCACATACCCCCACCGCCTGACTCAGGCCGGGGAGCCATCCGGCCTGCAGCCCCCATTTCTAGAGAGGAAGTCGGCCACAGCCATCTGCACCCCCGGCCTGTGGACCACCTTGAACTTAAAGGCTGTAAAGCTAGATACCAACGGGTGATCCGCGCATTGGTATCCTTCATACGGTTGAGCCACTGGAGGCGCGTGGTCCGAACAGAGGGTAAATTCCCATCCCAGGAGGTAAACGGAGGGTGAGGACGGCCCACCGAATGGCCAAGCACTCTTTCTCAACGGTGCTGTATCTGGTCTCCCTCTTTGAGAGCTTCCGACTCAGATACAGCACCGGCCGCTCCTCTCCTGTGACCACCTGGGACAGGACCGCACCCAGCCCCCTGTCCGACTCGTCCGTCTGCAACAAGAAGGGGAGAGCAAAGTTAGGAGAGTGTAAGAGCGGCCCGCCGCACAGGGCCGCCTTTACCTTGGTTAGGGCCTGTTGGCACAGCTCCGTCCACTGGACCGGATCTGGGGCTTCCTTTTTAGTGAGATCAGTCAGCAGGCTGGTGAGCTCCGAATAATTAGGAATAAACCTTCTATAATATCCCGCCAGCACCAGGAACTGTCTCACCTCCTTTTTGGTCTTGGGACTCGGGCAGGCCGCAATCGCCGCCGTCTTATCAATTTGGGGACGCACCTGCCCATGTCCCAAGTGGAAGTCCAGATACCGTACCTCCACCCGCCCAATTGCACACTTCCGCGGGTTCGCCGTGAGTCCAGCCACCCTCAGCGATCTCAGGACAGCGCGCAGATGTTCCATATGCCGCTGCCAATCATTACTGTGTATAATGATGTCATCGAGATAGGCAGCGGCGTAGGCGCTATGTGGCGGAGGATTCTGTCCATGACTCGCTGAAAGGTGGCGGGAGCCCCAAACAAGCCGAACGGAAGCGTAATAAATTGGTGTAACCCGAACGGCGTGGTGAAGGCTGTTTTTTCCTTGGATAAGGGCGATAAGGGGATCTGCCAATACCCTTTTGTTAAATCCAGTGTCGAATAAAGCCTGTTCGGGCCAGCTGTGGAGGGCTTTGCGGAGCGGTTTACGAAGGCTCAGAAGTCGTCTCAAGCGATGCGACACTTCCTCCTGAAACACTCCAGTTCTTCTGCTGCTTCTAGTCGCCCCAAGCCAACGCCGGCCACTCCTGAACCCCAAACTAAGGATCAGCAGGATAGAGGGCGTTCTCACTCGGCAAGATGCCACCCCTTCCCGAAGTGCCAATGACCCTGGCCCAAGATCGCCTTGGATCCGGCGCCTCAGAAGTCCTCCTGATCATCCAGGCAGAAAGAGGAGGGGCCCGAGTCTCGCTACCGCCGGACCACCCCGCAAACAGCCTCTAATGTGCCTCTCGTCACCCTGCTCAGTGCTGGGAACAGAGGGAAGTGTGTTATTGGTTCCCCACTGGCCTGCTCTAGCGCCCGGGCGTCCGACCGCTGTGACAAAATAAAACACATACATTTTCAAAAAGAGAGCAAATATCCTCTTCTGCCTACCATAAGCGTCCTGCCCTTATGCAACCAGTCTTTAGAGCCTATTAAACCTCTTGCCACGTGTGTCAGAGTGGGTAATGGCTACGATAAGATGAGGTTATTCACTCAGATGGAAATCCGCATCCTCAACTACCTCGACGACTGGCTCATTCTGGCCCAGTCAGAGACAGTTTCAATGTCGCACAAGACCCTCCTCCTCAGCCACTTAGATTGCTTGGGGCTCAGGGTCAACTTTGCCAAGAGCATACTGTCACCCAGCCAACAAGTGTTGTTCCTGGGAACAGTTATCTACAGTGTAACAAGGTTCAAAATAAGATGGAGGACGAGGAAGGCAGGTGTGGCGAGAAAACCAGTTTATTGGTCAAAATAATATTTTAACAGAACACAAATGCCGTCGGACTCTCTGCCTCGACCAACTGTTCAGCACATCCGACACAGAGCTCCAGCTCTGTGATGTTCACTCTCTCTCTCTCCCTCTCTCAGGTTGGCGAGGCACTTTTCACCCGTCTCTCCCCCAATCATTGGAATTAGATACAGGTGTTAATCATCATTCACTTGACCTCCTTGTTACCGCTCGTCTCTGCGTGTGCTCTCCCTTTGCAGCGTTTCGCCTTCTCACGCCCCCCTCGCCACATACCCCCACCGCCTGACTCAGGCCGGGGAGCCATCCGGCCTGCAGCCCCCATTTCTAGAGAGGAAGTCGGCCACAGCCATCTGCACCCCCGGCCTGTGGACCACCTTGAACTTAAAAGGCTGTAAAGCTAGATACCAACGGGTGATCCGCGCATTGGTATCCTTCATACGGTTGAGCCACTGGAGGGGCGCGTGGTCCGAACAGAGGGTAAATTCCCATCCCAGGAGGTAAACGGAGGGTGAGGACGGCCCACCGAATGGCCAAGCACTCTTTCTCAACGGTGCTGTATCTGGTCTCCGTCTTTGAGAGCTTCCGACTCAGATACAGCACCGGCCGCTCCTCTCCTGTGACCACCTGGGACAGGACCGCACCCAGCCCCCTGTCCGACTCGTCCGTCTGCAACAAGAAGGGGAGAGCAAAGTTAGGAGAGTGTAAGAGCGGCCCGCCGCAGAGCCTTTACCTTGGTTAGGGCCTGTTGGCACAGCTCCGTCCACTGGACCGGATCTGGGGCTTCCTTTTTAGTGAGATCAGTCAGCAGGCTGGTGAGCTCCGAATAATTAGGAATAAACCTTCTATAATATCCCGCCAGCACCAGGAACTGTCTCACCTCCTTTTTGGTCTTGGGACTCGGGCAGGCCGCAATCGCCGCCGTCTTATCAATTTGGGGACGCACCTGCCCATGTCGAATAAAAGCGAGCCGAACCTAACCGATCAAGCAGCTAGTCAATTTGGGGCATTGGATAAGCGTCGAATTTCGACACTGCATTCACCTTTCTATAATCGACACAGAACCGGACTGAGCCGTCCGTTTTAGGTACTAAAACTATCGGGCTTGCCCAATCGCTGTGCGACTCTTCTATTACCCCCAAGTCTAGCATGGCCTTTAATTCCTCCTGAACCACTTTTTTTTTGTGTTCAGGTAAACGGCTGCAGGCCACTTCCCCGGGGAGCATTTCGATATGGTGCTGTATGAGGTCGGTGCGACCGGGCAGGGGTGAAAACACATCAGCAAAATCTGCTTGCAACCTGGCTACATCCTTGAGTTGCAGCGGCGAGAGGTGATCTCCCCCAGGAACTAGAGCAACCGGATTGATTTTGACTGTTGCTTCTGGCCCGAGATCTTCATCTGCCGAAACGGCCGCTGCCAACTCAACCGATGCCACCTCATTCCAGCGTTTTAAGAGATTGAGATGGTAAATTTGACATGAATCACCCCTGTCCGTTCGTCTTACCTCATAATCGAGATCCCCAACTCGCCATGTAACCACAAAAGGTCCTTGCCACTTGGCCAGTAATTTGGAGCTAGACGTTGGAAGCAATACAAGCACCTTATCTCCCGGTGCAAATCGACGCTCTCGCGCACCCCTGTTATACAGCCGACTTTGTTTGTCCTGGGCCTGGAGCAAATTCTCCCTAGAGAGCCGCCCCAACGTGTGGAGTTTTGCTCGGAGGTCCAGGACATACTGAATTTCACTACGGCTGTTTGAAGGCCCCTCCTCCCAAGCCTCTCTAATGATGTCAAGCACCCCTCGGGGCTGACGACCATAGAGAAGCTCGAATGGGGAAAACCCAGTGGAGGCTTGCGGGACCTCCCGCACCGCGAACAACAGGGGCTCTAGCCACTTATCCCAATTTTTGGCGTCTTTATAAACTTACGAACCATGGATTTCAACGTGCGATTAAATCGTTCCACCAAGCTGTCCGTTTGTGGGTGATAGACGCTGGTGCGAATCGATTTAATGCCCAACATTTCATATAGTTCGTTTAGCACGCGTGACATAAACGCCGTGCCCTGGTCAGTGAGAATCTCTTTCGGAATTCCCACTTGGGAGATAATTCGAAACAGCGCGTCCGCCACACTCTTTGCTGATATGGTGCGTAACGCCACTGCTTCCGGATATCGAGTTGCATAATCCACCAGAACTAATGCAAACCGATGTCCGCGTGCCGAGCGTTCTAATGGCCCGATGAGATCCATACCAATTCTCTTGAAGGGGGCCTCTACGAGGGGTAATGGGCGCAATGGCGCTTTTGAGGGGGCCGGCGGATTAACCAGCTGACATTCACGGCACGCCGCACACCACTGGCGGACGTTTTCGTGAATGCCCGGCCAAAAGAATCGGGCCATGAGTCGCTCGCGTGTCTTTACTTCCCCCAAGTGGCCTGCCATGGAACTACAATGAGCCGCCTGGAAAAGCATTTCCCTGTGGCTTTTTGGGACTAACAACTGGGATGTATTTCCTTTTACCCGGGCATCTTGGGTCACCCGATACAACCTATCTCTTATAAGGGAAAAATAGGGGTAGGAGAGCGGCTGATCAGGCTGGAGAAGCTGTCCATCGATGGAGCGGACCCGGTCATACGCGTTTTTGAGCGTCTCATCACGTGACTACTCCAGAGGAAAGTCATCCAGCTCAGGGGGAGTTAGCTCTCCCCTAGCTCTCGGTTCCTCTGAGCCAGTCGGTGAAGGTCCCGAAACCGCATCTCCAGTCTGGGCCACCGCCTCTCGGTCCCCCCGCCCTGTCTCCCAAGACGCATCCGCAAACCAAATCCCCAATAACTGAGCAAAAGCTGGCCAATCGGTCCCCAAAATCAGCGGATGCTTAAGGTGGGAATTAACCGCCACCTTCATTCTATGCTTTTTCCCCCGAAATTGAATAGTAACAGTCACTAACGGGTAGTTCACCACATCCCCGTGCACACACCTCACCTTAACCTTGCGGCTCATATCCAATGCCCTTTGTTGCATCAGGCTTTGATGAATGGAGGTTGGTATATACCCCCCTTAATACTCACAGGTATCTGGTACTGCCCGGCTTGATCGGGGGCAGCCCTTGGGGAGTCGGGGACCCGGATCAACATTCCCATCTCCATCACCGGACACCGGTCCTGAAAATGACCCGGGTCCCCGCATCTCCATCAGACCGGCCCAGGCCTTCCTGCCGCCCCAGGGATTGGCAGAGAGAGGAGAAATGGGGTGAAGTAGCGGCGGCTCCCGCGCTCTCCGCACCACCCCCGGAACTCGAGGGGGCACCTTGCTGCACGACCTGGGATCAGGAATAGGGGGAGAGAGAGCAGGAAGAAAAGGAGGGGGAAGAGAGAGAGAGATGTTACGAAGGGGCTCGCCGACCCTGGGGCACGCCACTAGGTGGTCCTCAGCCAGCTGTATGGCCTGCGTCAGCGACGTCGGGCGATGGCACTGGACCCACCCGAGCGATGAACTGCTCCAGCACCACCAGATCAACCACTTCCTCGACGTCGCGGTCTTCGGCCATTAGCCACTTGCGGCAAGCGTCCCGGAGCTATTGGGCCAACACAAATGGCCGACCGCTGTCCCCCAGCTCCACTGATCGGAAGCGTTGCCGATGTTGTTCGGGGGTCCGTCCGACTCGTTGCAGGATGGTCCGCTTGAGATCGTCGTAGGTCAAGAGGCTCGCTACAGGCAGCTGTTGGGCTGCCACCTGTGCGTCCCTTGTCAGCAGCGGGATCAGGCGCACCGACCATTGGGTGCGCGTCCAGCCACATGCCTCTGCCGTTCTCTCGAAGAGGTCCACGAACGCCTCGGGGTCGTCCTGTGGACCCATCTTCATCAGCGGGATGTGGGTGATGGATGGAGTCGTGACAGGGGCGGCCTCCCGACCGAGCAAGCTCCGGAGGACCCGCCGGTCCTCATCCTGACCCTGGACCAACAAGCGGAAGCAATCCTCCTGCTCTAGCTTCAGGTCGACCAGGGCCTGATGTTGGGTTTGGTGAAGACCAGCGAGCGACTTCACCAGCTCCGCAAGCGGCATGGGTTGCGCTGGCTGCATGGTGGCGTGCCGGCTTCCTTGTCCCGGGTTTCGGCACCAGTGTAACAAGGTTCAAAATAAGATGGAGGACGAGGAAGGCAGGGGTGGCGAGAAAACCAGTTTATTGGTCAAAATAATATTTTAACAGAACACAAATGCCGTTGGACTCTCTGCCTCGACCAACTGTTCAGCACATCCGACACAGAGCTCCAGCTCTGTGGTGTTCACTCTCTCTCTCTCTCTCCCTCTCTCAGGTCGGCGAGACGCTTTTCACCCGTCTCTCCCCCAATCACTGGAATTAGATACAGGTGTTAATCATCATTCACTTGACCTCCTTGTTACCGCTCGTCTCCGCGCGTGCTCTCCCGTTGCAGCGTTTCGCCTTCCCACGCCCCCCTCGCCACAGACAGCAACTGTCTCAGCGGAACGAGCCATGACGATTCAAAGCCGCATGGCCTCCTTCAAGGAAGGGACCGTCCAACCGCTCAAGGCTTTCCAGAAAATGCTGGGCCTTATGGCAGAAGCTTCGCCAGTACTTCAGTTGGGCCTGCTTCACATGCGGCCCATCCAGTTCTGGCTGAAGCAGAGGGTTCCATCTGCGGCTTGGCGTCACGGTCGCCATCGCATAACGGTGACACGGCGCACAGAAGGAAGGCTGTCACGACAGACGCTTACAACAAGGGTTGGGGAGCACTGTGCGAGGACAAACCGACCTTCGGTCTTTGGTCCGAAGAGGAGTCGGGTCTGCCTAGAGATGCTAGCAGTGTGCCGTGCCTGTCAATTCTTCCTGCCGGACATAAGGGAACACCATGTGGTAATACGCTCAGACAGCAGGTCCGTGGTACATAAATCACAAGGGCGGCCTCGTCTCGAAGCACCTCTGCACGCTGGCGAAGGACCTTCTTATTTGGGCTCAGACCAATTTGCACTCAATGAAGGGGACGCATGTGCCGGGCAAGATGAACCAAGGAGCGGACATGTTGTCGAGGAACAACGTCTCTTCAGAAGAATGGACGCTCCACCCGCTCGCTGTTCAGAAAATCTGGGAAGTCTTTGGCAGACCTCAAGTAGACCTCTTTGCCTCCGAAGACAACTCTCATTGCCCAATCTATTTCACGAAGAGCACGGATTCCCTGGCCCACGAGTGGCCCAGCCTCCCGCTCTATGCGTTCCCTCCAATCGCTCTGCTACCGCAGGTGCTCAGACGAGTCAGGGAACAATGGCACAGGCTTCTTCTAATAGCCCCCCTCTGGAGGAACCAGCCGTGGGTGTCGGAGTTATTCCAGCTGCTCGAAGCAGCCCCGTGGCCCATTCCCTTGAAATGGGACCCACTCTCTCAAGCAAATGGCACGCTGTGGCATCCACGGCCCGAGTTATGGGCCCTGCATGTGTAGCCGCTCAACGGGAGCCTTTTGACCTCCCAGAACGTGTCTTAAACACTATGGCAGAAGCTAGAGCCCCGTCTACCAGACGCCTCTACGCTCTGAAATGGTCTATTTTCTCGGCTTGGTGCCAAGACCTTAGATCCGGTTACCTCTGATGTATCAGTGCTTCTTTCGTTTCTGCAGGAGATGTTGGATAAACAGCGTTCCTCATCCACCATCAAAGTTTACGCAGCAGACATAGCGGCCTTCCATGCCCCTATTGCTGGCCGATCGGTGGGCAGGAATAGTGCGGTGGTCCAGTTTATACGAGGCACCAGGAGAATTAACCCCCTGCGTCCTCGTACAGTTCCACCTTGGGACTTACCAACTGTACTAAGGGCCTTGAAAGGCCTCCCGTTTGAACCATTGCAATCCACGAGCCTCAGATCAGTCTCGTTTAAAACCGCCCTGCTGTTAGTGCTGGCGTCGGTTAAGCGAGTAGGAGACCTACAGGCCCTTTCCATCAACCCTGCTTGCCTGGAATTCGGGCCTAACGACTCCAAGGTCATCCTGAAACCAAGGTTGGGTTATGTACCTAAGGTGCTCTCCACTCCGTTCAGAGCCCAGGTCATAGCGCTTTCTGCACTTTCCCCTTCGACAGATGACAAGGAATTGTCCCTGCTCTGCCCCGTCAGGGCCCTGAGGGTATACTTCGAGCGTTCCAACTCATACAGGAGATCGGAACAGCTTTTTGTCAGCTTCGGTAACCGCGCTAAAGGTCGCCCTGTTACGAAGCAAAGAATTTCCAGGTGGTTAGTGGATGCTATCACCCTAGCATACTCCTCCTTGGGCTTGCAGTGCCCCATTGGAGTCAGAGCCCATTCCACCAGAGGCATTGCCTCTTCCTGGGCATGGTCCAGCGGGGTGTCCATCTCGGAAATTTGTGAGGTGGCCGGCTGGTCCTCGCCGTTCACATTTGTAAGGTTTTACAGACGCAATACTCGTTCCCATATCTCAGGGAACCGAGGTTACGATAGTAACCGAGTACGTTTTTCTACATACTTCATCTAATTGAAAAAGCATATTATAAAATTTTCTTGGATAACGATGATTAGACATAGACACTAATTTTATCCAATCCAATATTTTCATATAAGAAGTGGACAAATCTACCTAAATCACCCAAGACAGCTACATTGCTCACACTTGTACTGATACACAGGAGTTTTTTTACAAAATGATACCTGAACATTCTCAATACACTCCACTGGTTCAAAACCCCATATCTCAGATCCATAATAAAGTATAGGTGCAACCATGCGATCAAACAAATACAAGGATTGATTGCAGCTGATTTTATGTTTATGAACAAACCTTAGCAAGGAAAGCATTGCTTTCTTGCCTTGGCTTGCTAAAAGTTGTCGGGTTTTCCACCATGACAATTTTTGTGTAAACCACATACCCAGATATTTGTAACAATTAACCACTTCAATCTGTTCACCAACAAAATAACATTTTTCATCCTAATTTAGAGAGCCCCCTCTTCTAAAAACTATAATTTTCATTTTAATTTTGAATTCAAATTCACTCTCATACTATAAAGATTACAAAAATTCTGTAACCCTCCAATTGTATCTGCTATATTAGCCATATCATCAGTATATAACAAGGTCTGCACTTCTGCGATACTTTCAATTTGAATACCTTTATATTTTTCTTCAACATTGTTATATATTCATTTAAGAAAAGAATAAACAAAAGAGGACTCACCATGGAGCCCTGTCTTACACCAATGGTGCAGCCAAAATACTCTGTTAGACCATTGGTTCCTTTCACACATGATTTAAGTTTAGAATACATAGATCGCAATACACTAAAAACTTGTCCACCAATGCCATTCTTAATGAGAGTGAAATACAAAAGATTATGCTGAACACTGTCAAAAGCTTTAGAAAAATATATAAATATACAATACATCCTTCCTTTTTGCTTTGTAATATTTTTCTGAACCACTAACTGTTAAATAAAAATATTATCTATTGTAGAATAACTTGACCTATACCCTGCTTGTTCTTCATAAAACATAGTATTTACTTCTACATAAGATACTAATCTCCAGTTCAAGACCTTTGTAAAAATTTTACCAAACACATTAAGCAATGAGATCCCCCTGTAATTTCCTACATTATTTTTATCACCATTCTTATATACAGGTGCATCTCAATAAATTAGAATGTCATGGAAAAGTTCATTTATTTCAGTAATTCAACTCAAATTGTGAAACTCGTGTATTAAATAAATTCAATGCACACAGACTGAAGTAGTTTAAGTCTTTGGTTCTTTTAATTGTGATGATTTTGGCTCACATTTAACAAAAACCCACCAATTCACTATCTCAACAAATTAGAATATGGTGACATGCCAATCAGCTAATCAACTCAAAACACCTGCAAAGGTTTCCTGAGCCTTCAAAATGGTCTCTCAGTTTGGTTCACTAGGCAACACAATCATGGGGAAGACTGCTGATCTGACAGTAGTCGTGGCCTAATGGTTAGGGAGTCGGGCTTGTAACCTGAAGGTTGCCGGGCCGATTCTCGCGCCGGCAGGAACTGAAGGTGGGGATTGTGAATGAACAGCACTCTCTCCACCTTCGATACCATGACTAAGGTGCCCTTGAGCAAGGCACCGAACCTGCTGGGCGCTGGAGCAATAGCTGCCCACTGCTCTGGGTGTGTGTTCACTGTGTGTGTGCATTTGTTCACTACTCACTGCTGTGTGTGTGCACTTGGATGGGTTAAATGCAGAGCACTAATTTCAAGTATGGGTCACCATACTTGACAATACGTCACTAACTTAATTTAACTTGTCCAGAAGACAATCATTGACACCCTTCACAAGGAGGGTAAGCCACAGACATTCATTGCCAAAGAAGCTGGCTGTTCACAGAGTGCTGTATCCAAGCATGTTAACAGAAAGTTGAGTGGAAGGAAAAAGTGTGGAAGAAAAAGATGCACAACCAACCGAGAGAACCGCAGCCTTATGAGGATTGTCCTGAATTTGGGTGAACTTCACAAGGAATGGGCTGGGGTCAAGGCATCAAGAGCCACCACACACAGACGTGTCAAGGAATTTGGCTACAGTTGTCGTATTCCTCTTGTTAAGCCACTCCTGAACCACAGACAACGTCTTACCTGGGCTGAGGAGAAGAAGAACTGGACTATTGCCCAGTGGTCCAAACTCCTCTTTTCAGATGAGAGCAAATTTTGTATTTCATTTGGAAACCAAGGTCCTAGAGTCTGGAGGAAGGGTGGAGAAGCTCATAGCCCAAGTTGCTTGAAGTCCAGTGTTAAGTTTCTACAGTCTGTGATGATTTTGGGTGCAATGTCATCTGCTGGTGTTGGTCCATTGTGTTTTTGAAAACCAAAGTCACTGCACCCGTTTACCAAGAAATTTTGGAACACTACATGCTTCCTTCTGCTGACCAGATTTTTAAAGATGCTGATTTCATTTTCCAGCAGGATTTGGCACCTGCCCACACTGCCAAAAGCACCAAAAGTTGGTTAAATGACCATTGTGTTGGTGTGCTTGACTGGCCAGCAAACTCTCCAGACCTGAACCCCATAGAGAATCTATGGGGTATCGTCAAGAGGAAAATGAGAAACAAGAGACCAAAAAATCCAATCACAAAATCATCACAATTAAAAGAACCAAAGACTTAAACTACTTCAGTCTGTGTGCATTGAATTTATTCCTGAGGTCCTGACTCTCTGTGGTCATTAAAAATCCCATGACACTCATCGTAAAGAGTAGGGGTATAACCCCGGTGTCCTGGCCAGATTCCCTCCACTGGCACTTATCTATCATGGCCTCCTAATAATCCCCATCCACTTGATTGGCTCTATGACTCTCTCTCCTCTCCACCTGTAGCTAGTGTGTGGTGAGCGCACTGGCGCCATTGTCCTGTGGCTGCCATCGCATCATCCAAGTGGATGCTGCACACTAGTGGTGGTTGAGGAGAGCCTATATTAAATTTTGAATCAGATAATAACTTTATAACATGTTCTAGCCACTTATCATGTTCGATATTGTTAGACTGTATATTATTAGAACTTCCATAACTTTAAATTTCTTCCACAGCTTTTTCCTGTAGTATATTACCTAAAACATTTAAATTATACTGTTTTTTCTTTCTATTACATAATTATGTATTCTTATTTAAGAACAATGATTTTTTCCCCCTCAATTTTTCGGATTTCTCTTCCAATATTGTTTTTTTTCCATCTGTTTAGATATATGCTGGGACTGTCAGTGGTCCCTGCATTGCTGCAGTTCCTAGGGTTCCTTTTCCTACCTGAGAGTCCTCGCTGGCTCATCCAGAAAGGTCTTACCCAGAAGGCCCGGCGTGTGCTTAGCCAAATCCGTGGCAACCAGAACATTGACGAGGAGTATGATACTATCAAAAGTAGCATTGAAGAGGAGGAAAAAGACTGCGGAGGAGGTGAGAAAATAGTCTTGCACACACTCACATATGCAAATAACTCAAATAACACAATTACAGTCATGGTTCAGTGATTTCATTAAACTATGGAAAGTACTCAAGTACACAAGAGAACACCATGTGGATATTGGCAAACCTAGGAATCATTACCATTTGCAGCATCAAAGTGCCCGGAAGTCATTCGTTTTCAATAGGAATTGGTGAATTAGGGTAAAATGGGTATCAGAAACGGCTTCCGATGCAACAAAGTTGTGGTGACCAATAGGGATGGGAATAAGGATTGTGGTACAGAGTATTTTGTTACAATGCTCCATGCCGATGAAAAGCAGTTCAATTTGGTTCCAGTAGTCTCAGGTTCTAACTATAGAACAACTACAAATTGCAGACAGTAGCTGCATTTCCATTACAGATTTGCACAAAACTTTTGCAACATTTTATAAATGTCAATATATAAAATGTCATATTGAATGTCATATTCAATTGCAAAACCGATGTTATGCGACTAAAACATTTTTTTTTTCTCTTGTGAAAAATCATGGTGATGGATGTTGGTAGGTTTATGTATATCGCAGCCACCACACTAACCATTATTTTTAATCGAAGGAGACATCTTTAGTGAAGCAGCATGGAGAGCTGCTTCTGGGATGCTTCTGAAACGTGTTGCAATGTGGCTGGCATAAATCATTGATTAGAGTGGCTGCAATCAGCTCCTGAGGCTGTGTCGGAGCCATGATGTGCCACAGATTGGTGCAGTGTAAATAAGGGGTTATTAAAGCATTAATGGCAAGGAAAGCCCCTTATACTTGAGAGTGGCCACGTAAGAGGTGTTTCTTGGAGGTTGTAGTACATAAAAGAATGATCAAGTGACTTTTACGTATGCCCGGTGGCCATTTTTTTCCCCGAATTGCCGGAAAACCACCTTCGAGCATAATTTTTTTTTATATGATATATAGGATTTTTTTGCGAAATTGACATGTTTCCATTGGGTGTATTTTCAAAATTCAATTTGCACAATTTGAAGAGTAATGGAAACACAGTTAGTGAAGCTCATGTGATCCAGTGATCCAAAGTTGGATACAGCAATTGAGTAGGAACATCTACTAGCAGGCAATAGTACAACAATTTGGCTACCTCAATATCAGCGCACTCTTCTTTCAATCTTTATGAATGTAACAAAAAAAAAAAAAAAAAATGAAAGTAATTGAAAATGTGGTAGCTAGTCTCATATAGAATCAAAAAAGTTTGGGAAATGCTGATGCAATGTCAAGAGTCAAGACGCAAGAGGTTTTGGTAAAGTGGGTTGCTTTTGTCTTTAATTACCTCTGATTTAGAGGTCCCCAACTACCGTCTGAAGAGGCCTTTACATCCCACTTGCCTCTGCAAAGCTGAAGGTGAAGGAGTCCCTTAGAGTTTTCAAGCTCTATCCAGAACAAGAGTCTTATTATGGTACATACAAATATATCAAGTTGGACATTTTTATCCATCATAGTCCAGGAGGTAACCTGGTGGAGATTAATGGAAATAAAAGGGGGACAAATGTTTTCTTAATGCTAACCAGTACATGCATGGCACACCAGCAATACAAACCTGAAGAGGCCACAGGTGTTCATGGCCGAAACTCATTTGAGTCAACATATAATAGTCAAGAGCAATGGAAGGCAACATTACCAGCAATTCAACGGCACAGTAGGGCGGAAACGACTACTGAATAGCATGTGTACTTGAACAGCATGTTTCATCCAAGCAAATCTAATTCGGCTGTAGGTGGAGGCAATTACTAACCGTGGGAAGTCACCCACCCCCTAACCAGACCTTATACAACCTCATTTACTAACCAATCACATGGCAGTCATAATCTCTCAGACCTTTTAGCTCCCTTAGAAAATCATCTGAACATGATTGACACTTTTCTATGAGATCGTCATCAGAAAGGAGATTGTTTATCCAGACTAATGGTTTCTGGCTCCAATCAATTCATTGTGAAACAAAGCCATAAGCCGAAGACCCTAGAGGCATCATGTGATTACACCTTTGACAAAAACCTGTGTATTTTCTGGTCCTGCAGCTGTGACAGTGACAATGTCATGCTCTCACCTCTCAAATGTGTAAGGTCACTGTTCATGGGTTTCAAACTGGCAAATGTTAATTACTGAGACAGCAGGCAGTAGTAACAGGAGCTGAAGAGAAGTGATTGCAGTGATTGTTCCTAAGGGGCGTTCAGATAGACAGCAGATTGTAACAAACAAAAGTCATTCATTTTCAATGAGAATCAGCAATTTTCAGTAACATAAATGACATGTGACCATTGGTGATATTTAGCAGACTTCAACGAAAGACAAGAAAAGACAGTTCACTTGGCGGCCATATTGGTAGCTCCTCGAGATAACTCAAATTCACATTTAAATAACATATTTTAAATAAGCAACCAAATCTGACATACAAAATGGAGTAAGAAATCTGTTGGAACCAGACCCTTTCAAACAGCTTTTGAGAACTAGCAATACCAGATTTACAAATTAATCACTCTTATTCTAAATGATAAAATAAATTTTCAGAAAGGCAATGACATTGTTTGCGCTTCAGTTTAATTAATTTGGACAGTTCATTCACGCACTTAATCATTTGCAAGATAACCCAACAAACATAACCCATAACTCAACATAACCCAACAAAATGACTCCACTTTTTGACATTATCTCTAGCTTGCCTTGTTTCGTGGTCTATCCCACAGTCTTCTGCCACTCAACTCCCACAGAAAATAAACTGAAAAAACACCTGCCCAGTCCCACTCACTCCTTGTCTGTGGACAATAACAGCAGAAACAGTGGTTATAGTTCACATGCACTACAAAATATCAGTGGTGACAAAGAATTTCGAGATAATATAATTATATTTGCGTTGCAATCATATACAGTGTCCAACTGTGCGGATTGCATGTTGTTTTGTTTTGTTTGTCATCTTGTTTGTTTTGATTGTTCCTGATGTGAAACACCTCGGCACTAATAGAAAAGGAAACGATAGATGTGGAGAGGATCAATGGAATTTAATGAGAAATCGCCCCTGAAAATGAGGTGACACTGTTAAACCTACCATCTGTGATCGCACTGATAGAGAAAGCTAAACTGAAACATCACACAAAAACAGACAAAAAGCAATATAAATGAATCAGCGAGCGGAATGAGGAATTTAAGAACCTTTTAATGGTTTCTTTAGCTTTTTCAATTAAACCATATTGAGTTGTAAGGATATTGTGGTTAAAATTAAGCAATATTAAGGCTTTTTCACACTGAATGTGAAAATTTGCTATGAATGTTCGGCATGATGATGCTTTTGAATCAAAACAATAGATCCCTACTGGGCTATTTTTCTCCTCGCCGCTCTGCGACTAAATGTGCCATCCAATTAGACTTGAGCTTAGATTACATGCCCAGATCAGCTGCTGTTGCACATAAGGGCGAGAGTGGTGGCGATTTTGCGAAAACCAGTCTAAACAGTGAAAACGTCTCAGGTTACACATGTAACCATGGTTCCCTGAGAAAGCAACGAGACATTGCGTCCTCTAGTGGTCGCTATGGGGAACGCTTTCGGCATGACTGGAGTCTGAAGCATACATCAAAACACAATAATATTCACCCACAGATGTCACCCATGAGAAGCTCAGCCACCTCAATAGGGGATAGACCCTGACCCTTGTTCTGGTCTTTCAGCAGGTCAGCCAGCTAAGCTTGTAGCACTGCCATGGTGTGCAATGAAGCTGCAGCCTGACCTGCTGCTGCGTACGCATTGCCATTCAAACGAGATGTAACTTGAAGGGGTTTGGATGGCAAGGAGGGTCAGGGCAACCTGATCTCACAGAATTCCGTGTAATGACCACGGACTCTTAACCCCCGAATCTGTGGTGGCATCACGGAATCGCTGAAAATTCCGTGGTGGGCTCACAGAAGTGCTACCAATGTAAGTCAGTGACAGGCATCAGCCGTGAATCACCCACGGATCCACTGGTTCAACAATTTAATAGGAAACCTTTAGCATCAATATGCCGACGCGATACTGGGAATTGTATCATCATAATTAAATTATATACTGGGTAACAATATTGCCATTATACTGCTTGTTTATGGACAGTTTTTGCAATAAATAACTGTAACTGCACTTATATTTGCCTGTGTGTGTTTTATATTGTTCAGAAGTGGGTAGGTTTAGGGTAGGGGTGGGGTTAGGTACTCCAGTGAAAGTATAAATTTATATACAAAATATAACTGCATCGGAGTCACTCTTTTTACATGGTCCGATGCAGCGCTGGTGTTGAACCAGTGAATCCGTGCATGGACCACGGCTGATGCCTGTCATTGACTTACATTGGTATCACTTCTGTGAGCCCATCACGGAATTCTCGGCAATTCCGTGATGCCACCACAGATTCGGGCATTAAGAGTCCGTGGTCATTACACAGAATATTGTGAGACCAGGCTGGTCAGGGTGAATGCATTGTTGGTCAGCACCACCGAGCGTGCAGGCGTGAATTAGCAGAAGGCGATGGATCGTTTCACGCTTGGTGTGAAAGCACCATTCGTCTGCGATTCGCCTCGCATAATTTAGGGCAGATGAAGCAGGGAAAGATCTCCCAGTTTTTAGGTCGATGTCAGCCTGAAGCAGCTGCTACTTCAACTGATACTTGTATCACTTGTGTGTGGTTCCTCGATTTCAGTTTTCCTGGCAAAGTTCCCTATAGAGCAACACTTTTGGTGTTGTTGTGATATGTGAACTGCCCAATAAAACTGTTGCAACAAGAGCTTGGCCTTGATGCTTGGCAAACCTGCTTCTTCCAGGACCTCTGTATTTGTCTTATAGTCCTGCCCTTGGATTCCTTTGATGGATTAGAGGCACCATTGGTGGAAGCCTTGTAGACTTGGATCTTTGTTAACAGGCACAGCAAGCAGCTCTACTAGACTCATGTCTGGAGATGGCAAAAAAAAGAGCTGCAGGTTTTGGCAAGTCGGTGGTCCATGTTCTTGTATTGTTGCACTGTTTGAAATGATACTGCCCACGTAGGTGAACTGGCCCATGCATTGTGTTCAAAGGATGGCCATTGATGTTGACTTTAGCTGGGCTGTAGCGATGCAGGATAAAGCATAGAGGGGCTTCTTTTGCTGAAGAAAAGGAAAGGAAAGGATGTGACGTGTGGCCATGTATAGTGACTCATACTTGGAATTTGTGCTCTGCATTTAACCCATCCAAGTGCACACACACACAGCAGTGAGTAGTGAACACAAACACACATGCACTCGCACACCGTGAACACACACCCAGAGCAGTGGGCAGCCATTAATACTGCGGCGTCCGGGGAGCAGTTGGGGGTTCGGTACCTTGCTCAAGGGTCTCACCTCATGGTATTGAGGGTGGAGAGACATTCACTGCCCGCACCTACAATCCTTGCAGGACCTGAGACTCAAATCCCCGACCTATGGGTCACAAGTCTGATTCTCTATCCATTAGGCCACGACTGCCCAAATGAGAGTGATTGTTCCTACCCAGAAACGTTGCCATTTCAGCTAGCTTTTACAAGTATTTGAGTATGTAAGAAATTGGCAGCATTAACAACTCTCTGAAACTCCTTTGCAGCTCATCCCTCAAGGAAATCGAGTTAAATACAATATGTGACCCTGGACCACAAAACCAGTCTTAAGTGTAAATTGTTCGAAATTGAGATTTATACATCATCTGAAAGCTGAATAAATAAGCTTTCCATTGATTTATGGTTTGTTAGGACAATATTTGGCTGAGATACAACTATTCTGGAATCTGAGGGTTCAAAAAAATCAAAATATTGAGAAAATCGCCTTTAAATTTGTCCAAATGAATTCTTAGCAATACATATTACTAATAAAAAATGACGTTTTGATATATTTACAGTAGTAAATTTACAAAATATCTTCATGGAATATGATCTTTACTTAATATACTAATGATTTTTGGCATAAAAGAAAAATCTATAATTTTGACCCATACAGTGTACTTTTGGCTATTGCTACAAATATACCCCAGCGACTAAAGACTGGTTTTGTGGTCCAGGGTCACATATGTGGAAATTAGGGGTATAAAGGTATTTAGGTCAGTAATACAACCCGAATTCCGGAAATGTTGGGACATTTTTAAATTAAATAAAATGAAAACTAAAAGACTTTCAAATCACATTCACAATAGAACATAGAAAACATAACAAATGTTTAAACGGAGAAATTTTACACTTTTATCCACTAAATGAGCATTTCAAATTTAATGCCTGCTACAGGTCTCAATAAAGTTGGCAACAAAGGGCTGAAAAAGCAAGAAATTTTGAAAAGATTCAGCTGGGAGAACATCTAGCAACTAATTAATTTAACTGACATCAGGTCTGTAACATGATTAGCTATAAAATGGATGTCTTAGAGAGGCAGAGTCTCTCAGAAGTAAAGATGGGCCGCTCTCCAATCTGTGATAGAGTGTGTAAAAAAGATTGTGGAATACTTTAAAAACAACATTCCTCAACATCAAATTGCAAAGGCTTTGCAAATCTCATCATCTACAGTGGATAACATCATCAAAAGATTCAGAGAAATTGGAGAAATCTCTGTGCATAAAGGACAAGGCTGAAGACCTTTGTTGGATGCCCGTGGTCTTAATTTCACAAATCTAAAGTCAGACCATTCTATTTTTGCTTTAAATCTTGAAATTATACAATCTAATTCAAATCAAAAACAACTGCTCATGCTACATGTATGTAGAACTACTGTCAATTTAAAATAAATCTAGTCTACAATCTAAATAATACATTTCCTGTTAGTAGTACCGATCTCGTATCAAACAGTGACCCCAAAACCAAGGTACATACCGAACCATGACTTCTGTGTACCGTTACACCCCTAATGGAAATGTACTGTACATGTCCAGGACCTATTACATTTTTAGTGAATTAAGTGAGAATGTGTATTTATGTGTATACGTGTTTTATCTTGAGTTTTACAACTGTACATCTTGTACTGTGTGCTTTTCTGCACAGTGTTACACCTTTTTAACACCTTGCATCTAAGTGTCTGCTTTCATCTCCAGACTTCATTATACTTTAAGTGGCAAGATTTGCAAGTCTTATTTATAACATGACAAGTTGCATATTAAAATGCTGAAGGCATTGTATTTTAGTTCAGTAATCAGATTTGAAGAAAAAAAATAAATAGGAAAAAAATAGGGATTAAAAAGTAGGAGCAAAACTGTTCAGTGTGCTGAAAATTACTGTACAACACTGTGACACTAATAATTTTTGGAAAATTGATAAAAAAAAATGTTTGCACATGATATATGTTTAAATGAAATGTTTCTGCCATTTGTTGGGACAAGTGTAAAATTATAAAATGCATTTTGTGAAGTAGTATTAAATAAAATAAAATAAAGGTGATCTCAAAAGTTTCAACTACTGTAACATTTTCTTCAAACTGTTGCTTTACATGAATGAGTTGATCTGAATGAGAAAATTAAAGGGGTCATATGATGCTATTTTAAAGATCATTAAACCCCAGGCTGCTGACTTCAACACTCTTCTCACTTCATTTGACTTCAAGCGAGTATCTACTATGGCTACTCATAAATCAGGTAACCAACTGGACCTCATCTACACACGCTACTGCTCCACTGACAACACATTAGTTACTCCACTGCACACCTCAGACCACTTCCTCATCACTTCTAACCTCACACTAACTCCGGACACAGCACACACTCCCCCACAGGTCACCTTTCGCCGTAACCTACGTTCGCTCTCTCCCTCTTGCCTTTCCTCAATGGTTACATCTGCACTTCCTTCACCCTCTCAGTTTTCGGCACCGGACACAAACAGTGCTACTGACACTCTTTGCTCCACTCTAACATCTTGCTTAGACAACTTTTGCCCCCTTTCATCCAGACCAGCACGCTCTACCCCCTCAGCCCCCTGGCTGTCTGATGTTCTCCGTGAACATCGCGCTAAACTAAGGGCTGCAGAGAGGAAATGACACAAATCAAAAAACTCTACTGACCTTAGTGCGTATCAGTCACTCCTCTCTTCCTTCTCTGCAAACGTCTCCACGGCTAAATCAACATACTACCACAACAAAATCAACAACTGTTCTGACTCTCGCACACTTTTCAAAACTTTCTCTTCTCTTCTCTGTCCTCCTCCCCCTCCTCCCTCATCAACTCTTACAGCTGATGACTTTGCAATTTTCTTAACAAATAAAACAAGAACCATCAGTGACCAATTCCTCACACCCCAAACTGATAACTTCATACCGACTAATACACACTCTCTCACCTCCTTCTCTCCTCTCTCGGAGACGGAAGTTTCAAAACTCATCCTTTCCAATCATCCCACTACTTGTCCACTTGATCCTATCCCCACTCACCTCCTTCAGGCCATTTCTTCTTCGGTCATACCTGCGCTTACTCACATTATCAACACCTCTCTTCACACTGGTACATTTCCAACAACATTTAAGCAGGCTCGGGTAACCCCACTGCTTAAAAAACCCTCTTTAAATCCAGCACTTTTAGAACACTACAGACCTTCTAGGGATTCTACAGATTCTACAGATCCCTTCTTCCATTCATTGCAAAGACTCTTGAGCGAGTTGTGTTCAACCAACTCTCTTTGTTTCTTGCACAGAACAATCTTCTGGACAACAACCAATCTGGCTTCAGAAGCGGCCACTCTACTGAGACTGCCCTACTCTCGGTTACAGAGGCCCTGAGACTTGCAAGAGCGGCTTCCAAATCCTCTGTACTCATCTTACTGGACCTGTCTGCTGCTTTTGACACAGTTAACCATCAGATCCTCCTGTCCACTCTCAGAAAGATGGGCATCTCAGGAACCGCGCTCTTGTGGTTCGAATCTTACCTCTCAGATAGGTCCTTCAGGTTTCAAAGTCACAACTTCTTGCTACTGGGGTTCCTCAAGGCTCAGTGTTGGACCACTTCTCCATCTACATGTCGTCATTAGGATCGGTCATTCAGAAGCATGGCTTTTCTTATCACTGCTATGCTGATGACACTCAACTCTACTTCTCATTCCAACCAGATGATCCGACGGTTGCTGCTCGCATTGCAGCCTGTTTGAGTGACATTTCTAACTGGATGAAAGACCATCACCTTCAGCTCAACCTTGCCAAGACAGAACTACTCGTGGTCTCAGCCAATCCATCACTTCACCACAACTTCTCTATACAGCTGGGTTCGTCAACCATAACTCCTTCCAGGACAGCCAGGAACCTTGAAGTTGTGATCGATGATCAGTTAAGCTTCACAGACCATATTGCTACAACGGGCTGGTCCTGCAGATTCGCCTTATACAACATTAGGAAGATTAGACCCTTCCTGTCGGAGCATGCCGCACAACTCCTTGTCCAAGCTCTTGTTCTCTCCAGACTGGACTATTGTAATGCTCTCTTGGCAGGCCCACATGCACTATCAAGCCTCTGCAACTGATCCAGAATGCAGCAGCCAGAGTGGTCTTTAATGAACCAAAGAAAGCTCACGTTACCCCTCTCTTCATCAGGTTGCACTGGCTACCAATAGCCGCTCACATCAAATTCAAGGTACTGATGTTTGCCTACAAGACGACAACTAGCACTGCACCAATATATCTAAACTCACTAGTTCAAACTTATGCACCTTCCAGAAGCTTGCGTTCTGCAAGTGAACAACGCCTTGTGGTGCCATCACAAAGAGGTACCAAATCTCTCTCACGGACCTTTTCCTGGACTGTGCCCAGCTGGTGGAATGACCTCCCGATCTCAATCCGAACAGCTATGTCTTTAGCCATTTTCAAAAATCATCTAAAGATGCATCTTTTTCGCCAGCACCTGACCAACTAATACTATTACTAATACTAACACTTACCCATTCTATCTATTAAAAAAAAAAAAAAAAAAACCTTAGCTACATGTACTGTGCCAGGCTAACTGAGACTTGTCATGGCACTTGTATACTGCTGCACTCTCGATGGTCTGATTGCTTCTATTGTTCTCATATTGTACGTCGCTTTGGATAAAAGCGTCTGCTAAATGATTAAATGTAAATGTAAATGTAATTATTTTGTGTATTTGGTGTAACAGTATATGTTGACATGCTTTAATGTTCAAAAAACACATATTTAAAATACTGTACATTATTGTAGTTCCTCTATGCCCCGCCTCTCTCTCAAACGTGTCGTTTTCTACAAAGCCCCTCCTTCCGACAAGGACAGTCTGCTCTGATTGACCAGCTGACCCAGTACATTGTGATTGGCCGAACATCACAAGCATGCGTCAGAAATGTAACGCCCCTTACCATAAATGCAAGCTTCAGTTTTATAAAGACAGTTCATATTGTCTTTAGTTTTACCATCAGTTCAAGCCCGAAAGGGGAACAGAGTCACGTAACAGACACAGTGATGATGCTCGTATGTATTTGCAAACAAGCCACGATTTAAGAAAGCTGACTCCACTGTGATGTGACCCTGTCTCTCTCTCACACACACACACACACACACACACACGCCAGACACACACACACACACACACACACACACACACACACACGATGAGACACAAAACTCCGCATTTGAACAGTCAATAGCAAATACTTAAACTAATAACAAAACATACTTATAGTCGCCGATTCAGAAGCACCAGATTGTCAGAGCAAAGTCGGAATTGACCCATTCTTTTTTAGAAATATCCTTTGTGCACAGCCAGCCTTGTACTCTCCTAGGTTCACGAAACTGTCGTCCATAAAATGCGTTGCACAAATTCGAACATTTGGGTTGTGCTGTTCTGTTGTAAATAATCGTAATGATTCCTAACTGCATCTACTTTCGGAAGGCCAAATAAAGTGCTTTTGCTTTCACACAGAAATACACAGCATTGCATCATATGACCCCTTTAAAGAATTCATTAATTTACACTACACTACTTTAAACTAACGCTCACTATAGCACCCCATGTGGCAATACTGAGAATTCATTGTGTATTTCCATTGCATTGTAAATGGCAAATTCTTATCAAGCCTGTGCAACTAGAGGTGTTTGCATTCATGTACTTACATAGCATTTTCAGGCCTGTTCTCAAAAATAGCCCTTTTTAAGTATGAGAAATGCCTTTCGGGCATATTGTCTGTAAATGCTGGACAAATTTGTTATCTGTTTTGTATATGGGTATATATACTATAGGTATGTTTGTTCTGATACAATCATGGTGATTGTATCATAGAGGGAGACATTGAAAATAACCTATATTATCTTTTGATGAAAGCATAATGTGAGAGGATTGGATCTCAGGCTTTTAGTGCTGTATATTAACAAGACCAGAGAGCATTAGAGCATAATGATCCATTCAGGAGTTCTGTGATTTTTTGCCATGTCATTTTCATTCAACATTCTGTCGGTAGCTTTTATAATATAATGCTCTCAGTTAAAATATACCACAAATCTTTTGGCTGCAGACCATTTTCTTCTTGTATGCTTCTTTGAGACCTTTTGGTTGATGTTTCCGAAATGAGCAGGAACGGTGGCTACAGGTTTGACAAATTGTCCTGAAATCTCTTATCTGCCACATCTAAATGGACACACACACATACACACTCACCTTTAACAGGCAAATACTGTCACAATGATTATGTCTTATGATACGAGATGAGCTTATATATTCTGCCATTTTGGTGACATTTATGAGGATTGTGGGAAGCTGAAAAGAACAGTCGATTGGAACAATGTCCCAGAAATCCAGAATAATTTGAGCTTTTGCAAGAATGTTTAATAGAGGAGAAGCTTTTCATGCATTTTTACATAATAGCTCATGATGTTATTAGAAAACTCTGTGGATTTGCACTACTGGTCTGAGAAGAGCTCTAGGAAGTGAAATGTTGCTGAATACATGCTGATAGGAGTTTGAGAGAACATGGGAAATATTGTTTAGATAAGGAAAATATTTCCCAGGTACGGGATTTAAAATGATTTGTGCAAATACAGTTTTCTTTCTTCTTCTTCTAACATTGATGTATGTTTCTTTGATGGCCATTCAAAGTAGCCATGTATTTTGATAATATATATATTTTTGTGACTTACAAATATATTACTGTTATATATAATTGATTGATAGTTTAGAATTCTTCTAAAGTTATGGAAAGTCGAGTTATATTTTTGCCTTTGATGTCACAACTCAGTAAAACCACTAGCACATCTTTTAAAAATGTATTTTATATTGCTAGATACAGTAGATGACTTCAAAACTAGACATTAACTAAAAATCAAAATGTCTAAATTTGATTTGATGGGGTCTTTGACAAGGTATGCGAATATGGGTCTTTAACCTGTGAATATCAGGTAAGATGGTTAGCAGTACAGTAATCATACAAATGCCATAATTGTTGAAATGCAGTACATTTTGACAGTTTAATAACCGTCTATTTTACCTGTCCATCATTTACTGTCATTTTTTTTTTAGTGATCTCAGTGAAATAATCTGTTGAATAAGCAGCTGGTGTCTCGCTCTAAAATGAAAACCCTACATTTATGATGAGCTTTTGTGTAAGTCGTGTTTCCAATGACAACAGCACTGAGATCAGGTGATATTTAGTGTCCCTGTTATCCGTCTCAACTAAATGGGAGTGTGTTTAAGGCTGTAGCAGACAGACAGCTGTGTAAAGCGTATTTGTCCCTCATGTTCTCCTGTCATCTGTGAAAACATAATTTACCATCATACTGCGGGATATTGTCAGGCTGTAATGTGCTGTTGACCTGTTATTGCTTTAAAAAGGTGGCATTTTGTTTTTCTCTTGTCCTTAAATGTCCGACTTTGAGGAGATTAATTGTCCTTTAAGCCTTTTTTAGAAATAAATCTCTTTTCTTTATCATCTGCTTTGTCATCAGTCTTGATTTTTTTTTTTTTTATGACTTTCTCATTTCATTAGGTGTGTGTATGCTTATAAATCATTTCATGAAAGGAATACCGGTATTTGAGAGTAGATTTATAAAATTATGTTACCAAACTATTTAGTATTGACTAATTAAAACAGATTTAATCTGAAAACCGAAGGTTCATTTTTCAAGATTTTAATTAGACAAAAGTGTCCCTAATTGGTGAACAACCAATGATGATTATGAGTTATACCAGTATTCTGCTCTCACAATATCAACTGTTTTAGTATTAGGTGATTTAGTCTCAAATTTCACAGCATATCTGTAATTAAAAAGGAGATGGAAAAGGTGTAAAGGAACAAAAGAGAGAATGAGAAGACCTCTATTCTCCTGTAGGATTTTTCTCAGCTTATTAATATTAAATGAAAGTCACAGTACAGCAGAAGCTCAATCATATTCTAGGCTGCTGCAGTTGTCAGCAAACCTTTTCCAACTTTTACAAATAAAGAGCCTTGCTTCTACATAATTAGGAAAAAGTATTCTCAGGGTCACATGGATTCTACTCACGCTTGAGGCTTTTGGGGAGATATACACTGTTAGACATTTCTGTAATTTCCAGTTACTTACTGTATATCACCCAGTGTAATACTGCAGATTCCCTTAACAGTAAATAACTGTAATACCCTTTGCATCATGGGAATTTTCAGTGACGTCAGACCCCACATACAGAGACTTACTGTATTTTTTCAAATTGCTGTATACTACTGTAACGGTCTGTTTGGCGCCATTATACTGAGGTCTTTTATTTTCCTCATTTCTTACATTTGGATTGACACAATTTGCCCTAAACCGTGTCTACAACGCCGCAGCAGCTTAGGACTGACTACTGGATGTGTTACATTGCTTCTAGTGATTGGAAAATCCATTTGTACTTTGTGTCAGAAACAGCGCGAGCGCTTGCAGTACATCTGTACATCAGAAATATACCGGGGCATCACATTACTGTCCGCATCCATTGTAGATAGTATATATAATGGGTTCTATATTGCTTTTTTATCGAGTCGGGCCTCGCCCCTCGCGTCCGAGGAAGACATGGAAGCAGCGAGTTTTTCCTGGGGATGAACCCGCGAGAGTGGAAGAGCTCCGGAGAACATCTACGCTGTGTGTCGATGCACCTTACGAGAGAATAAAACCAGCAAGCAAGGTAAAAATATATGTACGTTTGTCTGTGTGTTTGTGTCAGATTTTTGCACACCAGTTTAACCCATAGTAACATTTACTTGTCAACATGGCGGTTACAGAACTTTACTATGGTAAACTTTACTAATGTTTCAAACGACTTGTCAGCTTATTGAATTAAGTTACCAAATGAAAATTGTTTTGAACGAGCAACGTGTAACTTATATTAACATTAAGTTAACTAATGTGAAATTTAGTTCAGGTGTTAGAAGTTAATGTCGGCCAGTAGCCTGAGAAAATAAAATCGTATATTAGTGTGGCAATAAGTGGTCAGGTAGGGGAAGTTACCAATAAGAAGAATCCTATACTCTACTACGCCACCTGGAATACACCAGGACAGAACAGCCCCATATAAGGGCACAGGTTCATTGCTAAAGACAGGGTGAGCATAAGAATATAAACTAATCAACAAGAATCACTTTATTCAAACAATTAATAGAAACAGTCAGTCAATACATCACACAAGGTCTCAAATCGCATGACAATACCAGTAACATACAAAATGATTAAATGGAGATAATCTAGTAAAGAGGGAGGTTGCCAACAGAGACCCTCAAATTTCTACCCCACACTCAATACCCATGACACACACTGGTGAAAAAGGCAAAAATGTTAAACACTCCATGTGGACACACCAGTACAGGGTACCATGGCCAACCCCTCCCACATTAAAGACCTAAATCCACACAAAACAATACAAAAAGACGCACACAGATTAAGAGTCAAATTCGATAACAGTTTAAACAGAAACACCAAAACAAACAGCCACTGGCACGGAGGAGGGAAATAAAATGGCAAAGAGCAGCCAGATTACAGAAACTTAGCCTGCCAGCTAACTCACATGCAGACCAGCGCAACCCAGTGCCAGTGCTTCAAACAGAAAACAAACAAAATAACAGAATGGACCCAGGTGAGTTCCAGACAAAACTGTTAAAACTATAACACCACAACGACAAAACAGAGCAGCAGTGCAGTCAGTTACTCGATGGTCGTTAGGCTTCAATTAAAATCACTGGAAACCCCAAGGAAATAGTGCAATACACATGGTCGCTCACCATGCAGGATTACAGCTATTTGCAGGCCCATGACTGAAAACTGGCCATCAGTCAGCACGCATGACAGACAGGAAGGTAACCCAACTGCTAGCACTCATTCAACACGCCACATGTCACAAAGGGGCAGTACCAAGACTGATGCATCCCAAGCGGCCAAACACTTCCCTCTTTTATATTCACCACACAGGCACTAATAGGCTCATAAAACTTACACAACTAACCAATCATAGTGAAGTACAAACACTGATTAGTTCACTTGTTTGGATGACACTAGCCAATCATACCGGCTATACCTCACTCTGCTACATTAGCTAGGTTAAACAAGTTTTATGGCTAGCTGCCTTTCTAGTTTTAGAATTAGTTTGTTATAGTTTTTAATGGAATTTAAGATTTACTGCATTTTTTTGTATTTGTGTTTTAAAGGCAACTGCAATGAAGCATCAAGAAAGACATGAGCATGCCAGCCAGCCACCCTGAGACTGATAATTCATGGTAAGAGAACAACGTTTTGAGAGATTTGTGTATTCTATATGAGGGTTGCCTTTCAAAAGTGTGCTATTTCTTCTACTTGTTTTTCAGAGAAGACATTTCAGTCAAAGTGGATGTTGAGCAAAGATGGTGGCCACGTTTTGGAGCAGCACCTGGGTTTTGCAGATGGCTATGTATTCTTTGGCTGTTTGTCTTTTTCCCCCATTATGTTTCTGTTGCCTAAAGATTCTTTGTAAGGATGAATCCAGAGGACACAACATAATGCACTGCAAAACGTCCGAAGACAGGAGAAATGGTGAAGATGCACTGTTCCAGCATTGGAAGACTGTATTTTTAAGTGTTATACATGCAATGTTTTAAATAAAGAATTTGATATTTTGTAATTATTGTGTCCAGTAGTGCCTATGTAGAGTAAAAATAAAATGAATTCTATATAAAAATTATAAAATCTAATGAAATCTATATTAAAATGAATGAATTACAGTAGTATACTGATAAATCAAATACAGTTTGCTACTGTAAATCTTAATTACAGTAACTTACTGGCAACAGTGTTGCCAGTAAGTTACTGTAAAAACCATTTGAAATGTCTAACAGTGTACATAACTAGGTAATTCCCAGCTGTAATTAGTTAGAATATGGAAAATAAGTATGTACCACAGAAGATAATAAATGTTTAACTTTGAGGCTGTTTGATTGAGCATATATGGATTTAAATAGTACTAGAAAGTCCTCAAACATTTCCTTTCAATAATGCATTTCATTTTTGTAGTAAAAGTGGTGTTTTCTATAGCAGTGTCCTGGCAACCAAATTTTGTGTTTTTTATTTACCCAACATGTCATTTATCTATTTACTGACAAAGTTCACTTGTACAGTTAAAACTGCAGTATTTTCCAAACAGGTTTCCCAAACACGCCCCCTGCTTGCCATTGGTCAATCAAACAAACAGACACGCCACAAATTCACGCTATTGGTTGGCGGTGAAACTCATCAGTCTGGCACCAATGTTTTAAAAGTACTACATAACTGTATAGTATTTACAATTTTAATAGAAATTCACCTACAAGTGGATATTACAGATATACACTGATAAAAATGATTTTTTTGGTGAAGTAAACACTACATAAAAACAAATGTAATTTCTACATTAAATAATTTAGTTCAGGCAAGAATTAAAAAATTAAAGTAAATTCTATATTAGTACTCAATTTAAGCTTGTAGTAATTAAAGTTTGAACTTATAAGCATATTTTACTTGGAACTGTTTGTCATGTTTACAAGGATTCTTTAAGTAAATATCAAAGTTATGATCCCGTTTTTCCCATCATGCACTGGGGCATGAATAATTAAAAAGGTTAAATTTGTCACTGTTTTTTAGTTATATTTACACTGTTTTATGGTTGCTTTTGTTGTTAGGTTTAGTAACTTACTGTTTTGTGACATCTGGAGTTGATTTTCTACTCAAAATGACCCATTCTTACTCAAACACCATCCACTGATTGTCACCGTCATTGTGTATGGTGTACCAAGTATTGAGGTCTCTGTGTTCATTTGGGTAATAATTCTTTTGAGTGGACATATTATCTTAAAAGGATAACAAGCTGTCTACTTGCTTGCTTACATGTTTGTAAGTGAATCACATGCTTTAATGGCATGGTTGTTTCCCAGTTCTACATCGTTTGAGTAAATTTTAGAAGCCATGACTGAGTGAAAAATACTTAAATATTGCAGATTTAACATAAAATAATCAAGTAAATATTACTCATCAAACTCTAACTGGCCATGTTAATTTTACTTATTTCCTTTGCTAATTTTACCTAACTTAGCCAAGTAGATTTTACTTAATTCAGTACTTACATTTTACTTAAAATTTATTTGTGCAAAAACTTGATAAATTTACTTATTGTTTTTTTCAGTGTACTTTAGTACTGTTATAGAGATTATTTAGTACTGTTACACTCAAAAAAAGGTAAAACTTTATAATAAGGACCAATTCTCGCTATTATCTAGTTGCTTATTAGCATGCCTATTATTAACATATTGCACACATTCTGCATGACCATATTCTACATTCCTAATCCCAGAGGTGGACAGTAACGAAGTAAATTTACTTGAGTATTGTACTTAAGTACACTTTTTGAGTATCTGTACTTTACTTGAGTATTATTTTTTCTGGAAACTTGCGACTTTAACTTCACTACATTTGAAAGACAAATATCGTACTTTTACTCAACTACATTTATATCAAGGTCCCCAAGTAGAAAGTCGTTATATGTAGCAGTTTTTACAGTGTGTGCATTTTCAGATTCACTGAACCCTTTTTTCTGCGAAAATCCGGCCTGCGAAGGACCAGGACCTTCCTGTGTTGCCAAGTGTTACAGTATTTCTAAGCCTGCAGTTTTCCGCCTAGCTCGGGATCTTCCCCACTAAACTAATGTAAACGTCCGGCGCTACTGCACAGCTAAAAGCGCTCTAAAAGGCATGTGTTAACTCATTAAAGCCCTTTGGAAAATTAACCATGTTTTTACTATAGTAATCATAACTATGGTATTTGCAGTAAAATCACAGTATCCACAAATGTACTATTATCTCACTATAGTAACCATATGCTATTTGTAGTAAAACTTCAGTAACCACAAATTTACCATAGTTTCATTATATTAACTATAGTTTGATTTTTGTAGTTAAACTATGGCAATACAAATGGTAGGCTAATATATCTGTCAAAAATCACTGCCCTCACTTTACTATATATATATATATATATATATATATATATATAGTATATGTTGTAGGAGTGTAGGAGTGTTAAATGAAAAAATAAAGATGATTATCTTCATTCAGTTGTTCCATTTCTATAGGTTTGGTAACATAAAAGCTCTTAATTCCAAAGATAATACAAGCTAATCAGTGTATTCAGTAGGTTGCATTAGTGGCATAAAGTATTGTAAGTATACAACAATGCGACAATAAAACAATACATTTACTTTTTACTTTTGATACTTAAGTACTTTTAAAAACAAGTACTTCTGTACTTTTACTTAAGTAAAAATCTGTCTTTACAACTTTCACTTGTAGTGGAGTAGTATTTGAACAGTGGTATCTGTACTTTCACTCAAGTAAGGAAGTTGTGTACTTTGTCCGCCTCTGCCTAATCCTACCCAATACCTAAACTTAACAACTACCTTACTAACTACTGTATTAATAAGCAACAAATTATGAGTTGTGGCAAAAGTCATAGGTAAGTTTGTTAATAGTGAGAATTGGACCTTAAAATAATCACAAACCTTTATTTTGTAAATTGGTCCAATAGAATAATTAAAATAGCTAGTTTAAAGGAACAATTAATTCATATTAAAATAAAAAAATAATTTAAAAAAAATTAACAACTGGTTTTATATGAACATGTGGTTTGCGCATGGTTATATTACTGGACACTTACAGTAAATAATTCTTGCCTTGATTTTTTCTAACCTTCCTCTTTTTGCCATGCCTTTCTAAAGGTTTTTTTTTTTTTTTTTACCCCACTGGCCATAGGGTGCCATCATCAAACAATATGCTTTTGTTCATTGCATCACTGATGCCTGTGAGCTCTGTGCTGGTGAAATGTCACTGCCCACGTGGGAACATATAGTTCTCACCTTCCAAAAGGCCACAAAAGCAAACCCTTATATGACAAAACCTGTGATAAACCTGTCAGTATACAGACCATTATGGTCTGCATGGTGGGAAATGTTGGCATTTTGTCAATACTGATGTATTATACTGTTTAGGGAATGTAATTCAGTACTTGAAATGTGATTCTAGTGTTCTGTTTAGTATATACTGCACATTACTGCATACTGCTCACTACCTTTTTATTTTAATTGTAGTTTTGGACTTTTGTCACTTTTATTAATCGGTTACAGAAATGATAGAAATGGGGGTGGGGTTGAGCAAGCTGGTACTAGACCCTTTTTACATGAGCTTCAGCTCCCCTGTCTGTCGTCTCACCCCCCTAAAACTATAATTAGCTATTTGAACCATCTGGCCAGTGCTGTTTCCTCAAGAAAGTTTATCATTCTCATGTGTTTTAAGTCCTGTCAGTTTAAATAGATTTTAAGCCATTCAAGCGCAAGGCGGCGCAAAAGAGATCTCAATGTGTACTTCAAAGTAGAAGTACACAAAAAAGCTACTCAATTACAGTAACGCGAGTAAATGTAATTTGTTACTTTCCACCTTTGTGTTTATTTAGGTAATTTTTATTTCTAATGATCTCTCTGAGCGTTCAGCCCCCCTGAGCATGAAATCTTAGAACCGCTCCTGGGGTTGAATCAGTTGAATGCCACATTGTTGCAGTTGTGTCAACGAGTGGCTGAACTAATAACCTAACTAATGCAATTCCAAATAATATTTAGTAGAGTTTAGTAGTATTTTATTCTTAAAACCTATAGGCCTGTTCACATCAAAAGAAAGGTTTGGTGCCAAAATTATGAAAATTCAGTGCCCTTAATAATTTTAATTTTAATAAATAGCTAATAATGTGCCTGTTAAGACCAACACGAACATTCACATGTCATCAATGCGAGTTTTCTTATCTCTTTTTCATTGGATTGTAAAGACAACTGGCCAACCAGTATGATTTGCACTTTTGGTCACATGCCTAGAGCCTCTGTGTTTACATGAAACTATGACTTTTTGCCCATTCTGACACACTCAGAGAGTGAATTAGTTTTTTTCTTCAGTCCGTTTGCCATTTTTAAAGTATTGGTCAGAAGAAGAAAAAATCTGATTTATTAAATTGGAAAATGGAATTTTTGCAAAATGTAATGTCTATGGCATCTGTTTGTTTAAAATGTGATCACACACTTAGAAACCTTAAGTAAGCTTGTTAGCTTTATGCAACACTTTAAACAAGTAAAATATACTAATAGAGTTTTTATCTATATCTTATGGAAACCCATTTCCACCACTGATTAAAAAAGAAAAAAGAAGGTAATTGCGAATTTTTATCTCACAGCTCTGCTATAAACTTGCAATTGCAAGTTATGAAGTCAGAATTGTGAGATTGTAAACTTAATTGCGAGAGAAAAAAGTCAGTCAGCAACTTTATATCTCGCAATTATGAGAAAAAAGTCAGAACTGAGATAAAAAGTCGCAATTACCTTTTTTAATTTTTATTCAGTGATGCTTCCACAGTATCTGCTCTGTGTTGTGTTTTTTTTTTCTTTTTCTGCATATCATTTTAATATGTGGCAATCAAGGCTTTCTTTGTAACATTTTTTCAGAGCCTAAATGAACAAAGCTTCTAGGTGACAGCACTAGAGGAAAAAACGCAAGAAAAGAGTGAGAAAGCAAAAGCGAGACCTCGCTTCCATCTCCTGGGCACGTCTGGAAACCTAGCAACCAATCACCCGGGGCAGTCTCAGATAACGACCCAGCTGCCAAGGTGCATCTGTGTAACAGGGCAGCTTGAACTCAACCAAGTCTAGAGATAGAGAGGCTGACACTGAAAATGGGAATACCTGGCAACCGTTCTACATGATGCTTGGTCAAAAGCGTGTGAAAAGAGATATCAGACTGTCTAATAGCACATTCATCTTATTGTTTCTTTGTTACCGTGGTGTTTATGAAAGAAAGATCCAACATTCGTTTTTGCATGGCCTCCATTGAACTCCCTTATAATGACACACAAGTGGTCAGTCGCGCTGACAGCGACTTGTAGCGCAGTTAGCGTGAGCACATGCTTGATTAAAGAATGATGAATGCAGTTGACTGCCTTTTTGTGGTTCCAAAGTAAATGACACATCGATCAGCCTGCCGTCTTTGAATCGATCCAGATATCGCTGACAGGGATTTTTGTTGTCAATGAAGGTCACTTGTTCTCAGGCAACACTATCGATTATGGGTTTCTTTATGGATTGTTTGGTCAGCTGGTGTCTTTCTGGTGTGGTGATCATAACATTGAATGCTTAGATGACAGATGTTTTTTTCATAGTGCTGAGTAGTAGCTGAGTAGCTGTACCCCTTCTCTTTTAAATTTTCCTTACTAAAAATCCTACTGTGTCATACCATTTAGTCTTGGATATAATCACAGATGTTGTGTAAATAAATTTGCAGATCATACTTCTGAATTTGAGGGGGAAAAGGACCTCTCAACCAATTAGACCATGTATGAAACAAATAATTATGCAAGTTACTAAACACTGGTGATGTATAGCTGTGAAACATGTTGTCATCAAATCCAGTGACTTTCAGTAACTTTTGATTCTGGAAGTATGGGGGCAATCTAATCTGGCATGTTTGTTTATATAATGCAGTGATTCCCAATAATCTTTGTCAGCCAACCCCCTTAAAGTAAAAGATTTATTTGAAATATCTCTGAGGATGTAAATATTTTAAATAATTTAACAACACATTTGCATGTTTATAGTTCTCAGATATATTGGTTAATAGTGATATTGACATGTAGGTAAACAAATAAAATATTTATATTTTGTAGTGTTCAAGTGTTTCAATTATTTTTATTTAACATTTTTATGGTTTAGCAATTCTTACATTAAGCACAGTTTGGGCAAGCCTGGTGTAATATAATGTTTAATGCATTTTATGATGTTGATAAATAAATAAACAAATAACACAAAATAATACTCTTTGCTTTTTTATATAAGCATGGTATGTTAATGGTAAATTTAAAACAAGTTTGTTAAAAAAGTAGTTAGATTACATTACCTAAAATGAGTAACCTTGATTACTTTACTAACTACAGCTTCCAACATGTAATCTGTAATCAGTAATGGACCCAGCACTCATAATGAATGTATTACTATAAATATGTTGCATAAATGTTGTTTTGATGTTGTTAGCACTGCCCTTGCTAATATTTCCATAAACCTTATGACCAAAATATTTTGGCATTCCAATTTTCTCTCTAAACGTCCGATAATATTACATTAAATGGAACTCTAATCAAAACTTTCCAGATAGGCACTTTCACAAAGTTTATGGGACATTGCATTGTTACTCGTGACTAAAATGTAATGTTGCCATTTTGTACTGATCCCATCTTTTTTTTTTTTTTTTTTTGCATTGATTCCTTGATTACATTATTTGCTTAATTTCAGGTGTGGTTTTTAGGACATTTTTAAAATGTTGTACTGCAGCATAACCCAGTGGAATCAAACTCAATGTTGCGAAATGCTATACAATGGATTTGTGCTTGCTGAGTTGTTTACTGTAAGGAGATCATGTAACAGTAATTGATGTGTAAAATGACTTCCACTTAAAGAAGCTCTTGCCACACGAGTCAAGAGTGCACACTCTAATTGCTTACAGAGGCGTTTAAGTAAAAAGGTGTTTTTCTGGCTAGTGTCATTGCAATTGAGCATAATTGGGGATTCCATGATAGGATCAAAAGAAAAAAGAATTACCCTCTTAAAAAAAAAAAAACAGTTCAAGCCCACATGCCACATGCAACCCAGGCTCTTCACCAGCTGCTGTACTGTTAACATTTCAATGCTTCAGTTAATGACTGTACCTTTGATATTAGGAAAGAGTAAAGCTAACTGGCTGAGTGGTTTCCATGGAGATAGAGAAGAGATCTTTGACAGGGAGATAGCAAATTTAAGGGTGTAAAGTATGTTAAGAGAAAAACTCAAGGGCTTTATCACAGCACTTCTTCAAATATGTTCTATATTCAGCTATATTCGGATTCAAATACTATACCGTATTGTATGCTGCACAGTATACACTTGTCAACTGCCTGTTTTTGTTTAGTTTTGCTTGTTTTGTTTTTTTGTTTGACTTGTTTTTTTGTTTGTTTTTGTTTTGTTTTGTTAGTAGTTTCTCAAAAAAAAAAAAAATAATAATAATAATGAAGCCATAAAAAAAGAGAGAGAAAAAAACACTAGAGTAATGCTTACTACATATCGCACAGTATTCACTTTAAAACTGCCTTTTTGTTTTGTCTCCAAAAAATAAACCATAATATATATATATATATATATATATATATATATATATATTGTGTGTGTACTTTAAAATATACTCCAAATGAAAAAAGCATGAGCCGCACTCGTACACTTAATCACGGTTTTTTTGTTTTGTTTTTTTATTATTATTATTTTATAAAAAGCACAAACTGATCATCAGGATCATACTTCGAAATATTAAAATAATGAAAACAAATGGCCCTTCACATCATCTTAGACTGTATACAGATGTATTGTCTTCGGTGATGACTTCAGGTGCTTCCTTAGTTACCAAGTCCGTGCTGCAATTAGATTAAAAGGGCACAAATATGTTTTGCCAGTTTTGTTTGGAAGTAAGATTGCATGTCTGAGTGAATGAAGTTAGCATCTCATTAAAAGCGCTGTTCCTCTGTACAGGCCTGATCCGAGCGGTTCATGAATTTGAGTTTGGAGCAGTAATCAAATGAGCGTCTCTAGTCGCTGTCTCTGGAGAATATCCAGTCATCGCTCGGCACGAGAACCTGCAAGCTTCCTTTGACAATATCAGGCTAACACAGGACAATTTCCCTCCCAATAAGGTTTTATGTGTGAGCGCATAGAGTTAAAAGAATAATACACCCAAAAAATGAAAGTTATGTCATCATTTTCTCCTTCTCATGTCATGCCAAAGCCTAATGCCATTATTTTTTATGTGGTCGTCTCTTGCTGCTCTTATTAAATGTTTGAATATATTAACAAATGTATGTAATTTATTTTAATACCATGGATTAGCCACAGTGCAAAATGAGAAATGGCAAAAGGTCACACGAAAGTGTTAAGTATCAAAACAGTACCATAAAAAATAGTCCATATAACTATATACCATATCTTCTGTAGTCAGAAGACTGCTTTTGTGATGAACAAACCTGTCTATATATATATATATATATATATATATATATATATATATATATATATATATATATATATATAGGGAAAAATAAGTATTGAACACGCCACCATTTTTCCTAGTAAATATATTTCTAAAGGTGCTGTTGACTTTAAATTGTCACCAGATGTCGGAAACAACCCAAGTAAACCATACATACAAAGAAAACAAAAGATAAGATAGCCCATTCGGGATGGGGCCTCCCACTTATTCTACACCCCTAATGTCTCTTCACAGTGCCAGACTAGAGCCAAGCTCTACAGGGTTGTGGTTTCGCTAGATAGCAGGTAGGGACAGTGGGACAATCTCATTCATCCATTCATGTGCGTCACTAATTAGATGATGAAGCATTTGGCTATTGACATCTAGTTATATTGGCTTGCAATAGCTGTGGAGATGTAATTTCACTGTACCTTGAGGCATCTAAAGAGACGCTAATGGTGAGTTTATCAGGGCTTCATCACCACTATTCAGCGGGTCATTCATGTTGGTTGACTATCTTCCTTTGGTTCACTTCCCTCGCATATATAGGTCATAGCATTTTAAGGAACCTGCCCTCTTCGTCAGGCCCAGATTCCTCTATGCTCTCCCAGTTGGTCCATACATGAGCCCCCTGTAGAATATAATCACAGGGGTGTGTTTTATTGAGGTCTGGGACTGTAGCCCAGCAGCAAGAGCCTTCGAGTTCTCTGGAGTGCTGTACTTCTGGGTCTTCCACCTCCACGTTTCCTCCATCCTGGACCCTGCCACAATAGACACGTCCATCACCACTGACATATCACCTTTGTGTACGAGCAGGTCCGGCTTTATGAAGGATGTCGTTGTTGCAATGATGGGTTCAACCCACGTTGTGGAAGCTCCTTTCCTCAGCATAGTTTCCAGCCTCCTCATGACTCGACTGTGCTGTGCACACCTGGCATCATGGGAGACATAGAGGTGCATTAAGAGAGTCATAGTTACTCCCGCCATTTACCCGCGCTTCATTGAATTTCTTCACTTTGACATTCAGAGCACTGGGCAGGAATCACATCGCGTCAACACTTCACGATGCTTTGTTTTAACTGGTTCGCACCAGTTCTAAGCCGGCTGCTAGGTGCTGGCCGAGGCGCTGTGCTGGGGAGGCCGCCCGAGGCATATCTCTGTGCCGTACTTTGTCTCTTGCCGTCGACGGCCAGGTATGGGCCCAACGCTCCAGCAACATCCATTTTCAGGGCTAGTTTATTCGGCAGGTGAGTTGTTACACACTCCTTAGCGGATTCCGAATTCCATGGCGACTGTCCTTCTGTCTATATCAACTATATCAAATGGGGTCTGATGAGCGTCGGCATCGGGCGCCTTAACCCGGAGTTCGGTTCATCTCACAGCGCCAGTTCTGCTTACCAAAAGTGGCCCACTAGGCGTCTCGCATTCCACGCCAAGGCTCCAAGCCGAGATCGTTTCGGCCCCAAAGCCTCTAGTCATTCACTTTACTGGATAAAACTGCTTGTTCGAGCAAGCGCCAGCTATCCTGAGGGAAACTTCGGAGGGAACCAGCTACTAGATGATTCGATTAGTCTTTTGCCCCTATACTCAGGTCAGAGGACCAATTTGCACGTCAGGACCGCTGCGGGTCTCCACCAGAGTTTCCTCTGGCTTCACCCTGCCCAGGCATAGTTCACCATCTTTCGAAAAGATAAGTTCAGAAATTGAGTTATGTGTAATAAAATGGAACGATACAGGGAAAAAGTATTGAACACATGAAGAAAGGGAGGTTCAAAAAGGCATGGAAAGCCAAGACACCAGCTGAAATCTATCAGTAATTAGAAAGAAATCCTGCCCCTAGTCAGTGGAAATTATTTAGCTGGTAATTAGCTGGTTCAGTCCCAACACCTGCCAGGATTATGAAGATGAAACAAGGGTGGACATTTCAGCAAGACAATGATCCCAAACACAGCCAAGGAATTCTCAATTGGTTTCAGAGAAAGAAAATAAAGCTGCTAGAATGGCCCAGCCAATCACCTGACTTGAATCCAATAGAAAATAAGAACTAAAGATCAGTTCATAGAAGAGGCCCACAGAGCCTTCAAGATTTGAAGACTGTGTGGAAAAATGGGTCAAAATCAAACCTGAGCACTGCATGCGACTAGTTTCTCCATACAGGAGGCATCTTAAAGCTGTCATTACCAACAAAGGCTTTTGAAGGAACTTAATTGTTTTGTTTTTTATTTGTATGTATGGATTACTTAGGTTGTTACCGACATCTGGTGAAAAAAGTCAACAGCACCTTTAGAAATATATTTACTGGAAAAAAATGGTGACGTGTTCAATACTTATTTTACCCGCTGTCTATATATATATATATATATATATATATATAGTCATGGCCAAAAATATTGGTAAATATGATCAAAGAAGGCTGTGAAAATTAATCTGCATTGTTAATCCTTTTGATCTTTTATTTAAAAAATGCACAAAAATCTAACCTTCCATTGGATAATAAGAATTTAAAATGGGGGGAAATATCATTATGAAATAAATTTTCTCTAATACACATGGGCTACAATTAACGGCACCCTTTTATTCAATACTTTTTGAAACCTCCATTTGCCAGTTTAACAGCTCTAAATTTTCTCCTATAATGCCTGATGAGGTTAGAGAACACCTGACAAGAGATCAGAGACCATTCCTTCATCCAGAATCACTCCAGACCCTTTAGATTCCCAGCTCCATATTGGTGCTTCTTCTCTTCAGTTCACCCACTCATTTTCTATAGGGTTCAGGTCAGAGGACTGGAATGGCCATAGCAGAAGCTTGGTTTTGTGCTCAGTGACCCATTTTTGTATTGTTTTTGAGGTTTGTGTTTGATTATTGTACGGTTGAAAGATCCAAACATGGCCCATTATAAGATTTCTAACAGAGTCAGTCACTTATTGATTTTTTATCTGTTGGTATTTGATAGAATCCATGATGCCATGTGTCTAAACAAGATGTCCAGGACCTCCAGCAGAAATATAGGCCCAAAACATCAAAAATACAACATTATATTTCATTGTACACATGGGGTACTTTTTATCCCTGTGTTCACCAAACCCATCTTGAGTGTTTCCTGCTAAAAAGCTAATTTTTTTTAGTTTCGTCTGACCATAGAAGCCAGTCCCATTTGAAGTTCCAGTCGTGTCTGATAACTGAATATGCTGGAGTTTGTTTTTGGATGAGCTAGGAGAATTTTTCTTGAAACCCTCCCAAACAACATGTGGTGATGTAGGTGCTGTTTGACAATTTTTTTTTTAATTTTTAGTTTTCTGACCACGAGACTCAACTATTTTCTGCAATTATCCAGCTGTGGTCCTTAGAGAGTCTTTAGCTACTCAAACTCTCCTTCTCACCGTGCATTAGGATGATATAGACACACGTCCTCTTCCAGGCAGTTTCGTAACATTTTATGTTGAGGAAATCCTTAATTATTGCCCTGATGGTGGAAATGGAAATTTTCACTGCTCTAGCTCTTTTCTTAAAGCCACTTCACTAATTTGTGAAGCTCAATTATCTTTTGCTGCACATCAGAAATATATTTTCTCATTGTGATGGATGATTAAGGGAATGTTTTTCTTTGTTTTCCCTCCTATTTATATTTCTGTGAAACAGGAAGCCATGACTGGATAATTTCATGTTAATAATCACCCTGGAGTGCTCAAAATTGTGAATATGAATGGGAATATACTTGAGATATTTTACTCATAAGAATTTCTAGGGGTACCAATAATTGTGTCCAATGTGTATTAGAGAAAAACATGTATTTCATAATGATATTTCCCCCCATTTAAAATTCTTATTACCCAATGAAAGGTTAGATTTTTGTGAATTTTTTAAATAAAATATCAAAAGGATTAACAATGCAGATTAATTTTCACAGCCTTCTTTGATCATATTTAACATGGGTGCCGATATTTTTGGCCATGACTGTATATATATATATATATATATATATAAAATGTGTGTGTGTGTATATATAAAGTTTGGCAAACTACCATTTCTTAGTGTTGCTTCTTCCTGGGTCAATTGATATTTTTGGTTGTTTTTAGAGTGTAAAAAGGGCTTTAATTTAATCCATAAACTGAATATCATCCATTCCCAAATCTACACCCGTGACTCCACCAAGGCTCTCAAATCTCATTTAATCCATTTAATCGCTGTCAGTGTAAATGAGGCTTTAACAGAGGTAGTTCTTATAATAGTATGTGAGTCATTCTGGTTGTTGATGCAGGTCTACATGTTGACGTAAATATGTATTTATATTTGTGCTTTCAGAGGGCCCGGTGATCTGGCGCATGTTGACCTACCCTCCGGCACGCCGTGCTCTCATTGTGGGTTGTGGACTCCAGATGTTCCAGCAGCTTTCTGGCATCAACACGGTCATGTAAGTCTCATTTACTCAATTCTTAGCTCAAATCTCAACCTAAATGTGACCCTGGACCACAAAACCAGTCTTAAGTCGCTGGGGTATATTTGTAGTAATAGCCAAAAATACATTGTATGGGTCAAAATTATCGATTTTTATTTTATGCCAAAAATCATTAGGATATTAAGTAAAGATCATGTTCCATGAAGATATTTTGTAAATTTCTTACCGTAAATGTATCAAAACTTAATTTTTGATTAGTAATAACTTAATTTGGACAAATTTAAAGGCGATTTTCACAATATTTAGATTTTTTTGCACCCTCAGATTCCAGATTTCCAAATATTGTCCGATCCCAACAAACCATACATCAATGGAAAGCTTATTTATTCAGATGATATATAAATCTCAATTTCGAAAAATTGACACTTAAGACTGGTTTTGCCATCCAGGTTCACAAATCAATAGGTGCCAGTTGAAATACTATTATCAATTCTGTTATTTTCTTAGGAGGCCATGTTGTACAGTTCTTTGTTTAATTTTTTTAAGCATTTTACTAAAGCACTTATTATGGTTTTTTGGAACAAAACTCATAAACTTTGTTTTAGAAACCTACTTAGCTGCCTTGCGGTCTACATGGGAAACTACATTTAAGGAAGCATCCTTATTTAAATGGAACCACTAGAGACTGATTTGGAAGACTCTACATAGACAGCAATTTCAAACGCCGTACAAATTGTTCTCCTCACAAATTGCACAAAAGAGACTATTTACCCCTAAAGAGTTTGATATTACAGTGTAATTCTTTAATAAACATAAAAACAAATAGCACTTATAAATATTGGGTAAAATAGTAATTATTTTTGGAAAATGAATTATTATTATTAGTAGTATTTTTTATTGAGAATAGTTTTACTTTTAATTTATATAAAAGCATTTTTCTCAAACTATCCTCAATCTTTTTTTTTTAACGTGTCGCAATGCATTCTGGGATTAACTTATTCACATGCAATGCTACCTTGGAACTTGACTTCAGAACAGTTTTATTTCTATTATATTTTCTGTTCATAATTTTAATTAGATTTTTTTCGTATTCATTTAATTTTTAATTTTAGTTAAAGCCTTTGTAATTTTGTTGTGTGTTCTATATACTGTAGTTTTTACTAAGTTTTAGCTTGTTTATTTAATTTTAGTTATTTTAGTACTTTAAAGTACTAACAATGAACAATGAAAAATACTAATAAAGCATTTATTAATCATAGTTAATGTTGATTCCAACATGTATTAATACATTATAAAAAAGTTGTACCTATTAATGTTATTTAATGAACCACAGCTAACATAAACTAACAATGAACAGCTGCATTTATAATGTTAACAAAGATTAATAAATACTGTATAAAAACAAATGCATTGCTCATTGTTAGTTAATGCCTTAAACATAGGTAACCAATGGAACCTTATTGTAAAGTCTTTGATGTTTAGGTATTTATTGGAATGTGTTTGTTTTTATTCTCTTTTTATTGTGCTGCTGTGCCTAGTGAAATTTCTGCTTTGGGGACCAATAAAGGAACAATCCCAATATGTATGATGATATGATACCTAAAAAAAATGCGACAAATGGATTTTCCTTTATGTGGGAGGCCAGACTGGATGATTCACAACTGATAAAAAATTCACAAGTTGTTTATTCACATTCACAGATGTGACTGTGCCTATAATTCTCATTTTAGCTGAACTTTAATGGATACCCTACTAAAGTGTGATTTCCTCTTCGTGATCTCTTGTCTTTTTCGCTCCTTATGCGCTGAACTATTTTTCAAGCATCGTAAACAATCTTGGAATGTGTGCTGTTGCTAGGCAACCCCTCATGGCAAAATGAGAAGTGTTTATGGGAGGGAGAGGAGAATTGTATGTGTGTGTGACTGTGTGTTTACTTTTTCTCAGCTGTCATTTTGGAAGATGATAGGTCATGACAGATGGGTCCTAATATGACATTCTCGATCAATCAAACACCTTCATTATTATCCTTCTGTCGTTGTCAATCTATCTGTTCAGAGCAGGTTTAGACAGACAGTAGAGCAGTTCAAATTGACAGGTACAATCATGCACATATATGTGACCCTGGACCACAAAACCAGTCTTAAGTCGCTGGGGTATATTTGTAGCAATAGCCAAAAATACATTGTATGGGTCAAAATTATCGATTTTTCTTTTATGCCAAAAATCATTAGGATATTAAATAAAGATCATGTTCCATGAAGATATTTTGTAAATTTATTACCGTAAATGTATCAAAACTTAATTTTTGATTATTAATATGCATTGCTAAGAACTTCATTTGGACAGCTTTAAAGGTGATTTTATCAATATTTAGATTTTTTTGCACCCTCAGATTCCAGATTTTCAAATAGTTGTATCTCAGCCAAATATTGTCCTATCCTAACAAACCATCAATGGAAAGCTTATTTATTCGGCTTTCAGACGATGTATAAATCTCAATTTCGAAAAATTGACACTTAAGACTGGTTTTGTCGTCCAGGGTCACATATATGAAGTATTTTTGAGGTTTAACCTGATGTGCTATTTTGTATTTACCCACAATCACCTACTCCTCAATCATTTCTGCACTGTCAGATGTCAGTCATTTGTACACAGGAAGTGTTGTTGTGGGATATAATGTCTGTCAAGCTTAACCTTGGCAAGAAGCATTTGTCAATACCTCTCATGGAGAAAATGTCTGGGGGGACGTGTGCCGATTTTATGTTGGTTGGAAATATTGATTTGGTTCAGACAAGCATGTAGTCTTTGTAATGCTGTAGGTACAGCATGTGCACCAGCAAAAGCTCACTGTCCTATAACATGATTTTTTCTAGTCGACTAGTATTCGACTAAATGTGCAATTAGTTGACTAATTGCACTTTTATATTAATTTAATTAAGATAATATATTGGTGGTGGGGAACTAAACCATAATGAGGCTTTAATCTCTAGCCGATTCAAAGCACTGGTAAACATAAGTACTATATATCAAGGAGATATTTTAATTATTTATTAATAAACTAGTATTTTCTCAGTCAGTGTGTTGGCTGCAATACAGTGGATGCACCTTTAGTGAGAAATGCAGCTTTCATATGGAATACATAAACAGAGTATTTGTTTTTGATTTGGTTAATTTTAAAGTAGACAGTTCAAGCTTTCTGTAGATAACTCTCTCACATCTGTGCGGCACATAGACTATACGCTGAGCATTGCTGTGCTTAAGTTTTTGCAGTGCTTCAGTGCACACAGACAGATGGCAGAAAGCACATCCTATTTGTTTTCTTTATTTTACAAAAGCGTAACATCTTTTTGATATTGTGGTGTATGCAACTAAAAGTAGCCTCTTGACAGTTTCAGATGGCGTAACTTCTTGTTTTTTGAACTGTTGTAAAAATCAATATTACATTTGTAATCATGGTAATTTTTGGAGAAAGAAACGTCTCTCTTTGTGTGAAACTGATTGAAATGATATAAATTAGTGCTTTCAATCGATTAACATTTTTTAATCGCGTTAATCACAGTAATGGACTGTGATTAATCATGATTAATCACAAATTTAAAATACTAGGATTTACCTGTAAATGTGTTGAAAAAGAAATGCATGACAAACTAGTTCAAGGAAACAGAACCTTTCACACTTCCGCCAGGTATGAGACATAATCCTTATTATTATTTTATCATTATACTTTTGTTTTTATTCAGCCATTATCAGCCTTTATACTGCCAATAAAATGTTTACCAAGCCACATCGCTTCAATCCCAGTATACACCCAACTATTATCAAAAGTATTTCTAAATAAATACAACAAAACATTTTCTTGCGACCTTACATGAAGAATTATGACAAAATGCGTTATGAAGAAGAATTGGACCTGTTCTGCAGGTGCATTAGAGCTAATATTAGCATTATGCTTCATAAGACAATTTATGAGATTAATAGTACACTTTACTCAGAACTCACTTCAAACCACCATCGAGTGTTTGTAATAACTTCCTTTTACGATCACATGTGGAATTTGGTCGTTTACTGTTGTTAAAATATGCTATTTATAGCCTTTTATATTGTTGCACAAATTAGCATTTCAGATATACACATTCACCTCCAGAAAATCACATACAGATATGTACAAATATTGCAATTGTGTGTTTATTATCTTATATAATCTACAGTGGCTGTTGTCATGTTTATTTCTGCTGTGTAAAAGCCTTAACTGGCTTAAAAGGCTGAAACTCACGTTGTTTGTGATGTTACAACTGCCTCTCCGTTCTTAGGTTGCCAAGGATACATTCCAAGTATAATACACATTAGTAAAAGGATCTATTTTAATTTTTGTCTATATACACCTTGGGCGGCCGTGGTACATTATAAAAGTAGCCCAAAAAACCGCAACCCACAGCTATGTAATTTTTCCCGCCACTGTATTTTCAAAATATCCCAGTTGTGCCGCAACACTGGTTCGCTGTACCCTCATCACACAATGATAGATAACCTTCCGCCAGTCGCGTAGTGGGCCCACCCACTTTCATCTGTGGCCCACCCAATATGAAGTTTGTAATTTTCCAAATGGATGTAATTTATTAAACGATACTAATAAACGTCTTATTTCACTGTAACTTTATTTATTAACAATATTAAACGCTTGTTTTCATGGTCAATTACAGGTCGTTTTCCCTCTTCTTATAGGTGCATCATATGCTTATCAAAATGATGATTCATCCATTTCTGTTAGTCCCACCCACAATGTTATGTTTACGATGTATGGATATAATAGTAAAATGTGCGCGTTTGTGAAGTTAAATTTGAAAATAGCCTAGTGAAGCAAACATAAATCAGATAAATTCTTTAAAAAGTAAAAGTCTTAGAAATAAATCCGGACCGTCTACAAATGAAACCCGACAGACCACCTGAGGGTACTGGATTTATCGATCGGAAACTTCGGAACCAAGCGTGTTTGAAACGTCATATTAGCATAGGTACAGTGTTTAATCCGCTAAAGATGCGTCCTTTGTGGAAAGAAACACATATACATTGTGCTAGATCCTGGTCGCCACAACAAACTGTATAATTCGCAGCTGCGCACATTTCTGTGGTCCTCAATGTGCGTGAACTGACAGAGACGCTTGATTATGAAATCATCAGCGAAGCCCCGTTGTTTCACACTGAGGTAATGCTTTTTAATAAACGTCCTTTAGTTAACGTTAGTTAATGCATTAACTAACATTAGCAATACGTTTGTTACTATGTTTATTCATCTTTGTTAACCAGCTCAGGCAAATGTTGACAGATACAACTTTTAATTTTAATAATGTCCTATTAGTACATTTTGAAATGAACATTAATATAACAAATTACTAATGTTAATGCATGCTTTAGAAGTACTGTGTAATGAACCTTGGTGCTCTATTGTTTGTTGGCAATTTGATATGCGGTTTTCATATACACACCCAGTTTTATGTAGGCGCACCCACTTAAAAATTTCTGGCTACGCTAGTGCCTTCCGCACTGCGATGACAGCAAGAAGTTGGGGTCAAACCTTATCAAATGATTAATTTGCGATATTAATTGCATGCGATTAATCTAAAAATTTTAACGCGTTAATATCGCAAATTAATCGTTTGATAAGGTTTGACCCCAACTTCTTGCCGTCATCGTTGACACCCCTAATATAAATATATACTTTTTCTGTCCGCGTATCTTGAATTTTGGGATCATTCTAAATGCATTTTATTAGACTGAATCATGCAGTGATAGAACACACTCTCGCGCTAGTCTAGACTTCATCACATAATGTATGCGTGCACTAGAGGTGTTTTGAATGGTTTTTGCAAAATACTCAATAATGTCAAATCGCACATCGTTAAAACAACAATTACGATATTATCGCAGACGATATATATCGCAAAACCCCTAATATATACAGGTGCATCTCAATTAATTAGAATGTCGTGAAATTTTTTTCTTTCAGTTATTTCAAAAAGTTAAACTTTCATATATTTTAGATTCATTGCGTGTAAAGTAAAACATTTCAAAAGTTTTTTGTGTTTTAATTTTGACGATTAGATCTTACAGCTCATTAAAGTCAAAAATCTGTATCTCAAAATATTAGAATATTTACATTTGAGTTTCAATTAATGACCATCCCTACAGTATAAATTCTGGGTATCTCTTGTTCTTTGAAATCACAATAATGGACACGCCTGCTGACTTGGCAATGATCCAGAAGACGAACATTGATGCCCTCCACAAAGAGGGTAAGTCACAGAGGGTCATTACTGAAAGGTGTGGCTGTTTACAGAGTGCTGTATCAAAGCATATTTAATGCAAAGTTGACTGGAAGGAAGAATTTGGGTAGGAAAAGGTGCACAAGCAACAGGGATGACTGCAAGCTTGAGAATACTGTCAAGCAAAGCTGATTCAAACACTTGTGAAAGCTTCACAAGGAGTGGACTGAAGCTGGAGTCAGTGCATCAAGAGTCACCGAGCTCAGACATCTTCAGGAAAAGGGCTACCAAGCCACTTCTGAACCAGAGACAACGTCAGAAGCATCTTAACTGGGCTGTGGAGAAAAAGAACTGGACTGTTGCTCAGTGGTTCAAAGTCCTCTTTTCAGATGAAAGTAAATTTTACATTTCATTTGGAAATCAAGTTCCCAGAGTCTGGAGGAAGAGTGGAGAGGCACAGAATCCATGTTGCTTGAAGTCCAGTGTGAAGTTTCCACAGTCTGTGATGATTTGGGCTGCCATGTCATCTGCTGGTGTCGGTCCACTGTGTTTTCTGATGTCCACAGTCAACGCAGCCATCTACCAGGAAATTTTAGAGCAGTTCATGCTTCCTTCTGCTGACAAGCTTTATGGAGATGCTGATTTCATTTTCCAGCAGGACTTGGCACCTGCCCACACTGCCAAAGGTACCAAAAGCTGGTTCAATGACCATGGAGTTACTGTGCTTGATTGGCCAGCAAACTTGCCTGACCTGAACCCCACAGAGAATCTTTGGGGTATTGTCAAGAGGAAGATGAGAGACACCAGACCCAACAATGAAGATGAGCTGAAGGCCGCTATCAAAGAAACCTGGGCTTCCATACCACCTCAGCAGTGCCACAAACTGATCACCTCCATGCCACGCCGAAGTGAGGCAGTAATTAAAGCAAAAGGAGCCCCTACCAAGTATTGAGTACATATACAGTAAATAAACATACTTTCCAGAAGGCCAACAATTCACTAAAAATGTTTTTTTTTTATTGCTCTTATGAAGTATTCTAATTTGTTGAGATAATTTGGTGGGTTTTTGTTAAATGTGAGCCAAAATCATCACAATTAAAAGAAGCAAAGACTTAAACTACTTCAGTCTGTGTGCACTGAATTTATTTAATAGACGAGTTTCATAATTTGAGTTGAATTACTGAAATAAATGAACTTTTCCACAACATTCTAATTTATTGAGATGCACCTGTGTGTGTATATATATATATATATATATATATATATATATATATATTTATACTTGTATATAATTTATATTATATAAATATACATATTTTATATAAATCTAACATATACATGACACACATATAGTATGTAAACATACATTTTTATTTTGAATGTGATTAATCGTGATTAATCATTTTGCAGCACTACAATAATACTGTTTTACTGTATTTATGATTAAATAAATGCAGCCTAGATGAGCTAAAGATACTTCTTTCAAAAAACATTTAAAAATTGACTGATGACTCAATGACTTAATGAGTATATTAACTTTTTAGCTGCGTATGAGTAGCTCAGTTGTCCTCATGTGTGAAAATGGATCTCAAAATTATACATTCATTGTTGGAAAGGGTTCAAATACACAAAATATGCTGGAAAACCAAATAATTTGTGGGACCTGAAGGATTTTTTCCCCCTAAAGAACAGTGGGCAGTTTAACTGTTCAGGATCAGAAATAAATAAATAAATACACAAACAAACAGCTGTGGATCATCCAGATAACACAGTATGAAGAATCAAGCCTATTTAAACTTTTGAATCGGGTCGTTTTTATAAATTAATTTATTATTTTCTCTAGTGGACTATATGTAAATGTCTTTTATGTGAAATAACTTATTCAGGTCAGTACTAACTAAAAAATAACATGCATTTTGGTAAAATAATTAACATTTCACAGATACTGCAAAGTGTGTGTAAAATTTTGACCACAACTGTGTGTATGTGTGTGTGTGTGATGCGATCTGGGAAATCCCGTCATGCTGGGACGTTTTCAGGAAATTCAGGAATGTCAGTTTTATCAAAATAAGGTTTTCATTCAATTATTATTCTATAACATCTTGTCTATCATCTCGGAAAATCCCTTACCAAAAAGTAGTATACTTTAAGTTTATTTTATTAAGTATACTTAAGTAAAGTTCAAGTATATTTTTAAGTATATTTTATGTAGTAAGTATACAAATATCAGTGTACTAGTAGTATACTTGTAAGTGTACTATTTCAATACTCCTTGGGACTAAATTGGCCAACTTTCTAGTATATAGGAGTATACTTCTAAGTATACTTATAAGTATAACAGTAGTAAACGTTTGAGTACACAACTAGTTTACATCAATGTTTTTAGCTTGTACTGCAACTAGGCATGGGCCGGTATGAGATTCTGATGGTATGATAACCTTATATAAAAATATCACGGTTTCACGGTATCACGGTATTGCGATTACAGCTCTAAAATATGTTATTTTTAAATGTCTGGTTAAAAAACAACAACGTTTTTTTTCCACTGAACACAATATATTTTATTTTTAAGAAACATATAGAACATTTTGGAACAGTAAACATGTAAGGCTAATTGAATTCTTGTTAATTAAATTAAGTGCAGTCACTTAAGTGAGCCTAAACCTGCAGCTCAACAATAATCAGAACATAAATAAATTATTTTCTGTAAAAAAAATAAATAAATAAAAAATCCTTCAAAATGGAAAAAAAATGATGTCACAACCTAAACCTACAGCTCAATAATTAAAAACATAAATCAAAACATAATTTCTGTAAAAAATAAATTAAAAAATGCAGTCATTAAACCTGCAGCTCAACCCAGGTTTTTGGAGATATGCTCACTTTCTACACATTCATCTTTCAGTCCAAGTTATGAGCGGTGAGGTACAAAGATGTGTGCACATTCACATAAGGAGAGAGCGCAAGTGTGTCACACACACACACACTCGGTCTCTCTCCAAACAGTGGCAAAGACACCTGAGAGCAAGTAGTTTGTTTGTTTTTTAAATGACATGATTTTGAACAGATGTAAACAATGGCAGGAGGCTTAAAATTATAGATGTGATACTAGCTAAATTTAATTAGTGTACTAAATCGCAGAAACTTAGTACTTAAGTCTGCTATTCCCCGCTCTGTGAAGTAACGTGAGGGAGGAAACTAGTTGACGTTAGCTAGTTAATTAGCCATGTTATCTGCCTCGGTAGCAAGCCAAATAGTATTTATTTCAACACTGAAACAACCGGCGAATGGGTCTCTGTCTTGATTGAGGGTGAAAGAGGGAGAAATGAAGACGACACGGATACCTGTATATCGTTTGTGTACGACCTGGAAGTATTTATTTAGCAATCGGCGCCAAAACATCATCTGTATAGAACATTGTTGTGATTAGTCTATGTTACCCGAAAAATTCCCATACGGCAGACTTCGTGTTTTTCGACGGGGGAAAAAGTTCCAGGGATTCAGCTTCTTCGGCCATCATCCTACACACAGGTGACTCTCACTGACCACTCGCACCAACCGGAGGGGGAGGGGCCGTGTGACTCATTATGCTCTTCACTGCTCACAACTGAGGGAGTCCTGCACTTTCCGTCTTTGACGACACGTAAAAAACTGTGCATACCGCAGGAATGGTATAACGGAAAATTTTAGTGGTTTTGAAACCGTGAATTTTCCAAACCATGGTATACCTTGAAACCGGTTATCGTCCCATACCTAACTGCAACTATACTAAAAGTGAACTTATAGGTATACTGATAGTTTACTAATTAAATACTTGTAGTAATATTTTTAGTACATTTTGACACTTTGAAGTATAGTCTCAGTAAACTACTAGTTTAGTAGTTTTATACTGCAAGTATACTCGTAAGTTTTCTTTAAGTGAACTTTACATTATACTATGTCCCTATTTAGGTATTAATTTGTATATATTTTGTTATATGAATATCTGAACATACAAAACATCAAAAGAAAGAACAGGGTATCTGCTTGAAAAACATTTCTAGCTTCATGCATTCTTTTCTTAAACACTTGAATGTGGGTAAGTTTCATAACTACAAAATAAAGAAATAAACAACATTTTGAACAAAAAACAGAAAAAAAAACAACAACTATGAATTGGATTCAGAATGATAATCAAAACGTAGATGGAGTCGATCAACACCCCAAAGCTTGACAGTCATTATTACCTCTTCATTGGTCGACATTTTATTCCATAACATTACACAGTTTTGATGCTATTTTATGTCTGATGATCGTGTTAGATTACATGTGGAAGCATCTGTTGTTTTGGTTTCTTCTCCATTTGTGTTTTTTGGAAATTCTATACAGAAGATGTGTACTAGCGCTCCCTACAGTATAACAATGAAAACATGGATTCTAGGAGCACAAGTATAGCTCAAATATATTTAAACTTTTTCTAAGCATAAGTCAAGTACATTTTTGAGAAGTACATAAAAAGGTAGACTAAAAGTATACTTTCCTATTTTTAGTTTAAAAGTATATTAATAGCACACTTGAATAAACTTCTTTTTCGTAAGGGATATCTTGGCAAAATTCACTTGTTTAGTGCAGAAAAATAGCGATTTATTGCAGAAAGCAGAAAAGTCTGTGTCTTTCTCTTATATTAAGAACACGCTGCGGAGGTGCTCTCTGTTAACACCACAAAAACAAATAACCTAAATAAAACACATAACATATACAGTACATGTTACGTTCAAGCTATGGAAAAAATAAAAACAGTTTTGGAAAGGGCTTGAATCCAGCTTTCATATGGTATCAAGATCTAAAAAAGGTAAAATTTCACCATGTGATGGGTTTTCCTAGATCGCATCACATATATATAGCAATATAAATGAACTGCTAATTTTAAAAATGAAAAAGTCAGTGTCTTCACCGGCTTAATATATCTGGACAGAAGGACAATAGATTTGTTTTATCAGTGATCAGCAGCCCCTCCTGATGGACGACACCCCTGTGTAGGCTGAAGCACTGGTGTAATTAGCTTGGGCTAATGCTTCCTTCCAATCAGACATTGAACATGCCTGCTTTCCTGCAAACAGCTTTCCCTCCCCTCACCCTACTCCAAAGCCATTATTCACAAGCCTTAATCGCTAATTAATGTATAATTTAGTATAAATCATTGTCGTTACAAGCTAACATAGAAATGCTAGCATTTAAACAAGTCTCAAGGGTTGTGGAGTGATCAGTTTTGCTGATGTTGGGTGGTCATGGATTTTTTGAGATGGCATCCTGTATGTGTATGCGTGTGTAGCAACTGAGCCTCATCTGTGCCTGGATAAAATGATTAGATTAATCCCTGTTGCCAAAACAGGCAGAACAATCCGGAATCTCTGTGTTTTAATAAAGATGGATGCTAATTAGAGGCGCTAGCAGTCATCTGCAATACTGATTGATACGAGTGATACATTGTTGGTCTATTTTTTGTTCTTTCTGGCACACTATGACTTGTTCATTGGCTTTGTGACAGTACTGGCACCACCAGTCTTTGGCGTTCTGTGATTTTTGATCCGTATGGAGTTGTGCATGATTCATGCTTACCAGCCATGGACCTCCCACTGTCTGTTCACTGACCGTCCGATGCATACTGCAAACAAAAATGGCGAGAGCTTTCTGAAAACGGCAATTTCTAGGGTGCATTTCTCAAAAGCATTCAGTAATTACCAACATAGCTCAACAATTCTGCAATTCCCAAATCCATAGTTTCAGCAAAACACTTATTATTGTGACATTCATGTGCACTCATCTTGTCTACATAAAATTCATACATAAAATGCACAAAATCATTCCAACATAATTTAAAGGCAGCATTACGTGCAATGTAGACAAGACTTTACTGATATATATATATATAATATAATTTTTAGCCTCTGCAAGCCATTTTTATTCCCATTATGCAACATTTTTGCTGCTGTCTGCATCAACAGCCTTAATACTTTGGTCAGATGAATGGCTTTCATATTTGGTTGTGCCTGTCTTGTGTGTGTGTGTGTTGTTGGGTGCAGATCAGTGTGTGTATATAATGCCGTATACCATCTGAGCACGAAACAATGTTCATTCCTTTCATTAGTGAAATAGGTTAGTCCCCATGGGAGTGTATCTCTCTCTACCTCTTTGTCTGTCTCTCTCTTAGCGTCTCCCTCTGTTTTTCTCTCTCACACACACATTCTCACTGGCTTCAGTGCTGAATGCGAGTCCACAGTCCCACCAATGCTCTCAGCCTGTTCTCCATTACGTCCCTTCACTCCTGTTACAACACGTTTATCATGAAGATGGATTGTGTCTGAGATTCAACTAAACCCAGCACAAGCAATCTGTTGCTCTATGAGTCAGTCCATATGCGAAATCCTTTCAGAATGCTCATCGATATGCAGGTCTGCTGTTTTTAGGGGGAACCTCCAAAAGCCTGAGACCTTCAGTCATTTTTTAAAGGGTCATGAAACCCCCTGTTTCAGCACTGGTTAGTTCTCGCCACAGTTTTTAAACATGCTAAAAAAAAAAGTGGGTGTGGTGCTGCGGAGCAGAGGGGGAAGAGTGAAGACATAAAACACACACAGCTTCGGATTCAGACAGTTTAATTTCCCTCTCATTAAGTTAAAAACACAAATGAATGCACAACCATTTGCACTCTTCATCGAAAACCTATATATGAACGCGCTGTTGCACCTCTGATAACTTTTTAGGCTTATTCTGCTGCGTTTATATAAGCCTTTTGACGGAGCGGTAAAAAAAAACGATTACACTCACTAAGTGAATGAATCGCGTTTGTACCGAACTCTTATTACAAAGCAAAAACAAACGCTCTCCTTCGATCCATGAACGTTTCTCTCAGTTAATGTGCGAGATGTCATCTCAGGGTCTGAAGTGTCTGTCATAGCAAATCAGCACATGCTGTTGCGAATAATTAAGCGAAGCTCTTCTCATAGGATAAGAACACGCAGTCTCATGAATAATTAAATAGACACCGACACGTCATCGATGTACTATAGTCCATTGCCACGTCAGAAATTGTGACGTCAACACGATGTAGATTTTAAACCCAGAAGATGAAAATAGCGCAAAAAAGCTTAAAATTAACCCGTTTTCTCCAACAGTTAAAATGATCGAATGCTTACATTGTTTAGGCCTTTATCACAGTCTGCGTGTCGTCACATCCGGCTCCGATTAGTAGCGTAAAGGAATTTCCGCCCGCTTTATTGTCAATGGACAGACGGCAGTTTTGTGAAGAAAATTAAACTAATTTAGTTTAGTTGAACATTGATGCAATAAACGTCAATGTTAAAACTGCATATTTATACCGATTCCATACCATTTATCATGTCATCCTTCATTTTAATGTGTAACATGAGCCTATCTGAGCGACGCAACTGTCAGCGTCAGATTAATGAAGAGCACGCAGCTCAAGTTACTGCCAGAGGAATACTCGGACTGATTTAATTTGAATATTATTTAGTTTATTTTTGAATTATATTTATTGCGATTAACCTCCCGCTCTTGTTCACAGTATAATGATATTCAATCGTTGCACGCAATCACGGAGAATAACTCTATTAAGATGATCAAACTTATTTTTAATTATTGTCTATGGGCTGGAAATATTTCTTTATTTGAACAACTTAAATTTGATGCAAATATATAAGATTGCATCATAAAGTCAGCGTGTGAAAAAATGTGAGCATGTTTAATACAAGTTTGCCCTAAACCTTTAATTTAATCATACAGCCTAGTAATGTTTTAAACTTTGGCTATTTTTAATTCTTATTAATGTGATATGTTGTTTATATAGTTTTCTCGCTGTTCTGTAATGAAATAAGGTGATCAGACTGTGAAGAATTGCCTGTACATATACAGTATGGCTCGCGCGCTTCTGTTTAAGTCACGAAATACGCATCTGGATATCGTGACAACATATTCCTTCGTTTCATAATACGCAATTAATTGTTGTAAACTGAGATTGGTGTCTTTAGAAGACGTATCTGTGCTGAATTCTACATAAATAATCCACAACAAAGCCCTGCTATGGGCACAGCCATTGATAGAGCCTGCAGCGGAAGTTATTTTACGCTACTATTTGAATCGTCCGCTTTTCGAACGCGGAAGTGTGATAAAGGCCTATTCTATGATGTGCAACACAAACACCTCTGCTAAAATCCCCAAAAAAGTAGTCTGGGGTTTCATGACCCTTTTAAGAACAAGGAATATGAAAAATTTTAATATAACATTCTTAAGGTTTAAAAATATAACTTATTTGTTTCTTGTCATGATATATTGTGTGCCTCATTAAAGGGATAGTTCACCCAAAAATGAAAATTCAGTCACTAATTACTCACCCACATGTTGTTCCAAACCCATAAAACTATCATTCATCTTCAGAACAAAAATGAAGATATTTTTGATGAAATCTGAGAGCTTTCTGACCCTACATAGACAGCAAGGGAACTACCATTAAAATATTCTGTGTGACATCAGTGGTTCAGCCTTAAATTTATGAAGCTATGAGAATACTTTTGTGCGCAAAGATAACAAAAATAACAACTTTATTAAACAATTTCTTCTCTTCCGTGTCAGTTTTTGATGCATGTTCGCGAGAATACCATGACGCAAACTCTCATTTTAAGTAAAAAATAATTTTTAAGAAAAAAATAAATTCATTAATATCTCAAGACATTGCTTCTCAAGTAAATTATTATTTGATTAAAGAATGTTTAGATACTTATAATGGAAAACAAGACAAACATACTTAGTAAGAAATTGTGGTAACACTTTAGAATAGGGAACACTTATTCACTATTAATTATGACGTTTCCCTCAATAAATTCCTAATTTGCTGCTTATTAATAGTTAGTAAGGTAGTTGCTAAGTTTAGGTATTGGGTAGGATTAGGGATGTAGAATAAGGTCATGTAGAATAAGGCGTGACATTCTGTGAAATCACGACCCAGTGTCAGTGTTGTTGAGCTTTCAGTCATTATAATGCTGCCTTTGAGGCCTTAGTGTGTGCAAAAAAGACAAATGGCTGTTGAACTCTCACTTTTCTCTCAGTGGAGTGTGGCAGCAGTAAGACCTTTGAGAAAGCCTCATAACTTAAATGTCAGTGTGAGGTGTGTGTACCTTCGGCTAGAGTGAATGAGGCAGTCTGCCGACCAGCGGGAGTCTCTTACGAGAGAACATTTTGTATTTGAGAGTGTCTAGTATCTGGCACCTGTGTACACTTCCATGTTTCCAGAATAGTAGGGGGTTTTACCACTGATGACTTCTTATAAAATGGATTCCAGTTACTCAAACAAGACTCAACACTGCAAAAAATGCTTTTCTTACTTAGATTGTTTGTCTTGTTTCCAGCCAAAATATCTAAAAATTCTTAAATCAAGAAAGATTTTCTAGACAAGTAAAAATTATTGTCTTGTTTTCAGAAAAAAACAAGTCAAAATTAAGGGAGTTTTTGCTTGAAACAAGCGAAATTATCTGCCAATGGGGTAAGTAAAATAATCTTGTTTTCTGTTTGAAATAAGATTATTTTGCTTACTAATATTGTGCCTTGCAAGGGTTCCACCTTCTGAATGTTTGCCGAAACTCATCCTTCAGGTGCTTAAGCAAAAGGCTAAATAGGCACGCAAAGAAGCACAGCTCCTAATGCAGGTGTGTGAGTTGTCATCATTTATTTTGGAGTGATTGCAATGTATTCTAAATATAAACTTGTTCTGTCTATCAGCATCGTTTCTGGACTGATCATTCACCAATTTATTACGAGTTTAAAAGAGTGCGAGTGCCGCTGCGCTGTCGCGCCTAAACGCAACGCTTTGAATTTGCGCGTAGGCTACCGTAAATGACATCGTGTTGGGAGCTGACTAGCAAAATACCTACAAAAGTAAAAACTAAAAACTTTGTATTCAAATTCAAAAAGAAAACACACTAGACCATTTTTCAATGTTTCAAAAAAGTAGCGTACATCATATGCGTTTAAATTCTAAATTGTGCTGATGTAGCTATAGCCTAGGCTATTTAAGGGAGCAATACAATAAGTAGGCAGGCTAAAATCATATTTATTAATATTAATAATATGACAATATCATAGTTAATATTGGTTAAATGGGGGGGGGGATAGAAACCCTGTCCATACCCAGCTACAAAAAAACAAACAAAAAAAAAACATAAAAGCACTGATGTTCATTTACTGAAGTGGTATTCAGGAACTTACTGAAAAACTACTGAAAAAATTACTGAAATATAATCGTAATTTTATCATAGTTATAATAACATCCTCAACAAACAAAAATAAAGTTAGATAAAGTTTGATTAATATGTACATACAGTACTGGTCAAAAGTTTGGACACAGTTTTCCCAAAATCAGTCAGTATCTGGTGTGACCACCATTTGCCTCACGCAATGCAACACATCTCCTTCGCATAGAGTTGATCAGGTTGTTGATTGTGGCCTGTGGAATGTTGGTCCCCTCCTCTTCAATGATTGTGCGAAGTTGCTGGATATTGGCAGGAACTGGAACACGCTGTCGTATTCGCCGATCCAGAGCATCCCAAACATGCTCAATGGGTGACATGTCCGGTGAGTATGCTGGCCATGCAAGAACTGGGATGTTTTCAGCTTCCATTGTGTACAGATCCTTGCAACATGGGGCCGTGCACTATCATGCTGCAACATGAGGTGATGGTCGTGGATGAATGGCACAACAATGGGCCTCAGGATCTCGTCACGGTATCTCTGTGCATTCAAAATGCCATCAATAAAATGCACCTGTGTTTGTTGTCCATAACATACACCTGCCCATACCATAACCCCACCGTCACCATGGGCCACTCGATCCACAACATTGACATCAGCAAACCGCTCACCCACGCGACGCCATACATATGGGCTGCCATCTGCCCTGTACAGTGAAAACCGGGATTCATCCGTGAAGAGAACACCTCTCCAAAGTGCCAGACGCCATCGAATGTGAGCATTTGCCCACTCAAGTCGTTTACAACGACGAACTGCAGTCAGGTCGAGACCCCGATGAGGACGACGAGCATGCAGATGAGCTCCCTGAGACGGTTTCTGACAGTTTGTGCAGAAATTCTTTGGTTATGCAAACCGATTGTTGCAGCAGCTGTCCGGGTGGCTGGTCTCAGACGATCTTGGAGGTGAAGATGCTGGATGTGGAGGTCCTGGGCTGGTGTGGTTACACGTGGTCTGCGGTTGTGAGGCCGGTTGGATGTACTGCCAAATTCTCTGAAACGCCTTTGGAGATGGCTTATGGTGGAGAAATGAAAAACAGCTCTGGTGGACATTCCTGCAGTCAGCATGCCAATTGCACGCTCCCTCAAAACTTGCGACATCTGTGGCATTGTGCTGTGTGATAAAACTGTACATTTTAGAGTGGTCTTTTATTGTGGCCAGCCTAAGGCACACCTGTGCAATAATCATGCTGTCTAATCAGCATCTTGATACGCCACACCTGTGAGGTGGATGGAGTATCTCGGCAAAGGAGAAGTGCTCACTAACACAGATTTAGACAGATTTGTGAACAATATTTGAGAGAAATAGGCCTTTTGTGTACATAGAAAAAGTCTTAGATCTTTGAGTTCAGCTCATGAAAAATGGGGGCAAAAATAAAAGTGTTGCATTTATAATTTTGTTCAGTGTAGTTCTTTCTGTATTTCTGATCAAATAAATGCAAACTTGATGATCATAAGTGACTTCTTTTAAAAACATTAAAAATAGTAATGTGTCCAAACTTTTGACTGTTACTAAGTAAAAATATACAAATTTAAAATGAATTGTATAGACGGTTTCATCGGGCGCACGCGCCTGGACCGAAGTTAACTTCTGGTCTGTGTTTGTTTATCGGTCTTGTTAGTGGCGCCGGCTACAAACACAGTTAAAGTTAAAGTGATGACTGATGAGTAATGAAGTTGGGCTCAGGTTGTTGTGCTGTGGGATGTGTTTCACATACATTTATTTATTTGTGGCGACCCGCCTCGACATCAAAACGGACCGATTTTTCAAATGGCTTCGTTGAATAAACATGAGCACGTAATTCACGTTTAAAAATCAAAACGAGGCGCGGGTGTTTTTATATCACTGTATTTCTGAAGGACAACAGTCTTTAGAAAATGTTCGATGTCATTTTCATTTCATCTAGCAAGCTATATATACCTGTTTGTAAGCTCAGCGCTGCTTTGTGTAAGGTACAGCCCAACAGCCGTTTCCGGGGAAACCTCTATTTCTCCTGCTTTAGCGCCTCCTGCTGGCAGAGAATGAATTTGCATTTTTAAAAAGTCCGTCAAAGTAGTTATCGCTATATCTCAGTCCATCTGATTTACGCAGCAAACATATTTTGCTTGTTATAAAAACATACTCTACTCTAGAGGGACTTAGCTCTTGTTACTGATTGTATTTGGATGTCTACCGGAAGTTAAGTTAGGGCCACAAAAGTGCGCATGCGCAGTAACGTTTGTTTATGTTGTTGCCGTTGAAACCGTCTATAAATAAAAAGGTTTGGAATCACATTTGTTTCAAGTGCTTTTTATTGGGGTTGGGGGGCCTCCAACATGAATTTTGCCTAGGGCCTCTAAAGGTCTAGAACTGGCCCAGGTTGGATGCCTATTAGTTACTGAAGGGCTAATGCAGGTATTCACTCCTTCCTAACATTGGATTTTTTTTTTTTTTTTTTTATCTCACTGATAGGGATGGACGTTGTAAGACATTTAGTGATTTCCCTTATTTAATAAACTTGGTAACGATTCACTTTTCTTAACATTCCACTGAAGAATTATGTCATAAGTGTCTTTGGAACAAAATAAAACAATCATCATAATTAGTTTTTGGCTCACTGAGGCATACATGGCAAAATTAATGATATTCGGTTCAGTAAACGAGTCAGATTAATTCAGAATATTTTTAAGTGTTTGTGATTCACCCTGTTGAAAAAAACAGCATATGCCGGTTAGGTATCTTTTGAAGCATGGCTGCTGGTTCTTAGCTGGTTTAAACTGGTCATATGCTGGTCCTAAGCTAGTCCTGAGCAGGAGCTAGTTGCTTAGGACCAACTTAGGACCAGCACATGACCAACTTAAACCAGCTCATGACCAGCTAAGGACCATCTTAAACCAGCACTCACAAGTCACTTTGGGTGAAAACTAAATGAATACATGTAAATGTGAAAAGAAGTGGCTCATAAGAGTCATTAATCAGGAATCAGACTTGGTTGCTCAGTATGTTGATTCCAAAAAAAAAGAAAGAAATCTCAGATGAGTCAAAAATGAGTCATTTTTAGAGTATTTTAGTACAATGTTTCATCCACATCTGTGTTCAAATGTATTCATCTTTCTGACACCAGATCTGCAACGAAAAGTCTTGAGTTCTAAAAGTGACTGTAGGTTTTCCTAGCGAGTCAAGATTTTTCTCAAAAGATCAAACATTGTGAATCCTCTTGACGTGGCCCTTTCAAATGAGATCCAGTCTAGACGTCGACCACACCACCAGTCTTTATCTCATCCAAACACTCAGCAATTACCTCCTCTATCCCCATTAGAGCCCTCCCCCATCCCTCGCTCGCCATCTGACATCTCTGTTGATTCCTTGACTCACATCGAGAAGTCTGGGGTGAATTTGCCATGCAGGGTTATGTCCGAGTGCTCTTCAAACAGTTTCTATTTTCAGAGAATCCATCTCACGCCTTGGCATGAGTCCATGGCTTTTGCCATTTCGTGTTTAACAAAATCCTTCATTTGTGTGCCGAGGCGTTTGTAGGAAGGTTAACAGCACTGTAGACAACTCAAAGCCGTGACTGCGTTAACGCTTGCATAATTCTGAAGGTCAATCTGTCTTGTTTTCATATTTTTCAGCTTCACTGAGAATCTTTTGACTATCGGCATCAACAATCCAGCTTACGTAAGCTATAAAAGTCAAGAAATGGGTTTCTATTTTGGATGATAACTAGACAGCTGGTAATTTAGCTGGTTGTGATGGACTGATCTTGTTAAAATGATCATGATTCGTGATCAATGTTTTTATAGTAGGTAAACCAACCAACGTTCATGGTGCTTTATTGGAATGGGCAGAGCTAAAGGTATTTTTTGGCACACTTTGCTCACTTGTAGTTTAAAGACAGGCTACAAATGTATATGATATTTGGTGTCCTTATCTTGCATTTATTGATACTAACATTATCCAATGGCAGAAGGTGGTGTTAGCCACTTGAAGACCTGTAAATCTGCACCTGAGATTATCTGAACAAATCCACAGGGGTTGCTGACCCACAGCCAGAACTGCTGTATTATGAAACAGGGAAAGAAAGCAATTGCCATGGTGTGCAAGGAATAAGACACATCTATTATCTACCCCTGTAGTGAACACTCATCAGCGGGTTAGGCTTCATTCTTCTCATTTCCTAACCTTTGACACCACTTTTACCACAAACAATACCTCATCTCTCTATCATTGAACTATGGTACTGTACTCCCCGTTTCTTCTTTTATCAGGGTTTTTATCCAATGTGTTTGTGGCAAATAGAAGAGACAATTAGGGAATTAGTTTTTTTTTTTTCTTTTTTCTTTTCTTTTCCAAGAAGACCCTTGATGAGGGCAACCAAAGGCTTCCAGTTTTCATTAACTCAATGGAATGGAGCCAGGATGCTTTTAAGGATCAAGACAGAGCACTTTTAAACACATTCACACAAGGGAATACTGTGAACAGAGAACTAGGCAAAGGCCTAGGGCCTGGGTCTGCAGGCACACAAAATGGATCTGTGAAAGTCATCAAAAAGCTCAACGGTAGTCCAGTCTTCATGAAAGTGGGAATTAATTCCCTTTAAATTAGCATTAGCTGCCAAAATGACCTTTTTTAATAAGTTGGTTAAATGTTCAATGTCTCACAGCTGAGACCCTTTGACGTCATGTGTTGAATGGCTACATTAATGGAAATAATTAAAGCGATGTAAATTCTCAATCTGATAGATGCTGGCTGGGGGACAAAATAGAGGGTTTTTTTTCTTAACAATTTACAGTAAAAATTTAATTTTGACATATTGGTGTCAATAATGCAAGAAGAAGGAAAAAGCGTTATGAACAGTTGACAGCAAAGTATTTGTCAGTGTGGGTGTTTTTTTTTTCTTTTCTTTTCCAAGAAGACCCTTGATGAGGGCAACCAAAGGCTTCCAGTTTTCATTAACTCAATGGAATGGAGCCAGGATGCTTTTAAGGATCAAGACAGAGCACTTTTAAACACATTCACACAAGGGAATACTGTGAACAGAGAACTAGGCAAAGGCCTAGGGCCTGGGTCTGCAGGCACACAAAATGGATCTGTGAAAGTCATCAAAAAGCTCAACGGTAGTCCAGTCTTCATGAAAGTGGGAATTAATTCCCTTTAAATTAGCATTAGCTGCCAAAATGACCTTTTTTAATAAGTTGGTTAAATGTTCAATGTCTCACAGCTGAGACCCTTTGACGTCATGTGTTGAATGGCTACATTAATGGAAATAATTAAAGCGATGTAAATTCTCAATCTGATAGATGCTGGCTGGGGACAAAATAGAGGGTTTTTCTTAACAATTTACAGTAAAAATTTAATTTTGACATATTGGTGTCAATAATGCAAGAAGAAGGAAAAAGCGTTATGAACAGTTGACAGCAAAGTATTTGTCAGTGTGGGTGTTTTTTTTTTTTCTTTTCTTTTCTTTTCCAAGAAGACCCTTGATGAGGGCAACCAAAGGCTTCCAGTTTTCATTAACTCAATGGAATGGAGCCAGGATGCTTTTAAGGATCAAGACAGAGCACTTTTAAACACATTCACACAAGGGAATACTGTGAACAGAGAACTAGGCAAAGGCCTAGGGCCTGGGTCTGCAGGCACACAAAATGGATCTGTGAAAGTCATCAAAAAGCTCAACGGTAGTCCAGTCTTCATGAAAGTGGGAATTAATTCCCTTTAAATTAGCATTAGCTGCCAAAATGACCTTTTTTAATAAGTTGGTTAAATGTTCAATGTCTCACAGCTGAGACCCTTTGACGTCATGTGTTGAATGGCTACATTAATGGAAATAATTAAAGCGATGTAAATTCTCAATCTGATAGATGCTGGCTGGGGGACAAAATAGAGGGGGTTTTTTTCTTAACAATTTACAGTAAAAATTTAATTTTGACATATTGGTGTCAATAATGCAAGAAGAAGGAAAAAGCGTTATGAACAGTTGACAGCAAAGTATTTGTCAGTGTGGGTGTTTTTTTTTTTTCTTTTTCTTTTTTTCTTTGATGTGAAACTTGACTGGGTTTCACAAGATTCATATGGTAAATGGTTTAGAAATGTGATAACCAGAGCTGGGTAGATTACTTACAAATTGTACTGATTATAAATGACATGATGAAAATTGTAGTATTTAATGTAATCTAGGATTCTAATTTTAGGTAATGTATTCAGACTACGTTTTAGATTACTTTTTATCTAACTTGTTTTAAACTTATTTAAACATACCATATTTATATAAAAAAGCAAAGAGAAAGAACATATATTCTTTTTTTTTTTTTTTAATATATAAACATCAAACAATGCAGTAATCCTTACATTACACCAGGGTTTCCCAAACTTGGCTTAACGTAAGAACTGTAGTGGGTTTGTGAGTTGATGAGAAGCTAATAATTATTTAAATAATAAAAATTAAAATAAAAAATATATATATTTTAATACTTGAACACTAAAAATATAAATATTTTATTTGTTTACCTGCCTAGTCTCAGCTAAATGCAATGACACAATAGGATTTTTAGAGAGGAAATTTTAAAATAGAAAGAAAAAAGAAGAATTAGGCAGAATCAATAAATTAACAGATATAAAAAGCAATGTTTGGTAACCTTTCCTTCAGGAAACCACTGTAAATCTGGTAGTTTTTAAGTCTCTTTGTTGAATTCAAACACGAACAGTCTGTCCTGGATCTCTGCCTAATTAAACATTGTTTCTAGTTTAAAACTGACACAGTAGACCAAACAAAAGAGACCCCAAATGTGTGATTTCACAGCAGCTCTTCTTATCAGCACTCTCTGAGCAGAGTGTGCACTTTCTACACACTGAGAGAGTGTCTCAGCGGGTAGATTGAAAGCATTGTTTCTTTTCTTTTTTATCAATAAATCTCTGTATCTCTTGTTAAATTCTCTTTAGTAATAGCAGAAGTAACACTGGACATCCAGACTTTCCACTGAGATAACTTGTACTGAAAAACCACATGATTTCTGTGGAATTCATCAGCTGTATTCAGTGTATCTGGTTTTGTTGTACATACTTAGCATGCATTCTTGCATTAATTGGATCAGGTAACAATAAGTTGTCCAGATGTCTGAAATGAAACCCAGGCACCATACACTGTATTAAGTTAGCTGGTTTGAGAAGTATTTTTCCATAAATTTTCCCACAGAGATTTTAAAAAGTCTTTGTAAAAGCATTATAATCCATGAACTAAGCCAACCAGCTACAAAGTGAATTGCAACATTTTATTTGAAGCAAAAGTTTTTGCATCAATCCAGTCAGTGCAAGACTGTGTACTAAATAGCTTTAGTGAGGGTAAGAACTACAAACCCATGAAGCATTGGCAAATCAAAAATGGAGAAATATAAAACAATTTATTTAAAGTTGTTGATTTTAAGTTGAATTTTCTGTACAGCATCATGGGTAATGTATTTTTTCACCACAAATCCATCTGTTAAACAAGATTATTTTAAATATAAGTTGAAATAATGAAAATGAATGGCTTAAAAAAAAGCATATAGCATCAATTAACAATCTTAGAACTCACAACAAGTCTGTCTCTATAATGTTTGTAATTTATCTTTACAAATCAGTTTTTACTTCTGGAATTTGATTGTAGCACTCTATATCTATTATCTGTAACAGTGACAGAATTATTTGTATCTCTGATTTATTTGGATAAAACCTTCTCTCACATGGTCCCATGGGATAGTAAAATGTCCATCATATGCACACATCAGAATCACGTCAGAAGCTGAAAGTTGTAAGTCATCCGGGTAGTTTTCAGCAACTGCTTTATGAATACTGTGTATTCGGTCATACTACTCTTTTCACAAACTTATTTTCACCTACTATATATTAAAGTATCAGATTTTGGATGCAGCCAGTGACCTATGAAATCCAGCTGATCCATAATTGACCTATGGATCCCCGCCCCCCTTAGTTACTGTTGCTCAAACAAACAGAGTTGCTCTCTCTTTTACAATGACAGCTGTCAGTGTGAAAACCTTGTCACAAGATGTTCTTGAACAACTGTGGACACAGAAGGACCACCATTCAAGTGGGAATTAAATATGCCATGGAGGGCTCTATAAAAGATTTGGTGGGTATCTCGATTAATTTGGAAGGGAGGGTTTACAGATCACAATGCAAGCCGGAGAAGCTTCATGTTACAGTCGTCACGATCGCGGACGCGGATGACAACATGCAGGTTAACACTGTTCATGTATCGCAGGATATGATTAAATTAATTTACATTTAACCATTTTAATATGGAGAGGCACTGAAATTTAGACAAATTCATTTCTGTGTTTTTGACCTACAATAGATGATTGTAGTAGCTATTTTGGTTTGTACGTTAGCATGGACTCACTAACTTCAACATTAGCAAGTTTTAGCCAGCGATACCTTGCTGACGCACAAGATGACATTAATGTTCTGCTTGAGCAGATGAAAATTGTAACTTAATGAGAGTATGACAACCAGAAAATGAACGGTTTCGTCTTCATTGGGATTAGAGTTTAATGTTTACGGACATGTTGCTCTGTTTTGTTTGGGTTTAGGAAATACAATAAAATAAATTCTATTTTCTACCTGCTCGGGGTACCTGGAATCAGTGTTACAATTCCCCCAGGCACAAACTGAGGAAAGCTTTGAATCTTCCAATGTTTCTCTATGGTGCTGAAACCTAAAGATGTCCGAGTTCTGCTCCCCGTGCAACTGATACTCGACTGCCATTGGCTAGTCTGCGTTCGAGGGGAGGGGCTTACCGATAGCTCAATTGCAGATCAATGTTTTGGTCTTTAAACATATCATTGTTGTCCAATTTTTTTCCTGTACAATATAAGTAAATTGAGGCAAATGCTGTCAAGCTGAACTATGCAGGACGAAAAAAAAAAAAGCCCATAACTTGTACAATATATTCTGAGTTTTGTAAATCCTACAATAACTTTGTGTGAGGAACTGAATTTGATATTCACTTAAAAATTTCCCATCCACCGTTACTGTCAAATCTCATTAATGTGATTTAAATATGCACATATTAGAATTTGACATCTCTTGAATGATTGAGACCAAATCTAATTTGCAATCACTGACTATTTTTTTGGAGCTTGACCAGTCCTCTGGTCAACATTCACTTTGTATTGTATGGAAAAGAGCAGGGTGAAAATTCTGAAAGAAAATCATGTAAATTTGGAATGACATGAAGGTGAGTAAGTGAAAGAATTTTAATCCTTGGATGAGTTAATTCTGTATAAGCCGGCATTCAAGACTATGGCAGCATATAATAATGCAAATCCCTTATGAATGTGAGAGAGAGAGAGAGAGCAGGAAGATGGCATTTTACTTTGGGTTAATGAATGTTTTCCTGCTTCACTCTTTTGTGCGGAGAAAAACACTTTTGCTCGAGTGTCGCTCTCTCGCTTAACCTCACATCCATTATGCGGCGTTCAAGTGCTGATGTCACAGACGAGTGTGAGTCTGTGTTTCCGAGTACATGCTTAATTACTGTATAGAATGACAGTATATTGTATGTTTTTAATAGTAATGAAGGATTTAAAGCACATTAATGCACAACTCCTGCTGATTTAGGATTAATAGCTCGAAAAAATCATTTTGACCCCTGCTCACTGCCCACTGAAAAGGATTATTAGATGCATTCAAAGCCCTGTAAATCACAATGAAAGGCAATTAGTTGTAAGTATCCTTGATACAAAAAGGAGGCAGTTTTAATTGAAAAAGTTGAGATGACAACAGCCAGAAAGTGGCTGAGTGGCAAGGCCACAATCTCATTGGATGATACAGTATGTGGGCGAAGTGGCACTGATTGGCTGGATCAGTCAGAGATATAGCAGTAACTAAAGTGTCTGACTCTGTTCAAAAATACATACTCTCTTTATTCATAAGGAATAATACAGAGAATGCAGTGTGGTTGTATTCTTTCTTTTCAGTCAGAACTGAATCTATCCATAAAAAGTAACCTGACATGTAACCAGGAAGTTTATATATATATGTTTCCTTTGCACTCTGTTTATAGGTACTACAGCGCCACCATTCTGCAGATGTCTGGAGTACGTGATGACAAGTTGGCCATCTGGCTAGTGACTGTAACAGCATTCACAAATTTCCTGTTTACTCTGCTGGGAGTTTGGTTGGTTGAAAGGGTGGGCAGACGCAGACTTGCGTTGGGAAGTATCTTTGGTAAGATTCTACATACTTGAAGAAGCAGAATATATTCCAGCACATTCAACATTTATTTTGGGTAACATTTGGTTGCCTTTTTAACTGGTTGCCTGGGGCTTATGTATATATATATATATATATATATATATATATATATATATACTTAAATTGTACTCAGTACCTTGGACTCAGAAACTGGTTATACAAATATAGTCCTTGTTGCAACTTCCTGTATGACAACTTGCCCAAGGTTCCACTACTTTTTTGAAATGCTATTCTGAACATTTTGAGATATGCCAAAATATGTTTTTATGCATATGAATTTTTGACTCTTTCTGTACAGGTACTGTTTTGAGTCTGTGTATCCTATCTGTTGGCTTCCTCCTGTCAGCCCAGCATTCTCCTCCTGTTACACTACATCTGACGGACCCCACGACACCCAACTCCAGCTGCACAACACATCTGTGAGTATGATTTAATGGGCAGGTTTATCTTCTAGAGCTTCTTGCCAATGGCAATATAAATAATTCATATACACTATATAGGATATAGTACACTCAGTCACCATATAGTGACAGCTGTCTTGTTATTTGGTGTCTTGTCATTTAGCACGTATCAAAAGTGACTGTAGAGACAGTCCCCCAGAGCACGCATGAGTTCCTAAATGTGCGAGATTTCCTCTGTCAGCCAGTTGATGGAGTGTCTTGATCAGCATTGTTTTTCTGCAGAAGTTGGTTGACCAAGAGACCAAGTTCACCTAAAAACTAATATTCTGTTATCATCACGATATTCCATACTGTATGACTGTATGAAAATTTTGAAGAGTGACAACTTTTGGTAGAATGGATTACTAAGAGTATTTGCGGCACTTTTCAAATTGTGGATTGGAGTAGAAATAAATTGGCTGCGGAAAGAACAGTGATGTTCATGCCTAAATATAAAATATACGAGAACTTCTCAAAGGTTTTTTGGTAGGCGTAACTGTAATTATACATTTTTCTCATGTTACACACCACAAGAACTCCTCAAGGGCTGCATGCAAAAAATAACATACAGCATGACCAATGTAGTCCAATTTACGGACAAATTGCTCTTATGAAGCTGTTCTTTTAATGAATCATTCAAAAAGACTCCTTCACCAAATGAACTCATCATATCCTTGTTCTGTTTATCTGCCTAACAGTAATGAAACTGATAAGAAAGCCTATCCAGTGTAATAGTATGACAGTGAGAAAATGTATTTCAAATTGATGTCTAAAATGTCTAAAATGATGGATTATACCTATATTTTACCTCCCTAGACAGGTCTTAGCATGGAAAAGTTTGAGAACAGCTGCTATAGTGATCTGGGGGATTCATACTGGAATAAAGTGATTCTCAAGCCTCTATGGGAGATGCCTGAAAATGAGATGCACATGGACACTCAGAGTGTCACAGATCCGCCCACAGCGTCATCCACACCAACCACCTACACCCGTTCGCAATCACCGGAGTACTGATTACCACCTGTCATCACTTACCTGCTCGCTATATCAAGTCACTCACCACAATCCTGCGTTGGTTGGTCTCAAGGTCGTAAGCCTGGCTCACTTCCCTACTCACCTCTTGGATTGCCTGGATCCTCCGTCCTGTAAGCCTCACCGACCGACCTATCACAAAAGTGTCACTTTGAGTTGGACGAAGTCACTGAGTTAAAGGACCCCTTTGTTTTAAGTTACGTTTTGTTTGAAATCCTTCGGGATCAGTTTATGTTTGTGGGAAGGAAATAAAAGAAGTGTGTTCCCACTAACCCTGTGTTTGCCTCTCCGTCCAAACCTGACAGAAGACCAACCCTTCAAAAAGGAGTATTTGGACGTTGTTAAACTGAGATGGAAGACCAAGCTCTTCCAACACCGGACCCATTCACCGAACTAGTTCACACTCTCCGCGAAGCCCTCCAGCCTCCTCCGGCCCTCCCATCTCCTTCCGGGTGCCCAATGGCCAAACCTACCCTCTACTCCGGCGATGCGGCCACCTGTAGTGGCTTCTTGCTTCAGTGTTCCCTGTACTTTGAGTTTCAACCTCACCAATTCCTGAACGATCGGGCAAAGATAGCTTTCATCATGTCCCTGCTGTCCGGAAGAGCCCTACAGTGGGCTGAGGCGCTCTGGAATTCACACAGCCCGTCGTGCGGTCACTGGGTGCCTTCACCGACCATTTCAGTGAAGTGTTCAGCCATACAGCCTCCTCCATCTCCGCTCACGAAGAGCTCTTTCAGTTACGACAAGCCAACATGTCCATCCATGATTACACCGTGAGATTTCGCACTCTAGCCGCCGGCAGTGGGTGGAACGAGACAGCACTTCGCCGCCTATCGACGGGTCTTGCACCCTCCATAAAACAGCAGATGTCTGTTATTGAAGACTCAGTGGGCTTGGAGGGCTTTCTCCAGAAATCGTTGCACATTTCACAACAGTTAAATGCTTGTCGCTCGGAGACTACCCCAGCAACCACCTCACAAGGATCGGTCCCACTTGTACCGGAACCCATGCAGGTGGACCGGTACCACCTATCTCCGGAGGAACGGGCCCGCCGGAGAACCCACAATCTTTGTATGTACTGCGGCTCGGAAGTCACTCCCTGGTAGCCTGCCCGTTCGCCCGCGAACTCCACGGTGAGTACGGTCCATCTTCACCCTGATGTTTCCAAGATTCCACATAGTGATGCTCTAATCATTTACCTGAACCGATCCTTTCCAGTTAAAATCCTCATTGACTCCGGAGCCGCAGGAAATTTCATCTCTTGACCAGCCTCCTTCAACTCCAACTACCCGGCTCCGAGTACTACATCCTACCGGTTCCACCATACAAGGCAAACCGTTGAGCAAAGGGCTGGTACGCCACCACACTCCAGAGGTCACGCTCGCGTTGGACACTTTCACGAGGAACAAATCTCCTTTCTTATCTTGGAGGAAGCCATTGTGGATGTGGTGCTGGGTCGTCCCTGGCTCGTAAAACATCATCCAGACTTGCATTGGAGTTCGGGAGAAATCCTTCGTTGGAGTGCTTCCTGCTTTGAAAAGTGTCTCCCCAGTCTCCCGGTACCTCGCCAGTCCGTACCATCTCTCCCACTCAACTCCACCACCGTGAGAGCCCTACCACACTTACCTCGGTCAAGATTCCCAGAGCCTACCTCCCTTACCAAGGCGTGTTCAGCAAAGCGGCCGCTACTGTCTTCCTCCGCACAGACCCTGGGACTGCACCATTGACCTGTTACCCGGGGCCAAACTGCCTAAAGGTCACGTCTATCCCCTCTCAATCCCGGAACGCATCGCCATGGAAGAATATGTGAGAGAGGCGCTACAGCAAGGGTTCATCCGTCCCTCCACATCTCCCGCAGCCTCCAGTTTCTTCTTTGTCGCCAAGAAGGACGGGGGCCTCCGCCCATGTATAGATTACAGAACGCTCAACGCACAAACAGTCAAATTCGCCTATCCCTTACCACTGGTCCCAGCTGCCTTAGAAGAACTTCGTGGGGCCCGAGTTTTCACCAAACTCGACCTCCAGCGCCTATAATTTAATCCGAATACGGAAAGGAGATGAATGGAAGACAGCCTTTATCACGCCCACCGGGCACTACGAATATCAGGTTATGCCGTATGGCCTTCGAACTCTCCATCAATATTTCAGAACTTCATGAGCGAGATCTTCCGGGACATGCTCAACCGATTCACCCTCATTTATATCGATGACATCCTGATCTACTCTTCCACCCTCGAGGAGCACCAAGACCATGTTACCCAAGTTCTCCAACGCCTCCGCCAGCATCAACTGTATCTCAAGCTCGAAAATGTGAATTCCATCAAACAAAGATCCATTTCTTGGGATACATCATCGACGCGGATGGAGTACAAATGGATCCAGCCAAGGTGAAAGCCGTAAAAATTGGCCACAACCATCTTCTATCAAGGAGCTCCAACGGTTCCTCGGGTTCGCCAACTTCTATCGACGTTTCATAGCCCATTATAGCCATCTGTCAGCTCCTCTAACCTCTCTCCTCCAAGGAAAACCGAAATCCCTTACCTGGGCGCCTCAAGCGATGCAAGCCTTCAAAGGTTAAAGTCCTCCTTTGCACCGCTCCAACACTCACCCATCCAAACCCCAATCAACGCCGTGGTGGAAGTGGATGCTTGACGGTGGGAATTGGCGCGGTCTTGTCGCAGCTAAAAGGCGAACCTCCAGTGCTTCACCCTGTGCCTACTTCTCCAAGAAGATGTCCCCAGCAGAACAAAACTACGACATCGGGAACCGCGAATTACTGGCAATCAAACTAGCACTGGAGGAGTGGCGGCACTGGCTAGAAGGCGCACAACATCCGTTTGAAGTGATTACTGACCACAAAACCTCCAGTACCTTGGCGAAATAGCGCCTAAACCCCGACAAGCCCGCTGGGCCCTTTTCTTCACTCGATTCAAATTCACTATCACCTATCGTCCGGCCACAAGAACCTCAAGGCCGATGCTCTGTCCCGTCTGCACCAGCCCGACCCATCACCCGAACATCCAGAACCAGTCCTGCCACCCAAAATATTCGCTTGCCCCATCATATGGAAGGTGGATGACCAGATCCGTGCTGCCACTCAATCTGAGCCTGCTCCGCCGGGAGTTCCAGAGGGGAAGCTGTACATACCAGCCACCTTCCGTCTCCCCCTTCTGGACTCTCTACACACGTCTCCGGGATCCGGCCACCCGGGCCACAAACGCACTCTCTCGCTCCTTCGGAACAAGTACTGGTGGCCCAACATGAACCAGGGCGTTGCCCGTTCGTCCGAGGCTGTGCCGTCTGTGCCATCACCTCGACCCCCCGTCACTTGCCCGAGGGAAAACTGGTCCCCCTGCCGATCCCACGCCGGCCCTGGTCCCATATCGGAGTTGACTTTGCCACAGACCTACCACCCTCCAACGGATCTACCACCATTCTCGTTGCGGTCGACCGGTTCTCTAAGGCCTGCAAATTGATCCCCACGAGGATTACCCACAGCCCTCGAAACTGCGGAAGCTCTCTTCCAACATGTCTTCCGGAACTTTGGCCTGCCCGAAGATATTGTCTCCGACCGAGGGCCTCAGTTCACTTCCAGGGTCTGGCGTAGTTTCTTCCGGCTACTAGGAGTCTCTGTCAGTCTGTCCTCCGGGTATCACCCACAGACCAACGGCCAAACGGAACGGAAAATCCAGGAGATTGGGCGCTACCTGCGCGCCTATTGCCATCGTCACCAGGACCACTGGAGCAAGTACCTACCCTGGGCCGAGTACGCCCAAAACTCACTGCGGCAAGAAACTACCGGTCTCACCCCATTTCAATGCTTGTTAGGATTTCAACCTCCGCTCTTCCCTGGACCGGAGAGCCTTCCAAGTCCCGGCGGTTGACTTCTGGTTTCGAGAGCGAAAGAGTGTGGGACACGGCGCATGTCCATCTCCAGCGGGCAGTACGGAGGCACAAAGACATGCAGATACCCATCGCGCCGCCACGCCCCTATACCGTCCGGCGACCGAGTCTGGCTCTCCACTCGGGATATTCGCCTCCGTCTGCCCTGCAAGAAGCTAAGCCCTCGCTATGTCGGTCCCTTCCCTATAATAAGACGGATAAACGAAGTCACCCACGAGCTCCAGCTCCCAGCAACTTACCGCATTTCACCTACCTTCCATGTATCCCTATTAAAACCATTCACTAATCCCGTTCTCCCTCCTTCCGCAGAGCACAGTACCTCCTCCTCCCGAGGCCGACCCCAGTGGGACCATCTACAGAGTCGAAGAAATCCTAGACTCCCGTCGACGGGCGGCCGACTCCAATACCTGGTGGATTGGGAGGATTCGGCCCGAAGAGAGATCATGGGTAAACCGAGAGGATGTACTGGACCCTCGCTTCTTTCCGACTTCCACCGGTCGTACCCGACCGCCCCTGCCCCAAGAGGACGTGGTCGCCCTCGCCGTCGGTCCCAGGCGCCAGGAGGCGCCCGTGGGGAGGGGTACTGTCACAGATCCGCCCACAGCGTCATCCACACCAACCACCTACACCCGTTCGCAATCACCGGAGTACTGATTACCACCTGTCATCACTTACCTGCTCGCTATATCAAGTCACTCACCACAATCCTGCGTTGGTTGGTCTCAAGGTCGTAAGCCTGGCTCACTTCCCTACTCACCTCTTGGATTGCCTGGATCCTCCGTCCTGTAAGCCTCACCGACCGACCTATCACAAAAGTGTCACTTTGAGTTGGACGAAGTCACTGAGTTAAAGGACCCCTTTGTTTTAAGTTACGTTTTGTTTGAAATCCTTCGGGATCAGTTTATGTTTGTGGGAAGGAAATAAAAGAAGTGTGTTCCCACTAACCCTGTGTTTGCCTCTCCGTCCAAACCTGACACAGAGGTTATAGGAACACTTTGGAATTCAATTGTTATTTGTGGACTTTATGAATACTATCAGTCTCCACATCATCAGCACCACCTGCCAGTATAATTGACCCAGGTGGATTTCAGGGGCAATATCATCTACATCTATCGTCTTTATCAGACAGGAGAAGAACCTATCAGGGTCCATGGCTCCCTAACAGAAGCACCCCAGACCACGTTGTAAAGCAGGGGTTTAAACGTTTTACAGGCCCTGGCACCCCACAGGCTCTAGGCCAATAGGGACCCCCAATATGTATACTGTACATATAAACTGCTCCTTGTTCTGCATTAAAAAAAATCTCCTCAAAAGTGCCAGTTTCACGATAGGAGTAGTTCTATATAATTCTTGATATTTGGGGGGAAAAAGTTATAAATATAATTAATTAAACATTAAGTACGTTTTTGGAGAGTCATAACACATGACATTGTACAACCTGAACTAACCTTGCCTTGTAATGAAAAGGTCAAATCTGACATTTTAAGAAATGTATCGACTTTGACACATACAGTAGTCATGAGGGTCTGCATGTTCATCTTTTGTGTGATTTCTTGCTTTTTGTTTGTTTTCTGCATGTTGGTCACCCTACATGACTTTAATTCGGTGGACGAAAGAGTTTTAAATAGCTTTTTTTTTTAATAGATTTTAAATAGTGAAGCAGTTTTGTTAAAGGAACTGTTATTAAATTATAAAGAAATAGTACTAAAAGATACCAAGAACCAAACTACCTAATAACATTGTCTTTTCAAGAATGTAATTATTTTAATAGGACTTTTCCTTCATTAGATTGCACCACCCTGACATTTTTACTAATGGTTAGTAAATGGCATTTCAGGTTGACTTTAATCTGTGTCTAGTTGAAGTTGAGTCCAGTGGAGAACTATTGCTAGTGTCTATATCAGCACTCTTAATTGTGAGATTATACCGTTTCTAATGGGTTCCTCTTGCTTTAGTCAACAAACAACTTATTGGTCTCCAACCTGAGTGAAAATCAATTTTATGTTTGGCTCTGTTGGTGTGTACGCTGCAGCAATAACTGTGTGTGTTAGGGGGTCCAAGCTGCTCGCTGTTCCTTAATGTCACAGTAATTGAGTGTCTGAAGTGTGTAACCTCATAACAATGACACCCCCCTCCCAGTCTGACAGAGCGTGGCCTCTCTCTCCATCCTAATTTACTCTTACACCGTCATCCAGTTCACCATACACACCACCAAAACAAAGCATGTTTATTTTCCTGCTAATGGATGCGTAATGACTGCACTGTCATCACAGCAGCAAACCAATTTGTGCATAGACTGTCTCAAAAGCCCTTTCAACATCCTTACATAATGGAATACAGTTTTTAATGGACTCACTGTAACTGCCATGCAAGACCCATTGACCAAGACTTCTAAAGATGAATACTGAAATACATGTTGATGTACATGTTAATGGGATCATGGTTGTGATTTCATAATCATGCATATTTCTGAGCAATTCATTTACGCAGTTTAAAGCTAACATAAAACGGAAGTTGTGTATAATCATAAAATATTAGAATGATTGCTGAAGGATCATGTGGCAATGAAGACTTTTCCACCACTGGAATAAAGTATATTTTAAAATGAAAAGAAATAGAAAATAGCTATTTAAAATTGTAATGCCCTGTTCAGAATAATTCAGGTAACACTTATCACAGCATAACACCAAGTTAAAGGGTTAGTTCACCCAAAAATGAAAATTAGCCTGTATTTTACTCACCCTCGAGGCATGCCAGGTGTATATGACTTTCTTCTTTAAGACGAATCCAATTGGAGTCATATTAAAAATTGACCTGGCTATTCCAAGCGTTATCAAGGCCTCCTGTAGCGAATCCATGCGTTTTTTTTTGTGATCAACTTTTTATTTTCTTTAGATTGACAAAACAACATCCATTCAAACAAACAAACAAACAAACAGGGAAGGGGGAGCAACAGACATATTGTGAATAATGTTACAATCTGAAAAAAAAAACACTTTATATGGTGATTCCTTTATATAGTCCAAAATGTTGTAAGAGAAACATTGCCATGCATCAATGGTACTAGGTTTAGCCTTGTTAATTCGTGCTGTTGTACATTCACAAGTCACAGCGAATCCATGCGTTTTAGTAAGAAATATATCCATATTTCAAACGTAATAAACACTTTTTTCTCACTTCCGCTATCTGTCGTACGCGGATGCCGTTCCAGTGAATGAGGTAGGACATATGTGCAGTGCGCGCCTCTGAGATATGCTAGTCTCACGAGTTTGTTTACAGGAGCAAAGGAAGAAAAGTTTCCTTACTTTAGCAAAGGAAAACCTCCTCTTGGCTTATATCAAAATCCTTTATCATTTTTCCTTTACAAATCCTCGGTTTGTACTTCTAATTCGTGACCGGCGTTTTGTTTTATTCTATTCTCTCTCTGCGTTCGTCACTAATCACGCAACGCCGACGTCCTACGTCATCTGCCGGAATGGCTTCCGCGTATCACAGGTACCGGAAGTGAGAAAAAAAGTGTTTATTACGTTGGATATTTTTCTTACAAAAACGCATGGATTCGCTACAGGAGGCCTTTATTCACCCCCCAGAGCAGTGTGAGGCACATTTTATTACATGCACGCTTTACTTGATGGTTTTCTTGTGGACTGTTCAACAGAAACACCCACCGTGTTACGCCCCATCTAGGGGTAAAGGCGCAACATGAAAGAGTACAAGGACACGGAGGAGTTTTGGAAAACAAATTAACAGTAGTTTAATGAGAACAATGAGGGGTATTTTAGCTTCAGGAGCCAACAATGCCAAAATAACATACAAAAACAAACTAATGTCTCCCTCTAAATTCCCTAGTTCACAAAAGAAAACAAAATAAAATACAATTACTAACCTAACTCCCTGTCCAAAAACAATCAATAAAAAAAGGTTCCAACAAAAATGGCGTCAGTCTCCCTACCTCCCCAAAGTTACTATATACAAATGGCAAATGGCAAAGCAAACTAACAGACAACAATCAATCTCTCTCAGAACAGTCAACTAAGCACACGCAGATATTCTCAGTCTTACTAACACTGGAAGTTTGGTGTGACTCCCTGCACAGTTTCAAGAGCACGGAGAAGACACCAAGAGACAGGCCGTTACATAAGCAGAGCTGGACAGGGCCATAGAAGGGCAACAACCCAGTAGTAGGACCAGTACCTGCTCTATTGTGCAAGGAGGAACAGGAGGAGCACTGCCAGAGCCCTCCAAAATGGCTTCCAGCAGACTACTGGTATGCTGACCAAGCTGACTCCATGAGGGTGGCATGAGGGCCTGGCTTCCTTCTAGGACATGTGCTCACAGTTAAAATCTAAAATACAATTGACAGGTCCTCCCCATTATCTTGCGAATGAGAGCAGGTTCACACTGAGCACATGTGACAGACATGAAAGAGTCTGGAGCCTGCCTGCAACATCATCCAGCATGACCGTTTTGGCCGTGGGCCAGTGGTGGTCTGGGTAGGAATATCTTTGGAGGGTTGCACAGATCTCTGTGTCCTAGCCAATGGTACCCTTACTGCTATTAGGTACCAGGATGAAATCCTCAGAGCCACTGTCAGACCTTGTGCTAGTGCAGTGGGCCCTGGGTTCCTCCTGGTACATTACAATGCCTGGCCTCATATGGCCAGAATGTGCAGGCAGTTTCTATATGACGAAGGCACTGATGCTACTGACTGGCCCTCACATTGTCCAGATCCAAATGCAAAAGAGAACCTCTGAAATATTATCAGAGCACCTGAACCCACAAAGTAACATCACAAACTGTCCAGGAGCTCAATGTTGCCCTGATCCAGGTCTGGTAGGAGATCCCCCAGGGCACCATCCGCCATCTCATCAGGAGCATGCATAGACATTGTTGAGAATACTCAAAGGCACGTGGGGGCCATACACACTTTTGACTTGCATTATGAGTTGCTTTGATGAAATATATGCATGGATCAGCCTGTAATTTTTATTAAATCCATCCCTCAATGAGTTGATGATTTTGGCTTCCACAGACCATTATCAACAATTTACACAATGTATATAAATAAATATTTCTAACTTTAATATTTTGTTTATCAAGATCCAATGTGTGATTTAAGTGTTTTTGAGCAGTATATTTCACAGCATTTTAAATGTATTTTTGATCAAATGCATCCATGGTAAACGTAAGAAAAGTCTTTCAAAAAAATCTGTAAATATCTGTAGATTTCACTAGATCAAATAGAATAGATTTCATTAGATTTTATTTCTGTAAGTTTAATGTATTTAATGCTTAATGTATTTCTGAGTGAAACATGATTATTAACAAGAAAGATTGCACAGTGGGACTTACTGCAATGTTATCCATCAGTTGATTGAATTGTGAAAATATGACAGGTGGTTTGACGAAAATGAAAGTTGTTCCAGAGTGTGGAGCAAATTATTATGTTTTGATGAAAGATTATGAATGCAATGAACTTTTTTTGTTGTTGTTTGTTTGTTTAGAATAATGTGCAATGATGAGTCATGCATATAAGGAATTCTAGAAATATGTATTAAGACTGTTTTTGATTTACGTTGACTTAAGATAAGAAGAATTCAAGGTCAGTTGGTTGGGTTTTAGTTTTTAAGTAATTTGTCTTGCTCTTACATTACTTTGTGTTTCAGGTCATGCGAGCCCTGTATGTTGGACCCTAGCTGTGGTTACTGTTATCAGGAAAACAGCACTGCTGTGTTTGCCTCCTCCTGTGTGCCCGTCAATCCGGCCTCCACTGAGAGAGCAGCGTGGGGCAAGTGAGTCACCACTGAAACAGAGACTCTGTATGCGCAAGCACTTGAGTTGTTCTGTGTATATTTGGGCATATTATGTGTTTTTATTCATTCTGCAGTACATTACAATGTTATCGAATACTCGCCAGATGTAAAATCTAAAATACAATTTGTCATCGTGTCCTTCAATAAGTGGTGTTTCCCTACTTGTATTTTATATTTTTAACACATTTTGTTTCTGACACATTTTAGTTTGTTTATTGTGACATTACTGTATGATATTAGATGTGATTGATCCTGTGGTGCGTTTTAATTTGACATTTTTTTTATTTTTTCGAAAAATTGAAATATATGGTAAACATTTTGATATTTATTCATTTACCTTATAAAATTCATTGTGTGTTTGTTTCAAATCTAACAGGTGCTCCAACTCCACACATATGCCAGATAGTGGTATATGGGCTTATAATTTTTGCCCAACATCTTATTCATGGGTTGTGCTCCTGGGACTAGTGCTCTATCTCGCATTTTTTGCCCCAGGTAAGATGATCATAACTATTTGTAATTAATAAAAACAATATCATAGCAGTGCAATCCATCACCATTGTGCCACTCAGCAAGACATAACCAGAGGTTGCTCTGAGGGAATTATTCCTGTAATATATTCATGGTGACATTGCATTGCGGTAATTTAAAACACTTTCACCTCTTGACAGGAATGGGACCAATGCCATGGACAGTTAATTCTGAAATCTACCCTCTTTGGGCCAGAAGCACAGGCAATGCTTGTTCGGCCGGAGTGAACTGGACTTTCAATGTGCTGGTGTCTCTAACGTTCCTCCACATGGCCCAGTACCTGACTTACTACGGTAATGCTCTAATTAGTGGAGCGACAGCAGTCATGAACATGACCTTTTTGTCAGCATCAATACGGTATTTGATCTCTCAACATCAAGAGTATACTGCGCATAAAGGCATTGTAGAACTAATTCTGTCTATGACTCAGTATTACTTTCCTCTGGAAGTCAACAACTCCCTGTGCAAATTAATATTCTAAATACACTTTCCTCAATTTGCTGTTCACAGCTCATCACTGCACTTTACTGAAAAATAATTACTTGCTTTGCACTTAAACCAACTTTTACAACTTTTTTTACAACAGAAAAAAAAAATCATATATTCGAGTCTTGTATAGTTTTGTTATTTTTAGATATTATTAAAATTATACCCATTTATTAACCAATATCTCTTTGTCGTTTCCAAGGTGTATTTTTCCTGTATTCCAGTTTGGCCCTAACTGGCTTCTTTTTCATTTATGGCTGCCTGCCTGAGACTAAGGGAAGGCGGCTAGAAGAGATTGAGTCCTTGTTTGAAAACCGGCTCTGCTCATGTGGGATCTCGGATTCTGATGAGGATCGGCAGGTGGAATACATCCGGGTTAAAGGGTCAAACTACCACCTATCGGACAACGACGCGTCAGATGTCGAATAACTCGTGTGAAACCTCTGGGTTGGTAAACAGGGATGAGAAGGTATCGATTGAGCCTCATTCAACCCTGACGTCAGGCCCGCCCACTGTATCGGTCAGGTTGAGCCTCTCTTCAACGCGACGGCAAGAACAGGGTTGTAGAGCACACACAAACACGCAGTGCCAAGTCAGCTTTTATAATATCGTCAGTATGTTTTTGCGTCACAGTACTTGCAGATCTACTGGCTCATTTCTCCACTGTCAGATGAATATCCTCTGCTTATTTATGTAAAATGAGATGTTAGCTGTAAATTCAATAATATATATGCAGAAGGATAGTATTTTTTTCTTAATGTCATGTCTAAGTGCGAACTCAATGCAAATTTTATATTTGAAAATAACACTTATACACACAAAGAAAAATATAAGCTACACTACCAGTCAAAAGTTTGGACGCACCTACTCATCATTTAATAGTATTTTTCACAGTGAAGTCATTAAAATATGAAATATCATTAATGGAATTATGCAGAGATCAAAAATATTTAACAAATAGCAACCCATTGCTGATATTACAGCTTTGCACGCTTTTGGCATTTAAGTGTGTCTAATTTTTTTATTAGTAGTCTACATATAATCCAAACCAACTGCTTTAAGTGATTTGAAGTAACTCCCTAAATATGAACAAAAATCAAACACAAGTGAATAAACGTCATTTTCATGTCTCATTAAAATCTTCGAGGCTTTGAAAATGTGTAGCAAATCACATTGCTTGTTTGTAATATGCGATCACTGTCTAGTTTTTGAAGTACAGTAGTTTATTTTGTAATTTGAACCTTCATGTTTGTAGGATTAAAGATTATCGACACAAAACGTCTTATGTAGCTTTCTGGAGTTCCCTGTGATAGTGTAGTGTGGCCTTATAAAATATTTCACAATTTTGACTTAAGTTTTGATATCATTATCGTGTTGTTAAGACTCATTTCTTTAAAAATTTTGGTCACACTTTATTTTAAGGTCCAAATTTCGCTATTAACAAACCATTAACTACAACTTTTGCCTCAAACTCCCAATTTGCTGCTTAATTAATAGTTAGTAAGGTAGTTGTTAAGGTTAGGTATTGGGTAGGATTAGGGATGTAGAATATGGTCATGTAGAATATGTGCTTTATAAGTACTAATAAACAGACAATATATTAATAATAGGCATGCTAATAAGCAACTAGTTAATAGTGAGAATTGCTCCCTATACTAAAGTGTTACCAAAATTTTAATTATTTGCTTTTAAATGTAATTTAAATGTTTACATTTTAAATTTTATTTTTTATTATCATTTTAATTTGTCTTCCTTATAGCCTAGTGTACAAAAGTCATCGCATTGGTCTTGTCCATGGAACAGTGTAGGGTAACCGTTTTGACAAGTACATTGTAATATCCAATATTCTGTTGTGCTGCTTTGTAAGTATACAAATAGACAAATACACATCAAGGTGTGCTAAACCGACCTGAAAATCTCTATGTTGTGGTTGTAGCTTTATCAAAACCAAGTTGATGGCTCTTGTGAAAGCAACCAATAATGTCGACTCAAGTTCCTGTTTAAAGGTTTCACTCTGTTCAGTGATAAATAATTGTGCACATCAGGCCTTGTGTATTGTGTGTTTTGTTCAGATACATGATTGTGTAATTTGATATATTCCATTGGATAAAACTTAATTTGGTTGAGAGAAGCACAAATCAAATTGGCACAGTGTTTGGCATTATATCAGTTTCGATTTTAAAGGAATAGTTCAGCCACAAATGGACCTCGGTCATTGTTTACTCACTCTGTGGAACATAAATGGAGAGGTTCTGAAGAATATTCAAGCTCTCCATTTACATATAATAAAAGCATGTAACCAGGGGAAGGCAATCTCCAAAAAGGACAACAAAAATCTCAAATATTTGGATGAACTATTCCTTTAAGACACCAGCTGACACCAATCTGTAACATAAAACATATTGCTTCAACTAGAGTCTGAATAGAGACATTAGAAAAGTCAATGAGTTTCAGTCTACATGTATGATGTAATTTAGAGGTTTATTGAGCAGTTTCATGTGTTCCAGTATTTGAATTTTAGATTGTACTTGGGAGGTGCTCCAACATGGACAGCCATTTGTGTTATTACCAATGAACACATCTGTTTCAAGTGTTTGGATGTATTTTTTGTTTTTGTATGTGAAACAAAATGCAGCATTTATACTGTTGATGGAAACTAGTGAGGACAAATGTTGTGTTGTACAGTATTTGATTACTGTTGCTGTAAATGTTTTACTAGATTTATATTCTATGAAACTAAATATATGAACTTTGAAAACTTGAATATGTACTTGGAGATAATAATAAAGATATATAACATACAGTATTGTTTTTCATCAAATCTGAACTGAGATAACAATCAATTTTTTCAAAATGTAATTCTGCTTACTGTCTAATCCTTTCTACTGTATGCTTCAACGTCAGCAACATCTTGAAGTTTTTTTTCATTTCTGTAGAAACCCAGTTCACACCTTTCTCTGCTGTGAAGTTCTTCATCTCTTTCACAAATTCTCCTGCACGTCCTTGACAGGGTTTCGCACCACATTTCCCAACCGAGGGTAGTCACACTTGTCTGTTTTCTTCCTTCTTTCCTCTTTTTTCTGTTCTGGAGTAAACAAAGGACATAAACATACTATTTCAGATTTTAAACCACTATCATGACATGAAATGGGAATAGTTCACCCATAAATGAGGCAAACATTCTAAGAAAAGTAAGATTTTTTCATGTTTTTGAAAGAAATAACTAATGCTCACCAAGGCTGCATTCATTATATCAAAAATAATGTAACACAGTAATACTGTGAAATATTACTGCAATTTTACATAACTGTTTTCTATTTTAATATACTTTACAATGTATTTTATCTCTGTAATGGCAAAGCCATTACTCCAGTTGTCAGTGTCACATGATACTTCAGAAATCATGCTAATATGCTGATTTGGTGCTCAACAATCATGTATTATTATTATTAACATTGAGTAGTGCTGCTTAATACTTTTTGGAAACAGTAATACATTTTTTTTCAGGATTCTTTGATGAGTAGAAAGTTCAAAAGAACAGCATTTATTGTAACATTATAAATGACTTTACTGTTACTTTTGATCAGTTTAATGCGTCTTTGATGAAAAAAAGTATTAATTTCTTTCAAAAATAGTAAAATGTTACTGAACCCAATCTACTTGCTGAAATCTACCCCTCCTCGCCACATCAAAATGCACTGCATCATGGTTTGACCTCAGTGACACCAAACACCAATTTTGCTCATATTGTAACCAAACACAATGTACCATGCTGAAATATACTTCTACTCAAATATTGTACAACTTCAGTTGTATGCACTAATTTTGTCAAGCTTTGTTGTACTATTTGTATTGAAAAGAACAGCAAATGTTCATTTTTGGGTGAACCATTCCTTTAAGAAGATCCATGTTGATCAGAAACATTTGGAAAATGTGTTCTGTAAGCTTTCACGGTGGGTTAGTTATTTATACCTGAGGCTTTGCAAAAAGGATGTTTCGAAGCTGACAGATCCCTTTTCATGCTCTTCTGACTATGAAGTTTGCGGAAGGAGAAGCCCATTTGTGATTTTGGATGTCTCTGTGCCTGCTGGTTTGTTGCTGATGCCCCCGAGGGCATGTTTCCTGTTTTTTTGTGGCCATGTTTTGGAGAAGTATGTGTAGTTGGATTAAGCAACTGATTAAAATTTGAATACTGCCACCTTGTGGTGAAGGCACTGGATTTCTGATTAGCAGAGGGGAAAGGGACAGAGTTTCTGTGATGAATAAGTGAGCACTGAACTGAGACATCTCGGTAAAATAAAGCTCCTGTTTGTGTCCCTGTTTCCAAGGTTATTGGGAGAGTTCCATCATGCCTGTGTGCTTCTGTCTGCAGATGAGAAAAACAAACAGATATTACTCATGTTTTTGTCCACAATTCACTTGTTTTAGACTCCCAGGTGAAAAACAAGTGCACTTCCATAATGTACTTAAAGTGCTCTATTTTCACGCACAAATTTTGTACTTAATATACTAAAAGTGATTCTTTAGTACTTCTTAAGATAAACTTAAGATCATCTAAGTGTACTCAACTGTGTTATTTTGACACACCGTGATATGAACTAAAATGCACTTTTAACATACTATCTTTGTATTTAAAAAATGTATTTAGTTACCATTTGTAGCACACTTGAGTGTACTAGTGTATGAAAGATGGGTTCAAGTGTGCTACAAGTAGTAATTAAATACATTTTTTAAATACAAAGATAGAAATATGTTAAAAGTGTATTTTAGTTCATATTCACGGTGTGTCAAAATAGCACAGTTGAGTACACTTAGATGATCTTAAGTTTATCTTAAGAAGTACTAAAGAATCACTTTTAGTATATTAAGTACAAAATTAGTGCGCGGAAATAGAGCACTTTAAGTACATTATAGAAGTGCACTTGTTTTTCACCAAGGCTGTCTAAAACTCTGGATTTTACCTCACTTTGACCATCACAGTTAGATTTTGCCACCTGTTGGCAGGATGGTGCTTGTGAAGGCGTTTCTGTTAAACTGTCCACCGATAAGCAAAAGTGTTTTGCCTTGACACTCTCTTCAGAATGCCACAGCTGTTTCTTTGGGCAGAAACACTGTAGACACTGGTCATTCTTTTCTTTCTGTCCCACAAGAGATAATTTCATAGTCATTAAGAAATGATTTCATGGGTTAAATTTCACAAGAACATTTCAAGAATCAAAATGTAATACATACATATATATATATATATATATATATATATATATATATATATATATATATATTTGTTTGTTTGTTTTTTCCAGGGGATCATAAAGCTATGAAAAAAAAAAGTTTTATTGTATTGTTTTTAAAGAAAGAGTAATTTCTCATTTCTTATCAATATCATATATCAAATTTTAAAGTGAAAGATGTGTTTATCAACACTGTAAATGTAATAATCTTTCAGTGAATGAAGTGAAATACTGTATGTATCCACTGAAATGCTTTTAGGAACAAAGCCAAACACTTTCATTATGTTAGATGTGTTCATTCTTCACGCACTATATACTAGGAGAGATTACAGAAACCAATTTCATTATTACAGTGATTAGGATTATTCAAATTACAGGACAGTTTTTATGTCTTACGTCATCTGAGCTGAGATGAACTCCTCTTGGAGATTTACCAACATGCACAAAGACACTGCTACCATCAGCACCTGCTGAAACATAATAAAACTTCTTGTTCTGAGTAAGCGCCATTAAAATGATACTTTATAAATAACAATAACCAGAACACTTACATGCGTTGCTGTCGGTACATACAGATTCCTGAAGAAGAAGAAAAATGAGAAGGTCAAAACACAAGCCAAATTGGCATCTAAAAACAAGTTTATTAGAAATCTACTGAAGCTTATGTATATGTTGCTTTTAACCACAAGAGGGTAGTATTTGTAAACAATAAATGTACTAAAGTTAGTCAGCAATTTTACCAACAAAACTGTGTGTGTGTGTGTGTGTGTGTGTGTGTGTGTGCACAAGCCTATACCTGTATTGAGAGGTGGTCATTACTGTCCATGTTTTGTGATCTGTCACAAGAATTCATTGAGTCGAGCACTAAAAGAAATGAAAATTATAAAGAACATATATAATATACAATGTATTAAAGTAGTGACTGTACTCTGGACTGAGTGCTAATGGAGCCTTGGAAAGATTATTAATTGAGTAAGTCAATCAATCATTGCATATAATATTGTTTAAGGAAAGTTGTGACTCTACGGGTTTTCATTTCTATTTTTATACAGTGCATTATCGTATTGTGCTACCTTATGTGCTAGAAGCTACAGTATATTATTACCTTTATAATCTAAGTTCTTAAAATCTATGAACAGTGGCTCCTCCGGTTCTTCAGTGCTCTTCAAAGGGTTGAGTGGATATAAAACTGAGTCCTCTGAATGTTCTCCCCTCTCTGGGCTGCAACAAATTGTGATAATTCCATGTTACAAGCACTTTCCCATCTCTATTCTCTTTTATTGGCATACTGCATCGGGATATAGTAATATCATTGTACTCACTTTGGTAATGTGCTCTGAAACTGATTTCCAGCTGCTGAGCTGTTGTGTGACACATCTTGCATGAGAGCTTCATCTGGCCATGGATTAGCCAGCTTTGTTGGTTGAGAGAATGACACAAACTGAAAAGAGACATAAACTTTAACAATTTGGGTTACTTAGTTGTGTTGCAAAAACTGTGGATTTTAAATGATCACACCTGAGGAGTATTCATCATATTGTTAAGATTTTCCAGAATTGGCAGAGAAGAGGATATGTGTGGTGCAGGTTTAGGTTGGATTGGATCTGAAGAGCCAGAGGGTGGTTGAGGTTGATTTTCTGAGCCACTGGCATCAGACAGGTTCGATTCAAGCAAAGGAGACAGCTAAGGATGAAGAAACCATTATTAAATCCTGTATGATAAAAACTTATACATATGAATTCTACAAACGTTATTAATGCTAAGTTTATATTATGTCAGTGGTTACTAAATAAAATACTGGTGAATGATTTTGTGGTAGTGACTATTTTAGTCATTCTTACCGGTGTGAACTTGAATTCTTCAGAGAGACGATGTTTTCTGACTTTATAACCAGGCGTATCAATACTGTTGAAACAAACACTCAATATCTGTAGATGAAATAATTTGGAAATACAGCCTAGAAGGAATAACAAAGCTTCTTGAAACATACCAGTACTGTGGCTGACTGGTAACTAGGTTCAGGTTTGAAGGAGAACAAGGGCTCATTGGTAACTCTGAGGGTTCTTTCAAAGCTCTTTTGGTTCTTTTCACACCAGTCAAAAGGTTTGTTTTTGGCTTGTCTAGAAGACAAATGATAACATGATTCTACAAATGAGCTTTATTAAAAGGCCATAAAAGAATGTTTGTGTTGTGTTCATTTATAAGTGCACCATCACTGTACCTGTTTGCTCTTTCTTTGATGAAATCTGGTTGACTATGAATAATGTCAGCAGATCCATATTGTCAGGGTTGTATCCTTTGGGTGAGTCCACAGTATTTGACTTTCGTTTCATCCTTTGCTTTTGAAAAAACGCCTTGAGTTGGAACAGAGAATTACAAGAGCACAGGTTTAAGATACAATAACACATTAAAACACTAACCCTAACCACCTGTGACCCCAGTCCAATCCCCAATCAATGAATGCAACTAAATTAATTTAACTGTAGTTAATATTTGTGTTTACAATAAAGTTATCGTTCAGGTGTAGTATTAAGAATGTGTAACTTAGTTACTAAAAAGAGTGTAAAGTCTCAAACAGTTGGTTTGGAGAGTGAAAAAATACTTACTCTCTGTTTTGTTGTGTCTTCTTTGCTTTTCATATACCTGTTCCTGTTTAGATCAGACAAGGCGCCATTATACGTATATAAACTTAATGAATTTATATCAAGTGATTTTGACATCTCTGCTTTGACCTCCATGAAATGTTAATTTTACAGCCAAGTAATGATATAAAGTCAGTTATAATTAGCAAGTTTCAAAAAAGTTAGCAGGTTAGCACAAACCTAGATCCTCCGACCCAGTTCATGTTGCCCTCAGTTTAGGCGGTTTTTTTTTTTTTTTAAATTCACCCACCGACTCTCTTTCGTTAAAGATAACTAAATACTAACAGCGTAAAAATTGTAACTTTTCAGGTTATGATGCTTTTAGGCCAATGTTAGGAGCAGCAACCGATAACACATAAGGTAAATATCATAAATTGATAACTCGAGAACTTCGCAGAAGCTGTGACGTCTCAACATAGACTGCATGATAACAGGTCTCAGCGATTCTTTTATTAATTAATTTATTTTTCTAATTTTAAGATCTCAGTTCAGAAACTGAATTAATTTGATGAAAGTAACTGGGAAAAATAAAAAATAAAAAATAAAATAACCGGAACGACGCAGCAAAGTTGTTAGCCCGTGTGTGTTTCAGATTTTATTATAAATAATATTATTGACAAAGCACATCATAAAATTTGACAATTACAAGAAAATCATATAATGATGGTAGCAATAAAATATATTTTATAATACATGTATATAATATACTTAATTATATATATATATATATATATATATATATATATATATATATATATATATTATATAATTATATTAATATAATTATAATTAATATAATATGTTATATATTAATATAATATATTTTATTTGAAAAAGTAATTTTATTTAAAACCAAAATAACTAAACAAATAACAAATATTCGTTTTGACACTGACTCTCTCTCTCTCTCTCTCTCTCTCTCTATATATAACACATTTTGCATTGCATAACAAGAACGTTAATACAACATACACATATAGAGGATCACCAATCAACTATTACAGCATCAAAGGAACAAAGAAAGAAAGAATAAAAAAAAACTACTACAGTGGGTAACTTGCAAGAAACTTTGATGTTTAATGTGATTTAATGTGTTCAGCTTTAATGTGATTCTCAAGTTCAATTTTAAAGAATGTAATGTTACAGCTATATCGATGGATCAGACCATTCTGTTATATTTAAATACGTCAAGTGCGGCAACCAATCAGCGTGGAGTGGGGGCGTAACCAGAAAAGCCCAAATGACGGAAACGTCTTACCTAGCGGTGCAGTTTCAATCTAACAGCACCATGAATTATATGTATATATTCGCTGTTTAAGACATTGAGTGACCCTATGGATGTAATTTGGAACAAACTGAAGATTGCAAACGACTTATTTTTGTAAAAGCAGGATTTAAAAAATGAGCAACATCCTCCATGCAGCATCAAAAGTGAGATGGAATCAGAGCACTGCGGCGAAAAGAGCGCTGTTCCTGGCGGCCGCCGCATACGGAGCGAAAACGCTTTACCCCTTCATCTGCAATCAAATAAATCAACGGAAAACAACCAAGAAAAACGCGTCTGCGCCGGGACATGAAAATGGATTGATATCTGATCCTAAAGCTACACCAGAAACTGCCTCTAGCCTCAGTAAATCACCCGGTGTCAATGCGGAATTCTTCAAGCAGATTCTTGAACTGGTTAAAATCGTATTCCCGAGGTTTGTAACTAAAGAACTGGGTTTACTATGTTTACATTCAGTAGCTCTGGTTTCACGGACGTTTCTGTCTATTTATGTGGCAGGTTTGGATGGTAAAATAGTGAAAACGATCGTAGAGAAGCAGCCGCGGAGCTTCATGATCAAACTGATGAAATGGCTTCTGATCGCCATCCCGGCCACATTTGTCAACAGCGCGATCCGTTATCTGGAGTGCAAGCTCGCGCTCGCGTTCCGCACGCGTTTGGTGGATCATGCATATAAAACGTATTTCACCGATCAGACCTATTATAAGGTCAGCAATATGGACGGAAGGCTGGCGAACCCGGACCAGTCTCTAACCGAGGATGTGATGATGTTCTCGCAGTCCATTGCGCATCTGTACTCAAACCTCACCAAACCCATCCTGGACGTGATACTGACTTCGTATACTTTAATACAGACTGCGAGATCTCGCGGTGCGAACGCAACCGGTCCGACTCTGTTAGCGGGTCTGGTAGTGTTCGCCACGGCGAAGGTTCTGCGCGCCTGCTCGCCGAAGTTCGGTAAGCTGGTGGCGGAGGAGGCGCACAGGAAGGGCTACTTGCGTTATGTGCACTCCAGAATCATAGCCAATGCAGAGGAGATCGCCTTCTATAGGGGGCATACGGTGAGGAAACGCATAATGCACATGTGCATGTATAAAAATCTATATAACATTAGTAATTGCTTTCTGGGGGGCATAAGGCGAGGAAATGCATCAATAATGTAGTGCAAATGTGATTGCTTATTAAATTACAGAGAACTTTTGTCAGACACAGTGTACACATGTGCATAGGCCTACATATATAAAAATGTTACAAAAATGCAAAGGAAGTCACATTTTATGACTGGACCACAATGATTTGTTATTATAGGACACTATCTGGCTGAGATGCAACTATTTGCAAATCTGGAATCTGTGGGTGCAAAAAATAAATAAATCAAAAATCAAAATATTGAGAAAATCTCCTTTAAAGTTGTCCAAATGAAGTTCTTAACAATGCATATTACTAATGAAAAATTAAGTTTTGATATATTTACGGTACAACATTTACAAAATATCTTCATGGAACATGATCTTTACTCAATATCCTAATGATTTTTGGCATAAAAGAAAAATCGATCATTTTGACCCATACAATGTATTGTTGAGTATTGCTTATGACTGGTTTTGTGGTCCTGGGTCACATGTGTTATTTTACTTTTATGACATGATTTTGTTTTACTTATATATAAGTGCCAGCAATGAGCTTCCTACATAACTGAATAGAGATTCATTCTTGAATTTGAATTACATTTCAAAATGAATGTAAGGAAATATAATTGAATTGACACTTTAAGAAACTCATATAACTATATATTTTTAACTACAAAGAGGTTTGTCAAGACAAGTGTTAGTTAATGTTAGTTTGACAAAAGTTTTTTGAAAGCCTTCTTGTTATCACAGATAGACAGAAACACATATAGATAGTAATTTTTTTTTTCTGCCATATAGGCTACAATCTTCATGTACACACAGTACACAGTACAGTACACACATGCCCTTTCCCTGTTGCATAGCCTAGATAATATGAATTGAATACCCTATACATTAAACATCGTAAAAAGAGGTTACCATAAAATAGGTATTTCTGTTTGATTTATTTTTTTAAACGAGTTAATTTCAATGCTAGCTACCATTTTTCAGTGTAAATACTGCAAATTCTGTAGTCATGCATAAGAAGGCCTATTCTGTGTTTGTATACTGTAATCAAACTTTTTACAATTCTGTTTAATCTGATTAATTTCTGATTTCCATAACTAGCCATTTTATTTTGAAGTCTCTCAATCGTTGGTATATTTAAACTGTTCTCATGTGGCAGGTGGAGATGAGGCAGCTGCAGAAGTGTTATAGTACCCTAGCGGAGCAGATGAACCTCATTCTATCAAAACGTCTGTGGTACATCATGATTGAACAGTTCCTCATGAAGTACGTCTGGAGTGGAAGTGGCCTGGTTATGGTGGCAGTGCCCATTATCACTGCCACTGGCTTTGCTGACAACGGTATGTGGAAGTGTAGTTTATGTAACTACTGTATACAATCTCATTGCAATTTCTGTGTTGAGCCTTATTTTAAATGACGTTCCAGTGCTTCTATTTTAGAAATATAGGTCATGGAGTAGTATTTGCCTAAATATGCCATGTTTCATATTCATTTGTTTCTCAAGAGCTGGCTGATGGTCAGACACAAGTGTTGGTGAGTGAAAGAACAGAGGCCTTTACAACAGCTCGCAATCTACTGGCCTCAGGGGCTGATGCCATTGAAAGGATCATGTCTTCTTATAAAGAGGTAAAATATTAAACATGCTCTTCTTTCTTGACATTTTTCACAGTTATTTCCTTTTTACATAAAAGGAAATAAATGCTATTTTAAGATCTATGTAAAACTGTATGTTTTTGCAAGAAGACTCTTGTGTTCCCCAAGGCTGCATTTTTCTGTAATTTAATTACAGTTACTTCTGATGTAATTATGTTAAACGCTGTATAAATATGAAACATTTCTATATAAAACAATAGCAGATTTTACATCAAAATTGAACATGTCATTTCAAGAATAATATTTGCAATTGTATATTATTTATTTTAAAGATTTAAAAGAGCATTTTCATGTCTATCCTTGTATTGTTCAAATGGTCAAGGTTGATAGTAAGTATTGCAATACTTTTTAGAGTAATTAGTATAGTAATCTAATTGCACAGTAACCAGTAGCTAGTAATGAATCATTTTTTATAGTAACCTACCCAACACTGGCCATTACACCGCGCACACACATACGCACCCACACATATATAGATATATACTGTATGTGTGTGTGTGTGTGTATATATATATATATATATATATATATATATATATATACAGTAGCATGCAAAAGTTTGGGAACCCCTTGCAGAATCTGTGAAAATGTGAATAATTTTAACAAAATAAGAGAGATCATACAGAATGCATGTTATTTTTTATTTAGTACTGTCCTGAGTAACCCTTACGAAAAAGAAGTTTATTCAAGTGTGCTATTTGTATACTTCTTTTAAACTAAAATATAGGAAAGTATACTTTTAGTCTACTTTTTATGTACTTCTCAGAAATGGGCTTTATGTACTTCTCAGAAATATACTTAAAATTACATTTAAGTATACTTGACATCAAAATATATTTGAGCTATACTTGTGCTCCTAGAATCCGTGTTTTTATTGTTATATGGTAGGGGGAGCTAGTTCACATCTTCTGTACAGAATTTCCACAAAAAAAAACAAGTGAAGAAGAAACCGAAACAACAGATGCTTCCACATGTAATCTAACATGCTCATCAGACATAAAACAGCATCAAAACTGTGTAATGTTATGGAATAAAATGTCACCAATGAAGAGGTAATAATGACTTTCAAGCTTTGGGGTGTTGATCGACTCCATCTACATTTTGATTATCATGCTGAATCCAATTCATCATAGTCTTTTTTCAGCTTTTTGTTCAAAATGTTGTTTATTTCTTTATTTTTATTCATGAAACTTACCCACATTCAAGTGTTTAAAAAAAGAATGCATGAAGCTAGAATAAAATATTTCTGTTTACAAGCAGATACCCTGTTCTTTCTTTGATGTTTTGTATGTTCAGATATTCATATAACAAAATATATACAAATTAATACCTAATAGGGACATAGTAGTATACTTAAAGTATGACGTAAAGTTCACTTAAAAAAAAAAATTACGAGCATATTTCAGTATAAAACTACTAAACTAGTAGTTTACTGTCACCATACTTCAAAGTGTACTAAAAATACTACTACACGTATTTAATTAGTAAACTATCAGTATACCTATAAGATTACTTTTAGTATAATTGTAGTACAAGCTAAAAACATTGATGTAAACTAGTTTACTACTGTTATACTTAAAGTATACTTAAAAGTATACTTTTATATACTAGAAAGTGGGCCAATTTAGTCCCAAGGAGTATTGAAATAGTACACTAATATTTGTACACTTACTACATAAAATATACTTACAAATATACTTGCACTTTACTTCAGTATACTTAATAAAATAAACTTGAAGTATACTACTTTTTGGTAAGGGAAGATATTTTCGCAATGCAAGGGTAAATAAAGAACTGATGTTTACATTTAGTCCATAAGACAAAAAAAAAAATCCTGAAATGATTAAAATAACCTCCTTCAAACGTTTAGGAATCCTTGGTTCTTAATACTGTGTGTGGTTACCTGGATCATCCACGACTGTTTTTTGTTTTGTGATGTTCATGAGTCCCTTGTTTGTTCTGAACAGTTAAACTGAGCACTGGTCTCAGTGTCCTGCAGACTCTTCAGTTTTCCAACTTCTTTTGCATATTTGAACCCTTTCCAGCAGTGACTGTATGATTTTGAGATCCATCTTTTCACACTGAGGACAATTGAGGGACTCAAACACAACTATTAAAAAAGGTTCAAACATTCACTGATGCTCCAGAAGGAAACACGATGCATTAAGAGCCGGGGGGTGAACATTTTTGAACAGGATGAAGATGTCCAAATTTTTCTTATTTTGTTGAAATATCATTTTTTTCCATTTAGTACTGCCCTTCGGAAGCAATCTTCAAATTCAAAAAGTTTTCACCCCCGGCTCTTAATGCATCGTGTTTCCTTCTGGAGCATCAGTGAATGTTTGAACCTTTTTTAATAGTTGTGTTTGAGTCCCTCAATTGTCCTCAGCGTGAAAAGATGGATCTCAAAATCATACAGTCACTGCTGAAAAGGGTTCAAATATGCAAAAGATTCCGCAGGACATGGAGGATTTTTCTGAAGAACAGCAGGCAGTTTAACTGTTCAGAACAAACAATGGACTCATGAACAACCATCACAAAACAAAAAAACAGTCGTGGATGATCCAGGTAACCACACACAGTATTAAGAACCAAGGGTTCCCAAACTTTTGAAGGAGGTTATTTTAATAATTTCAGCTATTTTGTCTTGTGGACTATATGTAAACATATTTTATGTAAAATATCTTACTCAGGACAGTACTAAATAAAAAATAACATGCATTTTGTATGATCTCTCTTATTTTGTTCACATTTTCACAGATTCTGCAAGGGGTTCCCAAACTTTCGCATTCCACTGTATGTATGTGTGTGTATATATATATATATATATATATATATATATATATATATATATATATATATATATATATACTGTATATATAGCTTTGTAACATTTGTTCTATTAGTATATTCATTAATTCTACAACAAAATGATGGGAACTACAAAAACCTCAAACTGTCATGACAAAAATTACATTTTTCTTGTATAGCAGTACAACAGCAAGGGCAAGTTCACTGCTACAGGAACTGAAACCACAAAGGATGTGATGTCATGCAGCAGTGAAAGCTGGGAATCTTAACATAGGCTAGTGATCAGTGTTGACTGCCACTCTGTTGACTAAGCCTGCTGGGCAACTTAATCCACCATCTGTTGAATAGAAAGCATCAGTCAGAGCCGCTTCACAGATGCTGTGTGTGTCCATTACAGTGTTAGATACTATAAAACACAACAACACTCATTTCAGACCTTTTAAATAGCATATTGTTCTCTAATTATACTTGTCAACTAGCCCTACAAGTGATTTGTTAATAATTAATTCATATTTTGTTGTTTTCTCAAGAAATGTAAATGTGAGTGGTGCTTGCTACTGTAAAACCAGCTGCCATGTTGCTAGGGTGTTGTAAATGATGTACTGTATATAGTATATATTAATACTTTTGGAAACACTTTAGTATTAGGACCAATTCTCACTATTAACTAGTTCTAACTAGTTTCTAATTAGCATGCCTTTTATTAATTGTTAACTGTTATTAACTGTAATATTGGTTGTTTATTAGTACTTATAAAGCACATATTCTACATGACCATATTCTACATACCTAATCTTACCCAAAACCTAAATTTAACAACTACCTTATTGATAAGCAGCAAATGAGGAGTTTATTGAGGTAAAAGTCATAGTTAATGGCTTGTTAATAGATGTGACCATACTTTTATTTATTTATTTTTTGTACTTTTTTAGTTTAGTTTAGTAATTTTGTTATGTGCTTTTGTGTATTTATTAGGTTATTTTTATTTATTTTTTAATATTTGCATTAAGCTTTAATTTATTTTATTTTAGGGTAACACTTTACAATATAGGTAGGTTAAGTAACGTTACTTAATGCATTTTGATCTTCTGGTGAAACGACAAACTTGTTTATAGTGACATACGTAAAATTTCTTCAATCATTTTGTTCTCAAAAACTCTTGCGTTCAGCTCTGCCTCCATCCATTCAACAACCGATGGGCAGAACCAATTCTCTGCCTTACATTTTGTACGTTAAATATTAATAATAATTAGATATTACATTTATTTTAGTATTACAATGTAAAACAATGCACATTTTATTGGTCTAGACTGCAGAGATGTGTATTTTGTTAAACGTTTCCAACTGCTCTTTATCACTTAATTAGAAACACCACAATATATTTAAATTGTGTTATACATAGGGACTACTGACTGACATTTCAAAGTTTCTTTTAAAATGCAAAATATTGAAAATCAAAATAAAGCTCTATAAACACTTGCATTTTTACAAAACTGTGAGTATGTCCCATTGGGTAATGAAAAGTTGTACACACACTTGTAGTCTTGACACCCACTTGGACCAAATACAGGAAATACGTCATGTACTGTAAGTAGACACATGTTCAAGTGCGAAGACCACAAGTGTGGGTATTTGGACAAGCACTTTTTGTCCTTTTTGATAGTTTCACTCTAACGGAAGTCACAATAGAAGAGTGAAGAAAATAACATGTCTAATTCTGAGACTATAAGTTAAGTATAAGCAATATTAGCTTTTTGTTATGTAGGTATAGCAGAGCACATCAAGCTAGCAAAGAATAAAAAACACCTCTCAAACCCCTTAGAAGGTCAGTTAACAAGTTACTCTCAGGAGATGAATCTTTCCTGTTGACTACATCGAGTCCCCAAAGGAAAGTACAATGTTTCTTGCCGAGGCTCTTGGGATGTGGTGTGTCTGCCTAAACAAAGAAAAACACTGGCTAAACGCTTCCTAACACATGCTTTGGATCAGATTAAGCATTCAGGCCAGTACTGTGCAATGGATTGATCTATAAACTTCACACAATGGGTTTAGCAAAGGCTGATTAGCATTTTTGATGCTAGAATGCATAAATTTCAGGTCACCTGTTTACATAAGTGCCCCAAATACTTGGTCACTTACTTTGGATCTGACAAACAGCAGTTGAGCAATGCTATCTGTTATTGGGTCACCTCAGCCTCTAAAGGACTCACTATCACTCCAATCACTTACATTTGTTCTGTGTGCTTTAGGTCACCGAGTTGGCTGGCTACACGGCACGTGTGCACAACATGTTCTTGGTATTTGACGAAGTCCAGAGGGGAATATACAAACGTTCATCTGCCGTCTCGACCACAGGGGAGATAACAAGCGGGGATGATAACCAACCTGAGATGCACATCAATGGGCCTCTGGAAATCAAAGGTCTAATGAATATAGCGTGATTCTGCTGCTGTGTTCACCCAAAACCAAAAATGAACTCGCCTTCATGTCTAAACTTGTATGACTTTTTGTCTTATGTGGAACATTAAAACCCACAGAAGAAAGAAAGTCATACAGATTTGGAAAAACATGAGCATGGGGAGCGGGGTAAACTGTTCCTTTAATTGCTCAGTCATGCCCCTAATGAAAGAGTGACAAAAAAATATTTTCTTGGAATGAAATGAAACTAGAGATCATATTAAGAGAAGTAGAAAAAAATATTCATAAAACTTGATTGACACAGGAGGCACTTTTCACAAATATACTTAAAAATAGGGCCTGATACTTTTAAAAATGAAAAAGTAATAATTAAGTTGAAAAATTATCATTTTAAAAAAACATTTTTATACGTGTTTATTTATTTATTTCTGTGGCGTTTTTAGGTTTTGCGAGCCTTTTACCAGCATTTAAGGCATGTCAAACCCTTGATTTTTGAGATTTTGCAGTTTAGCAAACAAGTGTTCAGATCAAATAGATCAAATATATAAAATTACAGAAAAAGTATAGAATAGGAAACAGCCAGTTGGAAACACTTAAACTAGTTTGGAATCAAATGGTAGTTTGTAGTTATTAACAAACTTATTTTACAATAATTAAATCATTTCTTTTAATCTTTTTTTATACAGTAATTTAAATCAGTGTTTCCAAAGCTTTTTTTCTGCCGCGGCACAATTTTGATATGTAAAAAAAATCCCACGGCACGCCACTAAGCATGAAAAAAAAAAAAGATAGAAAGGGATTTTTTTTTTTTTTTCAATAATTAAACATTGCGTCATCAGAGTTGGTATTTTGGCTTTATATATGATCAGACACTTGCACTTAACTTCTGAAACTCATACTCAAATGTAGTTAACAAGGTTTTTGACGACCGAATGACGGAGATCCGTGTTTTGTTCATCATTAGAACGGCCGGATCTGAGGCAGTTAATTAATCGCATTACGTTTTCATCAATTTGCCACTTATAATGTATATTGTAGCCATAATCTCACGATATAAAAGACGAACCACTATGCACATTGATATTTAAAATGTACAAAAGTGTATTGGCTGTAAGTAGACAGCAAATGCTAAGACTCTACTCTGCTCTTTAAACACACAAACACATTAGCCTTTATAGACAGTGTTTCTTGAGTAAAGGAAACGCTATACTTATTCAAACATCAGTTGTTTATTTACCCTTGCATTGCGAAGTAGACCTCTGTCTTCAAACTGCGTATCGCAGCACTTCATTCTGAATGGAGGTGGGGTGGAGTTATGAGGTTTGACTGACAATTTGAGGATCCAATGGCGTTACGAGGTTTAGTCACAAGCTCTTTTGAATGCTTTTCATTGGTTAAATATGTGTAAAACCCACAAACAGACCTAACGATGACTTATAGCACTGATTTAAAATGATAATATCACAATATAATAGAGATAAGGAAGCTTTTGATAATTTTTCACAGCACACCCGACAATCTATGTGCCGTGGCACAGTGGTTGGGAAACACTGACTTAAATTGCAGTGGTTTAATGTTTAAACTTAATGAATAATGTCAACACTACAATTGCCAACTAAAGGAAATGGAGTCATTTAATTGATTTCCCACAGTGCTGTAGAAGGTTAATTTTATGTTTAGGTAATAGTTATATGTCAGACATCCCTAATAGCTCTCACATGATTAAATAAAATGTGCTTCTACGGGATACAAATGTGTACTATATTTATGGAATGTGCCATAACTTTCTAATGAGAGATATTTGATTGCATTCTAAAACTCGGTCTGATTGTTTATATTTTTCCACTTTTTCTACAGGCAAAGTGATTGATGTGGATAAAGGTATAGTCTGTGAAAATGTGCCTATAATCACTCCTAATGGAGATGTGGTTGTGTCCTCCTTGAACTTCAAGGTGAGTTAAACACAAATTAACATTTAACTTTTAGTACTACATATTTGGTCACAAATGCGCTATTTGCTATACACGTGCAATGATACTGTAGATATATTTCTCGTGTTATCAGTCAAGATCATAGTTTTATATTTACACATGCGACTCAGAAACATGAAGTGTGCTAAACAAGTCAAGACAAGGTTATGAAGGGAATGTTGTTTGGCATTGTGCACAGCAGAGTTTAGTTGTTTATGGTAGCCAAGCTACGTGACAAATAGTTGCATTAACATGGAATTTGTCTATATTAATCATATATTTTGGTTTGCATCTATCAAGTTCCACATTAACAGGCAAATAAGCCAGTTATTGTAAAGTACCACCACACTTTTTAAATTGTGGGGTTTGAGCTCAAACTAAAAGTATGTCTTTAGGATTTCATTGAAAGTTATATACTGTACCTTTTACTTAGCCATGTGAACTGTATTCAGTTTACTGTAACTGGATATTGTTTACAGGTAGAGGAAGGGATGCATTTGCTGATCACAGGGCCAAATGGATGCGGGAAAAGTTCTCTGTTCCGGATCCTCAGTGGCCTGTGGCCCGTGTATGGTGGACTTCTGTATAAACCATCACCTGAGCACATGTTTTACATCCCACAGAGGTACAGACAACATTTACCCATGAGATCTCACACACAGACATACCTGTGCAGAATTAGCAGTACTACACACCAACATTCACATTTCACATAAGGGCATTGCTCTTATTCCTCCGTAATATAGGATTAACACTGCAAAAGTGGTGCTCCAGCCAGAGCAGGGTTTCATAACCTGGGTAAAAAAGTGGTGCTAACCCTGCTTCCAAAGTACAATTGTGAAACAAACCTTTACCTGGGGTTAAGCGTAGTGTGAAAACCCTATACTGTACCAGCACTGTTATACATGCAGAGAATTTTCTTGCCACCTGCTGCTTTTGTAACCATGGACCTCTTTCATAACCACATTGTTTTTGCAGGGTATGGTTTATGGCAATACAGTAAATAATTAAATGGAGAAATGTAATACAAATCATTAAAGTAGTGTTACGTTTACAAATCTATTGCTAGTCATTCCAAGTAGCAAAATGCTCTGCAACTCTATAACATATTGACAAATAAAAAATATTGTAACCATTTATATACGTATAAGAAGCACATTGGATCACATTTACTGTGTGCATACAGTATGAGAAAAGCAACAATCCTTACATAAATTGCATAGGAGACTCAACTCACATTTGACCTATCGAGTTGCTCACTGTCTTTCAGTGATAGCTGCTGTGTGAAAACATTGTCCCACAATGTTTTTGCACGATTTTGGACACAGAAGGCCACCAAATGGGAATTAAATATTCCATGGAGGGATTTATAAAATATTTAAAAATAAATACGGTGGGTAACTTGAAGGAGGGTTTATGAAAGCGGAGAAGTCTCATATTACGGTCGGTCATCACGATCGCGGATGACAACATGCAGGATCAACACTGTTCATGTATCGCAGGGAACGATTAAATTAATGTACATTTAACCAGTTTAATATGGAGAGGCACTGAAATGTAGACCTTAGTTTGTGTGTTTTTGACCTACACTGTACAAGACGCGAGAACAGTCCGCTATTTAGGTTGTACGTTAGCATGGACTCACTAACTTTAACGTTAGCTAGTTTTAGCCAGAGATACCTTGCTAAAGCACAAGATAACATTAACGTTCTGATTGAGCAGATGAAAACTGTAACTTAATGAGTGTATGACAACCAGAAAATGAACGTTTTTGTCTTCATTTGTATTGGGGTGAATACTTAGGGACATTTTGCTCTGTTTTGTTTGGATTCAGGAAATGTAATAAAATAAATGATATTGCCCATCCTCTCAGGATACCTGGAATCAGTGTTACAAGTACCCCAGGCACATCGTTTTTCCATTTTTGAAGCATAAACCCCATAAAACCGATGCGAGCTTCGGATCTTCCAATGTTTCTCTATGGCGCTGAAACCTAAAGATGTCCGAGTTCCGCTCCCCGTGATACTGATACTCGACTGCCATTGGCTTGTCTGCATTCAAGGGGAGGGGCTTACTTATAGGTCAATTGATTCCAATAGAGTGGGGGAACTATGACGTCACTTTGTAGGCGGATCGGCTGTTAGCATGAAACTGGTTCCTCGATAAAAAGCCAATAGGATTTTTCCATAGGCTTTTGGATTATCTCAAAAAATAAGCTCTGTGTTCAAATTTACACGTTTTGTCCATCAAGATAATCTTCACAAAATAATATAACTTTGACGAATTTTGAAGCCGAAATAAAAGCGCCAGAACTAAAAAGCTAAACTTAGGCTATAAACGAACTACAGCACCACGGTCGCTCGCCTTCAACGTCACCACCACCACCACGATACCGACAACTTTTTCAAACTTATTTTTAACATTTTCAGTAAAGGATTTACCCTGTATATGAATGTTAATCCACGCTACATGAACCTTTTCATATAAACTGGAATAAATACAAAACTAGAGACAAACTAAAACTGAAATGAGACATTAGTAATAAATAGTATAGTGAATAAACAAAATAATCTTAACTAAAGGACTTTTGAAAGCACGTATTTCTGTACGTTTCGAAACTAGGTGCATTAAAAGTCAATAAATCCTTGATTAATATGAATACTTGAATTAAAAATGTGTCTCCACGTACTATTCAATAAAATTCTAGTGCATTTAATCTATTAAATAACAGCAGAGTGAACTAGTTTTTGGATATAGTAAGATTAAACTTATTTTAGTGAACAAAATACCACATTTCAGCTATCGTTTTGCTAGGGTGGGTACAGAAAATGTTATTTTATCCTTGCTTCTATGAAAAGCTTCTTGTGGCCGTAAACATTCAATTTTAATGTGGCTTTAAGCACTATGCATCATTGACCGTGGGACGATGGAACCGGAAGCGCTAAAATGCTAACTCGCTTCCGGGTTTTCGCCTGCAAAGGTACATCATAGTTCCACCACTCTATAGGTTTTGATGTTAGTATGTTACTAAGGTAACAATGAAATACTCTTAAGTATAAAATATATCAAAAAATATTTTTATATACAACTGCTGCTCAAAAGTTTGGGATCAGTAAGATTTTTAATGTTTTTTAAAGAAGTTTCTTCTGCTCATCAAAGGCTGTATCTATTTGATCAAAAATACAGGAAAAAAAATTATTTTGTGAAATATTATTGCAATTTAAAATTTCTATTTCTATTAACAATTTTCTATTTTAATATACTTTAAAATATTATTTATTTCTGTGATCAAAGCTGAAGTTTCAGCATCATTACTCTTCAGTGTCACATGATCCTTCAGAAATCATTCTAATATGCTGATTTATAATCAATGTTGGAAACCATTGTGCTGCTTCATATTTTTTGGGGGGGATTCTCTGATTAATAAAAAGTGAAAAAGAACAGCATTTATTTAAAAAAGAAATTTTGTGTTACAATATACAACGCTATTTAAAAGTTTGGGGTCAGTACATTTTTTCTTTCTTTTTTTTAAAGAAATTAATATATTTTATTCAGGAGGGATGTGTTAAATGAATAAAAAGTCATAGTAAAGACTTATATTGTTAGAAAAGATTTCTATTTTGAACCAATGCTGCTCTTTTTAACTTTTAACTTTTTAACTGAAAACTCAGCGCTGCGTCACAGAAATAAATTCTATTTTAAAGTATATTAAAATAGGAAACCAAATTGCAATAAGATTTCACAATATTACTGGGGTTTTTTTCTGTATTTTTGATCGAATAAATACAGCCTTGATGAGAAGAAGAGAAACATAAAAAATCTTACTGATCCCAAACTTTTGAGCGGCAGTGTATGTATTTTAGTACTGAATGAAATATATTTATTAGTAATTTCACATATTAACATTTCTCTTGATTTGCCTCAGATTTGTTCATTGTGTCACAAAGCATTGGGTTTGCGTTCTCTGTGAAGGATACTGTGTGATTTTGCTTTTGATTTTCGCCAGACCCAGTTACTTTATTATGCATATAATAACACAGACTTTGTGTCAAGAGTGGACCTACGAGGCATTAAGATGCGTTTAGGTAGATGGCTCGCTATGTTTCAGAAAAGCTACTGTCATTTATCTCTGTTCCATATTGCAGACGTTGCACCGCCAGGATTTGACTGCTGTAACCAGAGTCAGAGACAGCGCAACTAAAGCTCTGTGAACTGCTGAGCGATAGAAACCAGAGTCCTCAGTAGTGAAATATTTACCGATTCCTGCAGGTGCAAGCGCAGCCAAACCCAGGAAGCCCATTAATATTTTATACACAGGCTGTTGTGCTTATGTGACTATATATCTATCTAGCTATCTATCTATCTATCTATTGTCTGTCTGTCTGTCTGTGGTGATATATAATACCACACAACCTTAAATACTTCACCTGACATAATATCAGTAAATAACAGTAAAAATGTTTTATCCTCTCTCCAGACCATACATGTCCATTGGAACATTACGGGACCAGGTGATCTACCCCGACTCTCTAGACGACATGCATGACAAGGGTTACAGAGACAAGGACCTGGAAGTTATTCTGGACATTGTCAATCTAAACCACATTGTTACCCGGGAAGGAGGTTTGTACATGTAATTCCTACTTAAGCATTACTAAAGTGTTTCACCATTTCAATCTCTTTTTGATCCTTGAAAGAATTATTGTGTGCTGTGTAATAGGATTCCAGTTTTTTGAGCCAGCTTTCCACCAATTAAAAAGGCCATTTTGTCATTTATTTTGATAAATAAATAAACTATTCCACTATTACAAAAGCATTTTGGAGGTAATTCACTACTGTGTCTGTTTACAGGGTGGGATGCTGAGCTGGACTGGAAAGATGTTCTTTCTGGAGGCGAGAAACAGCGTATGGGCATGGCACGCATGTTTTACCACAAGTAAGATGTCGTTGCACATATTGTTTTAATGTATTTTAATTGAATTTAAATAATAATAATAATAATAATTGATGCATTTTTTCAGGCCTAAGTATGCTTTGCTGGATGAGTGCACCAGTGCGGTCAGCATTGATGTAGAGGGTAAAATATTTCAGGCTGCAAAGGATGCTGGTATCTCCTTGCTGTCCATCACCCATAGACCCTCACTATGGTAAGAAACATAAAACTTTACATTTCTTAAAATTAATCTTGAAAGAAGGGACTGTATCACATAAATTAATTATGTTATTCTAATTAATTCTGATTGATTAATCAGTATTTGCATGAAATATGCCCCCTTCCAAAAAAAAAAAATTTGTGGACCACAAAACCAGTTATAACTGTATTTTTTTTTTTTTTTTTTACTGAGATCATATGTAATCTGAAAGCTGAATAAATAAGCTTTCCATTGATGTATGTTTTGTTTTTGTTTTTTTATGATAGGACAATATTTGTCTGAGATACAACTATTTGAAAATCTGGAATCTGAGGGTGCAAAATAAATCAAATTATTGAGAAAATCGCATTTAAATTTGTCCTTAACAATGCATATTACTAATCAAAAATTAAGTTTTGATATATTTACAGTAGGAAATTTACAAAATATCTTCATATATTTTATTTTCATATTGCATTAAATGAATGATCTCTCTCTGAAAGTATAGTAGTATTTATTTATATAAATGTAAATATTTAGTTGGGAATTGTTGTGAATGAGTTTGCATAAAGGAACATTTTACCAGTTACTACAGCAAAAAATGTATGGAATGCATTGTACACACATACACTATATATTAGATTTCATCAAATAATGTAACTTCATACTCTTCTCACCCATCCTCAGGAAATACCACACACACCTGCTGCAGTTTGACGGGGAGGGCGGCTGGCGGTTCGAGCAGCTGGATACAGCCACACGACTCTCACTGACGGAGGAAAAACAACGCTTGGAGTCTCAGCTCGCAGGCATCCCTAAGATGCAGCTCAGACTGAATGAACTGTGTAAGATCTTGGGCGAAGATTCGGTTCTAAAGACGGTGGAGAACAAGGATGAGGACTGAAAGAAACTGGAGATGCTTGATGTTCAGGAAAACTTTTGGTACTTTTAATATTTTAGCAATGATTTTAACATTTGATGTGTATACATGACAATTCGATACTGAAATTGGAGTTTAATAGGAATTGTAGAAACAGTTCCCTTTTGTTTTTTGTTTTTATATAATTTAGTTTTGTTTTCTTTGTTTGCTTTTTGTTTTTGTTCATTTGTTTTATTTATTTGTTTATGTTATATTTTTGTTTTGCTGTTTCATTTTATTTTACTTTTTTGTTTGTTTATATGTTTTTATTTTGATGTCATTTTTTTTGTTTGTTTGTTTGTTTGGGGGTTTTTTTGCTTGGAATTTTCTTATTTTGGTTATATGTTTTCAGCACTTTATTGATCCTATTGCCCAAATATTTATAAATTATGTCTCAAATTATGTATTTTTCCTTTCCTGGATTAATTCTTTCAGCTAGTTATTATTTAGGTAGTGTACTTCAAAGGATGTATTGCTCATTTGTTTATTGATATTTTAACCTAAACAACTTTCCTCCATATCCGGAAACAAAAACATGGCATCCTGTGGTAACAACAATAGTGATCAAACTTTTTTTTTTTTAACTATACATTTAGTAATGGAAAATCATGTAGGTCATTTACAAAACAAGCTTTTACACAATCAACCTTTGAAGAACATAGAAATAGAAAATGAGATGAGACTATCTATAGGTCATTGTGTGAGTCAGCAAGAGAGCTCTGGGTTTAAGACAGCAGGTTTCTGGTTTTCTGAACAAATACAATATGCTGGATACACACAGTGAGGGCACAGGACACAGCAGGTGGTTCTGTTGTGTCCACACTGAGCTGACAAACAGACAGAGAATGTGTGATTCTGGGTCACCGGACTAGGCGAGAAACATGTTCGTCATCATGTTTTAGATTTGTTTCTCAGTTCTACTATTTCATGTCAAGTCGTATTATTAGGTTGTTTCAAAATGTATTGCACATACTCCATGTCTTTTCATTCAGACTGATATACTGTGAAGTTTGTCTGACAGCTGTGATGTGTTTATCTTTAATACATTTTTAAACTTTTTCATTCTAATACTGAATTTCATTTGTGTTTATTTTTGATTATTATTATTTTGTTGGAAGCCCTACTTGGTTATATTTCATTGACTAGTTCACTAGTCTTTGTGAGCAAATACAAAAACTATGCCGGTCTCAAAATTACTGTTATTTTTTTAAAGAACGCAAATTTAACCAGAAGCTTAAATGTGCACTCCTATGATGTGCGTATTACAAATATTAGTCAAGTTTTGATCTGCATCCCAAAAATGTAAAATTTTTTGATATTCCATTGTCACTTGACATTAATACCTATGGAATATGCTGACCTAGGTTGAAGAATAGCTTACTAGGACTTAGGGGGCATAAAATCACTAGGTTAAGTAAAGTAAACACAAAGAGGCCTCTGGATAGTACTTGTACTGATGTACAAATTAAACAAAATTACTGCATTTTAAGAAACTACTGGTGAAGAAAATTAACTGTTTCTTGTTTGTATAACTCCTTGCCCATATTCTAAGTTATGTTTTTTAACCAATCTGATTTTTTTGTTAATATACTTGAACTATATGTGAATGAGGTTTGACTATGTCAAATATGTCAACAATCAACAAACTACTAAAATCAGCCTGTAAATAAAATGTTACAATCAAAAACATAAAAAGATTGTGATTTGTGAAATCTATCTATCTATCTATCTATCTATCTATCTATCTATCTATCTATCTATCTATCTATCTATCTATCTATCTATCTATCTATCTATCTATCATCTATTTATCTATCTATCTATCTATCTATCATCTATTTATCTCGATAGATCGATCCATCTGTCATAGAAACAGTTTATTTATTATTTGTTAGTTTGTATTTAGTTTTGTTTCACTTTTTATAGTTTTTGCTTTTATATTGTTGTACAATTTTGTTTTGCTTTTTATAGTGTTTTTTAGTTATTATTTTCTTTTTGTTATTATTTCTTATTGCTTTCAGCACTTTATTCAACCAATTATCAAAGAACATCTATCTATCTGTCTGTCTGTCTGTCTGTGTCTGTCTGTCTATATCTATCTCGATTGATCGATCAATCTGTCATAGAAACAGTTCTCTTTATTTATTATTTGTTTGTTAGTTTGTATTTAGTTTTGCTTCACTTTTTATAGTTTTTGCTTTTTTTATTGTTGTACAATTTTGTTTTGCTTTTTATAGTGCTTTTTTAGTTATTATTTTCTTTTTGTTATTATTTCTTATTGCTTTCAGCACTTTATTCAACCAATTATCAAAGAACATCTATCTATCTGTCTGTCTGTCTGTCTGTCTGTCTATATCTATCTCGATTGATCGATCAATCTGTCATAGAAACAGTTTATTTATTATTTGTTTGTTAGTTTGTATTTAGTTTTGCTTCACTTTTTATAGTTTTTGCTTTTTTTATTGTTGTACAATTTTGTTTTGCTTTTTATAGTGCTTTTTTAGTTATTATTTTCTTTTTGTTATTATTTCTTATTGCTTTCAGCACTTTATTCAACCAATTATCATAAAACATCTCAAGTTCAAGTTGAGCTTTATTGTCATTCTGCTACATGTGTGGACATATAGTGGAACGAAATGTCGTGTCTCGCAGGACCACGGTGCTACATACTAGTTAGACATGAGATACACATACAGCAATGCAAATATAGGAAAAAAAAACAAAAAAACAAAAAACACAATAGGGCTATACAACAGTTTAACCATCTGACTATACATATACTATAAATACTATAACTACTATACCTAGTTGACTACACATACACAAACTGAGACTGTACAAGAACTTTACATAAATACTGTACATGAAATAGTGCTAAAGAGATATTTGTACATGAAATTGTGCAGGAAATATATATTTTTTACATTAAATTGTTCAGAAGAGAGATTTTGTGGGAAGCAGCGCATAGTGCAAAAGAGTTAGTAGTGCAATGCTCCAGTAAACATTATTTTGTAGTGCAATATTCAAGTAAACATATATTATCTTATTGAGTCTTTGTTGCAGGGAGTGTTTATAGAAAGTGTCTAGTGTGCATATAGTGGGACGAGTGCGTTACTACAGGTGGTTTGTATAGCCCACTCACCTGTGTGTAGCACACCCAGAATTGCACTATCTATCTATCTATCTATCTGTCTGTATGTCTGTCTATCCTTCTCTATCTCAATTGATCAATCAATCTGTCATAGAAACAGTTATCTTTATTTATTGTTTGTTTGTTTGTTAGTTTGTATTTAGTTTTGTTTCACTTTTTTATTGTACAATTTTGTTTTGCTTTTTATAGTGTTTTTTTTTTGTCATTTTCTTTTTGTTATTATTTCTTATTGCTTTCAGCACTTTATTCAACCAATTATCAAAGAACATCTATCTATCTGTCTATCTGTCTGTCTGTTTCTTTATTATTTGTTTGTTAGTTTGTATTTAGTTTTGCTTCACTTTTTATAGTTTTAGCTTTTTTTATTGTTGTACAATTTTGTTTTGCTTTTTATAGTGCTTTTTTAGTTTGCCATTTTCTTTTTGTTATTATTTCTTATTGCTTTCATCTATCTATCTATCTATCTATCTATCTATCTATCTATCTATCTATCTATCTATCTATCTATCTATCTATCTATCTATCTATCTATCTATCATACGTGCAATACTGTGTATGTCCAAAAGGAGGCGCTGTAAGATTCATTCTTTCTGTCTCTGTAGGTAACCAGCAGTTACAAGAGTATTCAAGAGGTTTGTGCTGTAATCTTTAAACGTAAGTTAAAACAAAACGGATGAATGAATGAATGAAATAAGGAGCAAAATATACACGTATATTGTACTGGGTATTTTATTGTATCGGAAATGTTTTGTATATTATATATATTGTATTGGATAATTTGCATGTCCCAAGCAAGCCACCTATGCTGTCATGTGTGGTTTTGTTGTAGAGAGGAGGGCGTGGCCTGACGCGCACGATGAGGGCGTGGCATGGTGATGTCATCCTCAGGAGAGCGTCGCTGTTCAGCGCAGATGATTGTGTGCGTGAGCGCAGTTAGACATGTAACGCGCTGCGCCGAACACGAGATGATTTATTTCATATTTGCATTATTTTCCTGTCAGAAGAGCACCCGTTTGGATTATTTGAGCTTTATAATGGCAGAATAGACGCCGGGAGGGACGCTCTGTTTGTGTCTGCTTCTTAAGCCGATAAAGAAAAGGAAATTCAGCTATATTTATCTCTTGTGTCCTGACCGAGAACATGTCTTCGGGACAAGATGAGAGCTCAGTGCGCGTGGCTGTCAGGTATACGAATATACATTTTTATATTTCATGTAATATATTGAAGAGACTATAAAGTCTCACTGATGCTCCGTATGGGCCCGCCTCTTATGTACCTGCTACAATGTCACACCATCATCAGGGCTTTATTTTCTGCACGAGCGCATTGTGTTTACGTAAACGCCAAATGTTTAATAAATATAAGATTATATGCATGCACGTGGCATTATTTTTTTACCCTATTTACCTTAGCCAATAAGTCAGGCTCTAGGGCCTTATTGTGTTGATAAACATCTGATGTAGAATTAAAGTGTTAGTTAATTAGCTACTGTTTTACAGTAATATACGATTAAATGCGTTATCGATTACATAGATTTTAGATATAGATTTTCTTTTCTTTTTTCCATCTGTTCATATCTGACTTCTATTGATTAAGAGGTGGTCAAAACTGTTACTTTATGTTTTATGTTACAGTATGGCTGTAAGGCCTTATTATGTTTATATTGTAGGCTACTCTTAATGTTTAATAGATATATAAGACTAAGCGAATATAAGATTATGAAATGTCTTTTCACTTACTCTTCTGATTATTAAACAGGCCCAGATCATTATATTCATACTTTATTATAGGATTTAGGTTGTCATTTTTTTTATTCTCAACCAGTATTTGTTTGTTTCCTTCTTGTGCACTGATTTGAATATATTGTGTAAGATGACATACACACATCTATTTTATTATTTTAACTTATTTTACTCTCTTTTTGATGCTGTATTTATGCTTTATGACCTTGCTGTGTTTATAAACATGGACTCAATGTTTTATATGAAAATATATAATTAAATGCTCACATATATCTTTTCCTTCATTTTTCTATATGTTTAGTTCTATTGATCAAAGTAACAAATCTGGGCCCAGGTTACTATAACTTAAATTACAGTAAGTCTGTGGGGCCTGTTATGATTATAATTAATATGCATGTTTTATTTTATATGTATATCTGAGATTTTATCTGAATACATTATTCTACTGAGGTCTCTTGAGCTGAAGTGGGGCTACATCTCACAATTTAATACTGTAATCAAGGTTTTTGGGTCACATTTTTATTGTTTTATTGCTTGAGCAAATACCTTTGATTGTATGTTAAAGGGATAGTTCACTCAAAACATTCAATTCTGTTGTGTACTCATCCATATATAATTTCAGAAGATTTGTTTCTTCTGTGAAACACAGAAGAATATATTTTGAAAGTCTAATGTCTGTAGTTTGGACCTCATTGACTTCTATTGTATGGACAAAAATAGTTGACTCATTATTCAAAATAGATTGTTTGTGTTTCACAAGTAGCGTTATTAGTATCATTTATATACTATCATAATATTTAATAATGTTTGAGTTAAGTTTTTACTTTTTGTATTTCTATTTAGCTTTAATTTAATTTTATTTCAATTTTATCTTAGTAATTTTAGTACTTCAACTTAAACCTATTTTAGTTGCCGATGCAACAGGATTCATCTTATTTTATTTCACCTTTACTTTAATTTACTGAAAACATTTGAATAGTTTTAGCGACCAATAACAACACTGGTTCCACCAAAGAAAGAAAATCATATAGGTGTGGAACAACATGGTGAGTAAATTATGACAGAATGGGGGAACTATCCCTTTAAGTACTCTCTGCAGTTAAAGTCTATGTGGGATAATATCTTGAAAATGATATCATCATCTTCATTAAACACATCCTTTTGTGACCAAACTGAAAGGACTCACAGACTGCTTCTTTTTTTGTGGTTGGAAAAGGCTCTGTTGAAAAACAAAGGCCGTCTATATGCTCATGTTACATTGTTCTGATAGGCCTCAGGAGCTCTGGTTACTGGAGCTGACAGACTTTGACCTGCAGCTCAGTTTGCTCAACATTTGGACTTAGGCCTAATGTCATTCACTCCACCTCTCTTTATTCTTCTGTCAGATTTCTATGAAGGCATCGTGTTTGCGTATGAAAGCCTGTCAGAGAGAGAACTTTAAATGTTCTAAAACAGGTGCAGGATCCATTGTGAACACATGGAAATGGTTTTACTTACTACATGGACAATCTGAGAGTTGATTTTTTGGCTTTTATTGATGACAGAGGAAGGAAGTGAATATATTGTTTACAGAAAATTTGAATGGTACTGTGTTTTAAAATAGTCACAAGTCTGATCTTGAATGTTTTTGTTAGGCATTTGGATAGTCCAGTACAGATCACATGAGTGTGTTAATCTGTCAAACTGAGTTTAAGTAAGCAGGTCACGCTTACAACCATGCTTTTTTGGACATTTACCATGGCCACGTATCTTGGCCGATGAATTGCAAGCATGTAGACCCGTTGTTTGGGGGCTGTAGAGATTTCTTTAGATGTCTGCAACATTAAACTGAATTTATTATTTAAATAGCTACTGTTGCTATAAATGCAATATTTTTGCTATCTTTAACTAACATTCTCCTATAGGACCAGATTTACTAAACGGGGCAAATTAGTGTTAGAGCGCAATTCCATAAAAGCGCCGATGGTAGTGGAAAATTCAGATGAATCGCCTTCGATAATGAACGCGATATTGCGTAGCTTGTCAATGAACTACGGCTCTGTGTATTAAATGGCGCTCTATTTGAAAACAGGTGATGGAGATTTAGCGCTAATCACGGAACCGGCTTTACTGATGAGATGCGCATGAATATCGTGTTCGCTATCGCCCAGTCCTATAGCGCACATTAAAAAACACAGATGCAGCCAGATCATTTCCACAATGACCCGCGCAATCTACCAAGAGCAGCGCACTTTACAGCCTGCTTTGAGACATTATTTTTTGGCCGTTAAATAATGCCGCAAATGCCAGTAATATGACGAGCGCAAATGTTAGTAAATCGCGTTGCGTGATTCATTGCAACTGCTACAAATGCATATTCATAAGGTCAGGCGCAAAAATAACTGTGTCCATGCCTTTTCAACGCTAATTCCTCACTGCGTGTCTTTAGTAAATCCTGCCAGTACTATTTTAACGCCAAAAGATGGTTTGCGCTGGCGCAAGCTGTTAGTAAATCTGGCCCTAATTTAGCTAATTTTGTAGTGGCAGTTTAGGTAATGCTATAGTTTAGCTAACATTTAGCCTAGTAGTATTTAAAATTTAGTATTTAATTTGGATAATTTAGTAGAAGCAGTTTCAATAACATCGTAATTTAACTTTACTTTCGGTAATTTAGCTAATATGGTAGAAGCAACTATAGCTACTGCTATATTTTAGCAAATGGAAACATTTCAGATAATAGAATAGTTTAGCTAATGCTTATTAGTTTAACTGGAAATAGTTTAGCTAATGCTATAGTTTAGTTAATGTTTAGTAGTTTAGTAGTAGCAGTTTTGCTAATGCAATATGCAATATACTATGGCGCCCCTTGTGGCAAAACTGAGATTGCAACACATACAGCTTTATGAATTACTTGATGCGTTTCAGTACACAATGTGTGAAATCAAACAGCCATAATTAGGAGCGTGCATGTGTAAAGTATGTTCAGGCCTTAAGAAGTTGCTTGTGTTGACATAAGCCACATTTCCAGTTTCTTACAGTATATCTCACTCACCGCAAAAGCCTAAAGGTTCAGCCTGCAGATATCACAGTGTTTGTTCAAGCTTGTACTGTATATCTCGGAATTGCTTTAAGGAATGTCTTTAGACTGTATATCAGTGGCTTTTCTCTCCACTGGGAATGACATCAGTGTTTTAGTGGCTGACTCAGCATCATAAAGACAGTAGCAGTCTTTATGTCCTTTTAAAATAAAGTAACGGTCAAAGGCCCTGATATTTAATTGGAATGATTGGAAGACAATCCATCATTCTGCTTTATTTGTGAGTCCAAAGTCATGGCAACTGTTTAATTATCATTACGTCAATGACAGTATCTCTTGTTTGTGAAACCACGTCTGATGAGGCTCAAAGCCGTGTGTTTTTACTGGTTAGAAACACACATGATTTTGTAACCTTAGTAATTTTTAGTTTATCCAGGCTGCGGTTAGTTGTTGATATAGTACCAGTCTCTACCTGTTACACTGTTGCTTTCTAAAGCACTTAATTTAGCTTGTGTTCAGAGACTCTTGGATTCATTAATCTATTGTTCTCCAAATTTGAAATTTAACAGATTTCTGATGCACAGAGAGATGCTGCTCATTGGGAACATCTTTAATAAGTCACAGCTGGTTTATGTTGAATTTTGGGTTGACAGACATTCAAACTACAACCTATCAAGGGCCATTTATGCTTGTGAAAATGTCCGCATATTTATGCTGAATATGTTTAATCCATATCTGTAAGTTAAATGTAGATGTAAAATATGAATATATATATATATATATATATATATACATATATTGTCAGTGCACTTTCCACTTGACACATTAGTCTTGAGTTTGTAATTGACACTAAAATGTGGAACAGATTAGTTTTTTCCTTTATTATGCTGCTTTAGTGCCACTGCCACATTGAAAAAATGAGAATAAACTTTTTATGAAAATAAAGTTGTATTGTTGCATGAATAAAGCCAGAAAAATTAGGAGACTGAAGTAATTTTAAATTGTCAAAAAAGTACTTAGAAATTAAACAAAATATTATGAGAAAACGCATGATTAACACTATAGGAATAGGATTTAATTTCATAATGGAATTCTACACATTTATTCTACAGTTTATTCTCAAACTATTTAAGATTATATCTCATTATAGTGCAAGCTTATTCTTAAAACTTCATGACTTTACTCTGACTCCATACTTAATAAAGACCTATAATGGCATTATTCTCAAAGCATTAAAATTTTAAACGTGGCACTAAACACTTGTCATACTACTTTGAGCTGAAAGCATTTGTCAGCATGTTTGTTAGGGCTTACATGTATAGGTTTGAGCAGTTCTCTTGTGGCCTGTAAGATTCCACCACTGGTATATTCAATACCACCGGTCAGAGCATTAATATTTTAAGCCTCTGGTCTTAACAACGAGGTGCTTTGTGGAATTACTCTCTGAGTCTGTTGAATTTGTCTGAGGTTTATGTTGCAGATGAATGTATCTCTGTTTGCTTATGGCATGCATGTAGTTTATTACTTATTTGACCTTTTCTTATTATTTTTAGGTTGAAAGGTAGTGTGGCAAACGTCTGTTATTGAGCAACTGAATCACAACTTCAGATTTACACCCTTTCCTTTGGTTAAAATTTCACCATAGTCATAAGATGCAAAGCAGCCAGTTTGGCTGCCTTCTGCACAAGTGGGTCAATAAGCAGTAAAGCAGTTTTGTTCAAATATTAAGTATTTGAAAATGTATCTCATGATGTCATGTGGTAATTCATGATATTTATAATATTAATACTACAGTCAGAAAATGTATGTGTCTACAGCTGCATTTATTTGTTTACAAATACAGTAATATTGTGAAATATTGTGCAATTTATGAGAACTTGTATACAGTCATGGCCAAAGATATCAGCACCCTTGCAATTCTGTCAGAAAATGCAACCCTTGTCTCAGAAAATTGTTGCAGTTGCAAATGTTTTGGTACTCGCATGTTTATTTTTATTTTTATTTTTTGGCATTGGAACAACACACACACACACAAAAAAAAAAAAAAACAGAGAAGAAAAGTCAAATCTGATACAATTCCACACAGCACACAAAAAATGCACTGGACAAATTATTGGTACCCTTAACTTAAGCACCCCTTTTGGAAAAAAAAACTGAAATCAGTCGCTTCCTGTAACCATGAATGAGTTTCTTACACCTCTCTCCTGGAATTTTGCAAACTGCTCCAGGTCATTCAGATTTGAAGGATGCCTTCTCCCAACTGCTGTTTTGAGATCTCTCCACAGGTGTTCTGTGGGATTCAGATCTGGACTCATTGCTGGCCATTTCAGAACTCTCCAATGCTTTGGTTGTAACCATTTCTGAGTGCCTTTTGAAGTGTGTTTCGGGTCATTGTCCCAAGACCCATTACTTCTGGTGGAGACACAGCTTTCTGACACTGGCCACTACATTGTGCCCCAAAATTATTTGGTAATCATCAGATTTCATGATACCGTTCACACAGTCAAGGCATCCAGTGCCAGAAGCAGCAAAGCAACCCCAAAACATCTTTGAACCTCCACCATGTTTGACTGTAGGGACTGTGTTCTTTTCTTTGAAGGCCTCATTTTTTTTCTGTAAACAGTGCCATGATGTCCTTTACCAAAAAGCTCTACTTTTGTCTCATCGGTCCACATTACGTTCTCCCAGAAGCATTGTGGTTTTGTCACATAAGTTTTGGCAAACTCCAGTCTTGCTTTTTTATGCCTTTGTGTCAGCAGTGGTGTCCTCCTGGGTCTCCTACCATAGCGTCCCTTTTCATTCAGATGGCGACAGATAGTGCGAGCTGACACTGTTGTACCCTGTGTCTGCAGATCAGCTTGAATTTGTTTGGAAGTTAATCGGGGTTCTTTATCCACCATTTGAACAATCCTTCGTTGTAATTTTTCATTAATTTTGCTCTTCCGTCCACGTCCAGGGAGGTTAGCTACAGTGCCATGGGCTGTAAACCTCTTGATGGACACAGGAACATTAAGATCTCTGAAGATGGACTTGTAGCCTTGAGATTGTCCATGGTTTTCCACATTTTTTTCTCTCAAATCCACAGACAACTCTTTACACTTCTTTCTTTTCTCCATGCTCAGTGTGACACACAACACAAAGGTTGAGTCAACTCTTCTCCATTTTAACTGGTGTAAGTGTGATTACTATATTGCCCACACCTGTTACTTGCCGTAGGTGTGTCTAAATACAAATTTACAATACAAGCATCCCATGCTTGAAAAGCAATTATTTCTTACAATTTTGACAAGGTGCCAATAATTTTGTCCAGTCCATTTTTTAGTTCTGTGTGAAATGTTATCAAGTTTGACTTTTCTTCTCAGTGCAAACAAAAACAATAAGCATGTGAATACCAAAACATTTTCAATTGGAACAATTTTCTGAGAGAATTGCAAGGGTGCCGATATTTTTGGCCATGACTGTGTGTGTATATATATGTGTGTAGTTATTTTTTTATTTTTTTTATTCCTGTGATGGCAAAGCTGAATTTTCATCAGCCATTACTCCAGTTTTCAGTGTCATATGATCCTTCAGAAAACATTCTAAACACCCAAACTTTTCAATGGTATGGTTTCAACCAAAACTTTTAGCAGCACAACATATAAGAAATCAGCATATCGTAATAAGGATCATGTGACACAGAATACTGGAGTTATAATGCTGAAGATTCAGCTTTGCTATCACAGGAATAAAATAAATTGTAAAAATATATTGTAATAAAAAAATATATATATATATATTTTCAAATGTAATAATATTTCACACTGTTTTTAACTGTATGTTTTATCAAATAAATGCAGCCTTTGATGAGCTTAACAGATTTATTTCAACAATAATAAAAAAAAAAATCATAATTATTCCAAACCTTTGACCCATAGTACATGAAAGATACATAAAATGCAATTGCAGTATGCACCATGTCTTTAACCATTATATCCTTGTGAGTATCCTGACTGGCATAATGTGCAGATTTTCAGAAAATAAATGGGTGGACTAGATTAAATCAAGAGCTCCACCTTCTGTGCAACCCAAATTGATTTTTTTTTTTTAGGTTTTCTCATGATTATTTATGAGCCAGCTGAGTAGAACCAACCCTAGAAACCATCTGTCATGTGAATTGATGAGTTAGCACACTCACGTGCACACTGGGTTGGGTGGTTGAGTATACAAAGACGATGGCATTAGTACAGATGCTTTAATGTTTACTTAAGCATGGGAGGCATCTGTGCACATGTTACATGCCTTGTTGAGCAGTGAGACACAACAATTTCCACCACAGCTGTTCTGAAAAGCCAAAGATATGTATAATATCTTTCTCCTGTCACTTGGTCTCTTATTTGGCTCTTTTTCCATCCCTTTGTTTCCCACATATAATTTATCTAGTTTAAATAGAAAAGTACTTTTATTTAGGCCCTTCTTCATAAAGATATCTTGCGTTAGATAGCTTGTGTTTTGCTTTTGAAATAGCAAATGTGCTGATTATGGACACAGTTTATAAAAAGACATTATTAGGAACAGGTCCATTTTCTAAGAAAAAATGTCAAGGCTTAAACTATAAATGCATAAAATCAAGTATTTTAGCATTCCAAATCAGCACACTTTACCTTTAAATATCTCTGTTCCAAAAGCAACTGATTCTTTCCATGTATAATTGTTGATGTTTTGTGCCGATGAGCTCATGGGAGCAAATGTGGGTGGATGTTTTGGGTCCTTGTTTTCATCAGTTGTCATCTTTTTTGCTCCTGCTTGACCCTCAGGGCGGCAGTCAGCCAACATCACAGTCACCTGTGGCCTTCCTGTCCATAACCTTACATGTGTGCAGTGAGACCTGTGAGCAGGCATTTAGCCAGAATGGACATTTCCTGTATGTTCAAGTCAAGCTAACTTAATTTGCACTTTCCAGAGCGATCGAGCGCAGCTGATGCTGTAAAAATACTCCCCCATTTTTAAAATACACAAGAGACACGCTCATCCTGACAGGATGTTAAAAAGGTGTCAGAGTTTGAAACAATTTAAGCTTTATGTGCAACATCTGTTACATGCAGAAGATTAACACAGAAAATAATTTTGATTCATTCAGTAGTTTGTAAAAAGCTATGCAAAGCGTTTACATTAGAAGACAATTAGTGCTGTCAATTGATTAATCGCGATTAATCGCATCCAAAATAAAGATTTTTGCTTATGTGTGTGTGCTGTGTATATTAATTATGTATATATAAATACACGCACATGCATGTATATATTTAAGAAAAATATGTTATGTTTATATATTAAATATATTTATATGTAAGAATATAAATACATGGATGCGATTAATCATTTGACAGCACTAAATACAATGGACATAAAACCCTGATTTGTTTGGTTTTATTTTCTAGCAGTGCACATTAAACTTAAAAACAGAAAACAAGAAAGAAAACAAAGAAAACAAGCTTGTTTGTGCCTGTTTATTTGGCCATTTAAATGAAATCCTCAGTAAAACATTATAGAAGCCCTGAAATTCAAAACTAATCTATGCAAAGCCAACACTTTAATCAGGCTTTTAATCAGGACAATACAACACAGATAAAGTGATAGTTTTGTTGACTGTTCAAGGATAGCAAACGGAAAATGAAGGTGGGGAAATCCTCCCATCCCATTTCTGTCTCCTATGCACTCGCCGTGGTCACTCATTTACCCAGGAATATTCTGTTCCTGCTTGGGTTGCAGAACCTTAGATGACCTTTCATTGAATTTGAACTATCCAGAGTTACAGAAAAAGGCGATTTCCATGAACAGGATGTTTTTTACAGCAGTTCCGTGTAGAGTTTAGTGATCATGTTTCTTTTCTGCAATGTTTGAATAGTCAGTGCATACACATATGCAAAGGTAATCGTGTAGTCTCACGTAGCCAGAATTTTGACTGTCAGCAAGTCTGGGCTGCTGTGCAGTTTCATACTCTATCCAAATATGCAAACACAGACTTACTGTAAATGCAATGCATTGTAAGACCAATAGAGTTACCTTCCAATGTCTATGTCAATTTTTGGCGAGATGTGAAATATGTACCAATAAGTACACATCACTGCAGTTTCCAAAAGAAATGAACACTAGAGGCAGTAAAACTCAGACGCCTTTTATTCCTTTTCACGCAAATTTACAGAGTTTCGATTAATAAAGTGTAATTTTCGCACAATTTATATGCGTTTTTATATCAGTTTCGCATTGTCAACACTATCGGGTAGGTCTAGGGTTAGGTTTGGTGTAGGGCATATTTCCAACACGATAGAGCTTTAATTTTTACGGACAGTCCCCGGATATTTGAATTCTGAACCACCGCAATACGTACCTTTATCAACTAGGGGTGTCCCCGAATAGTCGACGATTCGATGCTTCGATTCGAGGAGCCTGATTCGACTCCCAATCTCTCAGTCGAATATTCGTGGGGTGTTATTATTATCATGCCATTTTGGCTATATGGGGGTGCTCAGTGTCTGATTTCACATCGAACTACCGGTTTTCTCCCAAAAAAGTTAATGTACAGCCTATTATGATAATGCTGTAAATAAGAATATTAAAAGAAAGAGGCTTTAAATAAATATTTTAAGGTGCGTGAATAAATCCAACTTCCCCTATTGATTTAAGTTTCGCTTTCTAACCTGTCACCGACAGAGGAGCATTTTTGGCGGCAGGGATTTAAATCTTCAACAAGACTCAAACTGACACAGGCAGAGTGAAAGACTGGATTTTTTTTTTTTTGATCAGGTAGGGTATAAGTGATTTCAAAACGTTTCAGTCTGTTTATTTGTATCGTGTATATCTCGTATAAGATGCATTTGGTTGAGTTACGTTACAGTAAAGCGCTTCATTGTAGTACGGCGATTATCTCTTCAGTGCACGGTGCGAGCAGGACAACAATGCAGAATATTAATAACTATGACTGGCACTGTCATATATTGTACATAGCATTATAATGAGAACACTATTATAATAAAACGCTGCGATTTTTTTTTTTAGTGTTTAGTTGTGTTTCTGCATGTTATTGCGTGAAGAACGCGTCCACAAAAGGAGTTCATTCAGAGCCGCGCAGACACGTTCAAGTGCATTCGGGGCATTTTGTGCAGATAGCCTATAAGTGGTAATATTAACGTTATGTTATATAAATAACGAAGCGTATTCTATGTGAGATAAATGAGTTAAATCCCATTTATTAAAAACCTGCTGCTTCATTCTATTGGTCCTCTTCAGTGCGTATTGTAAAAAAAAAAAATGTTGTGAATTCTTAAGGGTTTCGTTGACGTTTAATATTAACTATATTTTAATCAAAACATAAAACATTATTTACCCCGTTTGTATCTGCAAGATGTCCGTTACACATTTTCCCTATGTATTTATGACTGTGGAATGTCTGAATTGATTCTTGGTAATGTATTTTGCCCCGCCCCCAAATATATGATTCGACTATCAATCGACTATCGGCATGATTCGAAAAATCCGATTCGACTATGAAAATCCTTAGTCGGGGACACCCCTAATATCAACGTAATAAAAACATGCCAGGGTTTACGTATTGAACCCGTGTTTTAGCGCCACTCAGTGGACATTTCTCTGTGAAACTGCGGTGAAACGTGCAGTGAGGTACTTAAAAACTTGCTAAAAAGTGCCCCCAGGTACGTTTATGCCATGAGACCAGGTAGTATTATTCAGCTAGGTAGCTATAAACACACAGTAATGTCTGTTATAGCGCCCTCTGTGGTAATCGTAAAAATTAAACATTATTTCTTTGCTATATAAATTCTGGGGTGCATTTCCTAACATCATTGTTAGTCAACTATTGTTCCGAATTCCGTTGTTACCAATATTGTGAATTTCGACGATTTGTTTAACTGGTTCGCAAACAGCATCGTAAATTAAAATTTAATTCAGGATCTTCACTTCTCTTTCAATAAAAACAAAAGAATAATGATAAAATAATAATAAGGATTATGTCTCATACCTAGCGGAAGTGTGAAAGGTTCTGTTTCCTTAAACTAGTTTGTCATGCATTTCTTTTTTAACACATTTACAGGTAAATCCTAGTATTTTCATTTTGCGATTAATCATGATTAATCACAGTCCATGACTGTGATTTAACACGATTACATTTTTTAATCGATTAATAGCACTACTTAATACTACTATAATCAATGGAATCCAAACCAATCAGTATGTTTATTAGTCAGACTATCCAGAATCAATGCAAAGGGTTAATCTGTGTTCTTGTGTGTTGACACTATGGAACACATTTGTACTATTTTACTGTAAACAAACACTGGAAATAAGACAATGTATTATTAATTAACTGATTCATTGATCCTGAATTGTGATTGCAGTTTTGAGGTTTTAGAAATTTTGGTTTTTGGCACCAATTCATGATGACCAAATACAGATTTATGGTAGCGTCTGTTCTCATCTCAAAAACAATCAATAAATCAGCTATAGTATCTCACAGAAGTGAGTACACCCCTCACATTTTTGTAAATATTTTATTATATCTTTTCATGTGACAACACTGAAGAAATGACACTTTTCTACAATGTGAAGTAGTGAGTGTACAGCTTGTATAACAGTGTAAATTTGCTGTCCCCTCAAAATAACTCAACACACAGCCATTAATGTCTAAACCGCTGGCCACAAAAGTGAGTACACCCCTAAGTGAAAATGTCCAAATTGGGCCCAATTAGACATTTTCTCTCCCCGGTGTCATGTGACCCGTTAGTGTTGCAAGGTCTCAGGTGTGAATGGGGAGCAGGTGTGTTAAATTTGGTGTTATCGCTCTCACTCTCTCATACAAGTTCAACATGGCACCTCATGGCAAAGAACTCTCTGAGGATCTGAAAAAAAGAATTGTTGCTCTACATAAAGATGGCGTAGGCTATAAGAAGATTGCCAAGACCCTGAAACTGAGCTGCAGCATGGTGGCCAAGACCATACAGCGGTTTAACAGGACAGGTTCCACTCAGAACAGGCCTTGCCATGGTCGACCAAAGAAGTTGAGTGCACGTGCGCAGCGTCATATCCAGAGGTTGTGTTTGGGAAAAATACGTATGAGTGCTGCCAGCATTGCTGCAGAGGTTGAAGGGGTGGGGGGGTCAGGCTGTCAGTACTCAGACCATACGCCGCACACGGCATCAAATTGGTCTGCATGGCTGTCGTCCCAGAAGGAAGCCTCTTCTAAAGATGATGCACAAGAAAGCCCACAAACAGTTTGCTGAAGACAAGCAGACTAAGGACATGGATTACTGGAACCAAGTCCTGTGGTCTGATGAGACCAAGATAAACTTATTTGGTTAAGAGGACTCCAGTGGCTACCTGAGAAGCTCTGGTGAACTCCATGCCCAAGAGGGTTAAGGCAGTGCTGGAAAATAATGGTGGGCACACAAAATATTGACACTTTGGGCCCAATTTGGACATTTTCACTTAGGGGTGTACTCACTTTTGTGGCCAGCGGTTTAGACATTAATGGCTGTGTGTTGAGTTATTTTGAGGGGACAGCAAATTTACACTGTTATACAAGCTGTACACTCACTACTTTACATTGTAGCAAAGTGTCATTTCTTCAGTGTTGTCACATGAAAAGATATAATAAAATATTTACAAAAATGTGAGGGGTGTACTCACTTCTGTGAGATACTGTATTAATGTGACTAGGAAATAAAATGTACTCATAATAGCACTCTAACAGGGTCATGTTTTTCCAGGGCAGGATGCATCAGCACTTACCCATCTGTCTCCATCTGCTGTATTGGATTTTTTTAAAATGTTTTTATGTTGCCAGTTCTGCTTAGTTTACTGTTTGAAATGAGTTCATCTGAGACATTTTAGAGGTCAAATGATCCCATATCAGACAAAATGGACCCTTGTACTGCTGGCTAATGACTAGATAAATGTTGGACCTGTAGAACATGGTCCAATCCACTTAAGCTACTGATCTTTTCCCTGGGAAAGAGGAGGCCGTGGAGATGTCTTTGTCACTGTAATCGCAGTAATGAGGCCGGTGGGTTGAGGTTAATGCGTTCAGTCAGAAGCTGAGCTTCATTTTATGCCTAGTGAACAATGTGTGACCCACCTCATGCATAACATTAGATAATGCTAATGTTCAGCTTTCCTGAGAAAATCCATTGAAAGTCCATTTCGACAAACATAAAGCTTCAAGAAGTTGTCAAATATGTCATTAAAAGTATTTCATATTAATCAAGTGGTCTGCAGAGTCACAGTTGTTTTATATAATGAAAAGATCAACTGAGGAAAAGAAGGAAAGTCATATGAGGTTTGAATTTTGATTAATTATTATTTTGTATTTGGAAAAATGTATTTGGAAAATCCAAATTTAATTCTTATTGACTGGACCAAATGATCATTTCAGACTTTTTATTTAGAGGTGGCATACATTTAATTCAACAGTGTGTCTTCTTAACTACATTATATTAAATAGTAATATATTAAACAATAGTATATAAAAAATAAGTAAATACAAACAAACAAAAATTAATTAATTAATTATATACTATATTACACATAATATTATATATAATAACGTGAATTCTAAGTGCAAAGTGCAATAGTATGAGCATTAATTACTCATTTCTTATAAAAATGTCTTGCTTGCATCTGTCCAAATAGAATCTCAAACAATCCTGTTTCAGATTAGCACTGGGTGTTCATTTGAACCTAATTTTCAAATCTGTCAGATGACTCACTAGAGTGTTTTGTGGACGCTTTTGAAATGGGAAATGTATTTCAGTCTCATAAATGTCTCTCAATATCTTTTAGAGTATGTATAATTACACATGCAGGGGCATAGTATGGGCTCACATTGACATAATTTGTGGTTAGGGGGTTCTTGGAGTGCATTTGGGTTTACAAGACCAATTTATATATCCTCAAGTCTTTAAAGATTTATAGTGGTCAGAGGTCGTCATTGTAATATGGCTTATTTTTGAGTTATGTGTTCATGTATCCCCTCTAAGCTGCATAGAATGCGCTGGCACACACGAGTAGCTCTGAAACTGAGAAACAAAGTTAACTCTTGAGTGACTGTATTTAGTATTTTAAAGGGTTTGGAGACGCAGGAGATGGCACTGGAAAAGACTAGACACACACAAGAGTGTTTGACTAGCATTACTGTCCTAAAAGTGACATCACAGCTGAAATAGCGAAAAGAAGCTTGCAGCTGGAAAATCATGTTAGGAAGAGAGGTTAAAAACAGAGTAGCACTGTTTAAATTATTAGGACACCGATTCAGTAACAGAATTGTACATAAAATATGCATACGAGCGTTTTCACAAACAAATCATGAACTTTTGTGCAACAAAGGTAAATAAAAAGCTACGGTAACATCACTGAAGAGCTCTCAACTTTACAGGAGACTCACATTTCTCTCAGACACTAATGCATTGAATCCTGGCGTCTCTAGAATGAGCAATCTTGCCAGGGTGAATTCTTTGTATTGCATATAAAGTACTGTACTACAGTTTATCTGGAAACCTTCATTCAGTATTCAACTAAATTTAGTATTCACTTTTATAAAAAAAAAAAAAAAAAAAAAGTATAAAGTTTATGCCATCCGCTGAAGTAACGGTAGCACTTATTACAGCACTTATTACATTTTACAGTTCTGTTCCTCGTGTGCATACTATGTACTTATTGTAGTAATTACAATAAATATGTACTAACTAGGTACTAACCCTGAATCTACCCCTAAACCTAACCCGGTGGCCCAGTAGTGCACAACAAAATGAAATTGCCACATCACAACGGAAACAAGCCGCAGCACAACAAAATCTCCACAACACAACGAAAACAAGTCGCGACACAACGAAAACAAGTCGCGACACAACGGAAACAAGCCGAAATTAGCACAATACAATGGAAATAATCCACAACACAACGAAATTAGCACAACACAATGGAAACAAGCCACAACACAATGAAAACAAACCGCAACACAACGGAAACAAGCTGTAACACAACGGAAACAAGCCACAACACAACAAAATTAGCACAACACAACAGAAACAAGCCACAACACAACGGAAACAAGCTGCAACACAACAGAAACAAGTCGCAACACAATGGAAACAAGCCACAACACGCTGAAATTAGCAATATAATGGAAATAAACCACAACACAACAAAATTAGCATATCACAACGGAAACAAGTCGCAACACAATGAAATTAGCACAACACAATGGAAAAAAGCCACAAAACAATTAAATTAGCACAACAAAATGGAAACAAGCCACAAAACAATGAAATTAGCACAAGACAATGGAAACAAGCTACAACACAGAAAACAAGCCACAACACAACGGAAACAAGCCGCAACACAACAGAAACAAGCCGCAACACAACGGAAACAAGCCACAACACAATTCATTTTCAATAAATCATCTGGGTGGACCAAGAGGATGATTTGTGCTCTTAATATTATATACATTAGTATATAAATTCAAAATTCAAGTTTTTCTGTGATATGTCCCCTTGAAAAATCAATGTAATAAGGGCTAAAAAGTAAAAGGCAGAGCAGCAGATTGTGTTGAAGGAAAGGTTTAAATAATGAAAACAGAAAACGTGAGTAAATGAATCCCAGGGTGTGACTGTTTACCTATCGTGTTGCCAGAACTTCCTCTCTCGCTCCCTAACAGGGAACGTCTGTGTTCATGAACAAACTCAGTGTTTTGGCACTTTCCACGAATACAGTTTTCTTGAAGACCTTTTTAAATCATTTAAACCATTATGTAATAACTAACCTAGTATGAATAGCTTATAAACATCAACAATTTGTATTGACTGTTAAAATTGGAATTTTGGCCTGTCCCACCTCAAAGATCTTGACTTTCTTGTATGCATAAAATAAAAACATATATCAAATCAATATTAAATATCAGATCAATAGATTATTAGAATATAGAAAATACCAACTTTTTAACTGTCGTACAACAATTCGCCATTGTTCATTGAAAAATTTTTTTTTTTACAGTTTTTTTAAATCTAACACTGTTTCAAGATAAAAACATTTATTCAGATAAATAATTTGCCTCTTTCACTTAAACACTCTCTATTTTTCCAGGATTCGTCCACAGTTGGCAAAGGAAAAGATAGAGGGATGTCACATCTGCACGTTTGTGACCCCTGGGGAGCCCCAGGTTGTTCTGGGAAAGGACAAGGCCTTCACGTTTGACTATGTTTTTGACATGGACTCGCAGCAGGACAGTATCTACAGCAACTGCACTGAGAAACTCATCGAAGGCTGTTTTGAAGGATATAATGCCACTATCTTCGCCTATGGACAGGTAAGACTATAAAATGCCAGGAAACGCAGTGATGAAGTGAAGTAATTCAATCCGCACTGAAAATGTTTGTTTTCAGCCCAGAATTTTCTGGTCCAGACGTTTTCCATTTCAGCCAAGAATTTCATTAGTATTGTTGGAATTATTATTGAATTAAATGTTCTGAACACAACTTTTAGCACACTCTCATGGCAGTTCGAAACTATATATTTTGTTTTGGCTAATTTGTATGAATCTTATTCATAAGTTTTCATACAGTCTTTTTATGCAACACTTATGGTTTAGGGTTGTATGTTTAGGGTGGACCTACATGCTTTTTTCCCCCCATATGGATAGCATTGTACCAGTTCATATGAAATCATCACCTCATAAAATAGTTATGTTTTAGTGAATTGCCTTGTTTGAACTCTTTAATAGAGCTAGTTCAAAAACTAATTCACAGCTTGTTACATGTTCTTGATTTGTAAGGAAATATTTAATTAAATCCTGCAAACTTTTTTTAGTTGTTTTAGTTATCTTAAAGGGGACCTATTATGCCCCTTTTTACAAGATGTAAAATAAGTCTCCGATGTCCCCAGAGCGTATATGTAAAGTTTTAGCTCAAAATACCCCACAGAACTTTTTTTTATAGCTTGTTAAAATTGCCACTTTTAGGGTATGAGCCAAAACGCGCTGATTTTGAGCATGTTGCTTTAAATGCAAATGAGCTGTTGCTTCCGGAGAAGAGCGCAGAGCTTCAAGAGCTCAAGCTCCGGCATTAGCAGTGCTAGCCTTTGCAAATAAACATTCTACTATTAGTACGGTGTTATCTTTACAGTAAACATTCTCTGTTTCAAAGTTAGTCATCTGATTATACTGTGCATAATAAATTCACGTTTATGAATTACACAGACGGGGAGCACGGCGGGATAAAAATAACAGCATAGCTGGTCTCATGCTATCACAAACTTTATAAGACCAACTTCTGATTATTAGCTCGACAACTTCAAGCGATCGACTCGCATTGCTTTCATATGCAACTTTTAACTACCACATTCCTATTCATGATCATTCTGGTAGCACTTGAAGGCAGCATCAGTGAAAACAGACAGAGACAATGGTAGCTTTAGCAATTAGCCTTACAGAGTGCCAAGAAGCTCTTTCAGAAAGGCAATTTGGAAAACGCGTGATACATACTTTGTCTGTTGGTATTGATTCCTAAACATTTCGGGGACGTTACCGATTTTTTTCCAGGATATTTCCTTCGAAAATGAAATTTAACCACAGTGTCCTCGGCTCAGATGTGGGGAGATTATGGCGACTCCTATGTTCATTAGTGCTTCCCAAAACACAACACTTGTAAAGCCTCTTTGTTGCTGAAATTGTATATATCTCCAGTAATGGCGGACTGCAGCTTCTCACTCAGTGCTGTGTTTATGCTAATAGGGCAGAGAGTGTCACAAATGGGTGGGACTTTTTCCCTTCAGTGACGTGAACAGAGGGAGAATCTGAAACAGCTCTTTTGGAGACACTGTTCATAATTTATTGGTTTTATAAAAAAAAAAAAAAATGAGTTGGTAGATTTTTAACATTGTAGGCTGGTTGTTTTCACACAACTGTGTTCAAACACCTTATAAAAGTGATTTTTGCATAATAGGTCCCCTTTAAGTCTAATACTGCAGTGATTCGTGTCTTAGGACATCAGTGTATCGTCACGAGCTGCAAGGTTTAATTTGAATTTGTCTGTGCATGTTTTGTTTTTTTTCTCCCAAAGATTGTGTGCCCATTGATGAGCATTATATGACTGACAGACTGCAACGGTTTGAGTTAAAAATCTTCGTTTGTGTTCTACTGATGAAACAAAGTCACCTACATCTTGGATGCCCTGGGGGTAACCAGATAAACATCAAATTTTCATTTTTGGGTGAACTATCCCTTTAAGTATTTCTGTAGGCCAACCTGGAAGTTAGCATTTTTCAATAGGCTTTAGGCTTACTGGAGAAAATAAGGTCTGTGACCAACAAAAGTTTATGATTATATGCACAAATAAACTCAAATTTGATGAATCCTAAAGCCTAAATATAATCACCAGACCTAAATCTAAATGAAGGCTATAAACAGCTACACCACGGTTGCAAAACTTCAACGTCACCACCTTTCACCAGTTTCCAACAACATACATCTAGTAAGTAGATGAACTTTCCTGTTTGGCGGGATGATGTTTAATGTCTCTAACAACACATTTAGTCCCATTTAGCCACTGCCAGACCCTTTATTTTTTTTTTTTTTTTTAAATAATGCCTTTAAAAAATAACAAGGGAGTATTTTTGATGTATTCTATGAAAATATCTTGAGCTTGTGCTAACCACAGACTTTATGTCAGGCATTTAACCAAGTTCAATAATCCATTGACTTCGTTTCTGGGTTTTGGTCTGCAAAATTACCTCACCATTTACAATTGTATTGTAAATTGCCCCAATATCGCTGGAAAAAATATTAAGCTATTTGATAGTTATTATTTTTAAAACATGCAGCCTCAAATAGCTTTCAGTGTAGTACTTATTTTTTTGATTGTACATTGTTTCAGGGAAAATGTCGGAAACTTAAACTTGTTGGAAGCATAATAGTGTTGATGTTGAAGTCATGCAATTGTGGTGTAGTTAATTTATACCCTATGTTTAGCCGACTTATTTAGGCTGCAAAATTCATAAAAGTTGTGTTGTTAACTACATTTTTAATGGTATAACTAGTAAGTACTTTATTTATTTATTTATTTATTTATTTATTTTATTTTAAAATACTTAATATATAAATACATTTCAACTTATTATCATTATATTTGTTGTTTCTGTATCATTGTTATATTGACAAAAACTTGGTAAACTTTTTGTTTTGGTTTTTTTTTTAACAAACGCAAAGCAGTAACAGTATAAGCAATTGTGGAACATGCTACACATCATGCAAAGCAAACAAACCATGAAACTTCTCTCAGAACCTGAACAATGGACATGTTCAGACAAGAATGCTGCATTTTTTTTTTTTTTTTGTAATCTAACACTAATAGATTACTAAAAAAAAAAGTCTAATCCCCTCAGTCCAAATGCGTTTTTTTTTTTGTTTTGTTTGTTTGTTTTTTGCTTGTTTTTCCCAATAGAGGTAGTGTATTACATCTTAAGTGCTTTCTTTGAATAATGATTTTAAAAAAAACTCTCCCTCATGAGAGTCCCGCCTCTTCGTCAGCCTTTTCTGGCTTTGTTAATTCTCCCCCTGTTGTTCTGGGGTCTTGTCTTCCTGTCAGCGTCTCTTTCAGTGAGTGATGTGCGCTCAGGCCCAGTGTGTCATTCCTCTGTGTGTCTATGGAGACAGAGACCCCAAACTTCTTTTGTCTGGACTGTCGCCCCCTCTCTGTTGCCTCGGCTAAAAGAAAATGTCTCTGCTTCACATTTACCACACATATCAACAGCACAGGCAGGTTTTCCACAAGACTGGGTTTTTTTGGCTAAGACTAAGAGTTTTTTAACCCTAAATGAGTTTTGACTCATTCTGTGGAAAGATAGAGAGATTCAGTAAAAATTGTGAGAAATTAATCACTATCTATACCTATATCTATCTATATATATCTATATCTATAGATAGATAGATAGATATATATATATATATATATAGATAGATAGATAGATAGATAGATATATATATATATATATATATATATATATATATATATATATATATATATATTAGTGCTGTCAACGATTAATTGCAATTAATCACATCTAAAATAAAAGTTTTGTTTACATAATATGAGTGTGTACTGTATATATTTATTATGTATATATAAATACAAACACATGCATGTATATATTTAAGAAAAATGTTATATATTTATATATAATAAAAAATATAATAATATAAATATATATACATGTAAATATTTTCAAAATATATACAGTATATGTGTGTGTGTGTGTGTGTGTGTGTGTATTTATATATACATAATAAATAAACAAAGTACACATACATATATCATGTAAACAAAAACCTTTATTTTGGATGTGATTAATCGCGATTATTCGTTTGACAGCACTTATATATATATTAGTCAGTTTATGTAAACTCTTTTTTAAAAAAGCTTCACATTTTTCCATTTAAACCCTTCAGAACTCTTGCCCAATTTATTTACTTTGTAACTGCATTACACTGTTGTTTGTTTGAGGTGTTGTTCTTGTTTTTTTAATTATTATTATTATTATTATTTTTGTGGTGTATATGTTTTACTCATGTAAATTCCGTGTAAAAAAAAAAAAAAAAAAGGTTAAAAAAGCATTGCCCCATTCACTTTCATTGTAACTGCATTACTGTAAATGTTTTCATCTTGTTTTCATGTTTGTGCTATATATATTTCGCTATTTTCATGTAGAGAAAAAAATATATGAGCTTGACATTTTTGTTTAAACCTTCCAGAACATTTTCCCCATTGATTTTCAACAGCATATAACAACATTACAGTTTTTCTTGTTTGTTTGTTCAAACTGAGGGACAAATTGAATTTATTTTTGACAGCATGTTGCAGGTGGTGTCTATAGACTTTGAGTTGGAAATGATCTGATATATTCCTGATAGTATTCCTTTTAATGTACAATGAGGAACTTTGAAACACATCATAAGTTAACTAATAATATCCCCTGTTTGAGTGGACTGGTTAACCTCACATCCTCCTGAATCTTTTCAGACTGGTTCGGGAAAGACCTATACCATGGGAACAGGCTTTGATGTGAACATCACTGATGAGGAGTTGGGAATTATTCCACGGGCCATCAGCCACCTCTTTAGAGGCATCGAGGAGCGAAGACAGGTCGCCACAGAACAAGGGCGACCCGTACCTGAGTTTAAGATCAACGCCCAGTTCTTAGAGGTAAATAACAACCTTAACTGTCAGTTTCACTTGTAGTTTGGTTTCATTTGAGCTCAAGAAACTACCATTAGCAATCTTTCAACTGTCAGAGGTGTTATTTCCTGTCTTAACCCTTTGATGCACAACATAGGTCTAAGGTGACCCGACTGAGCTTATTTTTTCTATATCTTTGCAAGAAATTAATTTCATCATTCAGAATTCCAGGAATTCCTCAGTTAACTGTTTTTGATCATCACAAATCCTTATTTTTATTTTTACTTTCTCACTTTTTGAATAAAAATAATTTTTGTGTTACTACCCTACTAATGCACAACATGTGTCTAAAATGACCCATATTAATTTCCTGTTATTTCAGTTATGGATGAGTGTTTCTTTGCTGAATCTCTGAAAGTAATGTTTTACTATCATTGTTATGTTGTTTTTTTGTATCATTTTGTTTATTTTTCCTTCCTTACTTTATAAACAAACACCGTTGTTGTATTTCCTAATCAGTTTTACACAATTGGGTCTAAAATGACCCGTATTCATTTCCCTATGTTATTTCAATCATGTCTGAGTCATTATTTGCTGAATCTTTGAAAGAAATGCATTTTATCATTTATTATTCCAGGTATACATAAATTTTGATTTCCATAAATCATTCTGTTCATTTGTCCTTTCGTGGCAAATAAACATATTTAAAGTGTTAAATGTGTTGGTCTCAATAACTGCTAAAATAATTATTTTAACAAAATGTCTTTATTCTTTTGTTTTTTCATGCTTGCATATATGGGTCATTTTTGACCCATGTGTGTAAACTTGATGTAGTAACACAAAACCTAGGGAAAAAATTAAATATTAATTTGTCCTGAATGTATTCATTTTAATAAAATATTAATTTTTGGTCATTGTAAAAATATATTTTAAATATTCATGGTTCATGGAATTTATAGATCAGAAAATATTAAATGCTGAAATATCAGATTTCAAAAGATGACACAAAAAAATGCCCAACAAAGTATGAAATAACATAGGAAATGCTATCAGCACTGAGGTTTAAATTTATCCTCTGATAAGTGCAAAGGGTGGTGTTGACAGCATGCCATATATAACACGCCTGTCGTAACTTTGGCAGAGATTGGCAGACGTTGAAGATGTTAACATACATGTCTGAGCTTGGCTAATTAATTACTTAACCACTCCTGCATATTTTCAGCTGACTAAGGTGCGGTGTTTTGTTTCATAGTTGTACAATGAGGAGGTGCTGGACCTGTTTGATTCCACTCGAGATGTGGAGGCCCGCAAGCAGAGATCCAACATTAAGATCCATGAGGATGCCAATGGAGGGATTTACACAGTGGGAGTCACAACACGAACTGTTAGCTCAGAAGCAGAGGTTGGTTGTATACTAGGGTGTGAGGACATATCTTATGCCTTTCTGCATTTGCTAAAATGTATTATTTATATGTATATATATATATATATATATATATATATATATATATATATACACAGTGGGTACGGAAAGTATTCAGACCCCTTAAATTTTTCACTCTTTGTTATATTGCAGCCATTTGCTAAAATCATTTAAGTTCATTTCTTTCATCATTAATGTACACACAGCACCCCATATTGACAGAAAAACACAGAAATGTTGACATTTTTGCAGATTTATTAAAAAAGAAAAACTGAAATATCACATGGTCCTAAGTATTCAGACCCTTTGCTGTGACACTCATATATTTAACTCAGGTGCTGTCCATTTCTTCTGATCATCCTTGAGATGGTTCTACACCTTCATTTGAGTCCAGCTGTGTTTGATTATACTGATTGGACTTGATTAGGAAAGCCACATACCTGTCTATATAAGACCTTACAGCTCACAGTGCATGTCAGAGCAAATGAGAATCATGAGGTCAAAGGAACTGCCTGAAGAGCTCAGAGACAGAATTGTGGCAAGGCACAGATCTGGCCAAGGTTACAAAAAAATTTCTGCTGCACTTAAGGTTCCTAAGAGAACAGTGTATAATCCTTAAATGGAAGACGTTTGGGACGACCAGATCCCTTCCTAGAGCTGGCCGTCCGGCCAAACTGAGCTATCGGGGGAGAAGAGCCTTGGTGAGAGAGGTAAAGAAGAACCCAAAGATCACTGTGGCTGAGCTCCAGAGATGCAGTCGGGAGATGGGAGAAAGTTGTAGAAAGTCAACCATCACTGCAGCCTCCACCAGTCGGGGCTTTATGGCAGAGTGGCCCGACGGAAGCCTCTCCTCAGTGCAAGACACATGAAAGCCCGCATGGAGTTTGCTAAAAAACACCTGAATAAGATTCTCTGGTCTGATGAGACCAAGATAGAACTTTTTGGCCTTAATTCTAAGCGGTATGTGTAGAGAAAACCAGGCACTGCTCATCACCTGTCCAATACAGTCCCAACAGTGAAGCATGGTGGTGGCAGCATCATGATGTGGGGTGTTTTTCAGCTGCAGGGACAGGACGACTGGTTGCAATCGAGGGAAAGATGAATGCGGCCAAGTACAGGGATATCCTGGACAAAAACCTTCTCCAGAGTGCTCAGGACCTCAGACTGGGCCAAGGTTTACCTTCCAACAAGACAATGACCCTAAGCACACAGCTAAAATAACGAAGGAGTGGCTTCACAACAACTCTGTGACTGTTCTTGAATGGCCCAGCCAGAGCCCTGACTTAAACCCAATTGAGCATCTCTGGAGAGACCTAAAATGGCTGTCCACCAACGTTTACCATCCAACCTGACAGAACTGGAGAGGATCTGCAAGGAGGAATGGCAGAGGATCCCCAAATCCAGGTGTGAAAAACTTGTTGCATCTTTCCCAAAAGACTCATGGCTGTATTAGATCAAAGGGTGCTTCTACTAAATACTGAGCAAAGGGTCTGAATACTTAGGACCATGTGATATTTCAGTTTTCTTTTTAATAAATCTGCAAAATGTCAACAATTCTGTGTTTTTCTGTCAATATGGGTGCTGTGTGTACATTAATGAGGAAAAAAATGAACTTAAATGATTTTAGCAAATGGCTGCAATATAACAAAGAGTGAAAAATTTAAGGGGGTCTGAATACTTTCCATACCCACTGTATACATATGAAAAAAATTATATATATATTTATAAGTTTTCCTCATAAAAATGTAATAATAATAAGTAGTGCTGTCAACTCGACAATATATCTACGTGTATATAGTTATATTCATTTAAATTATATAATATATACATATATTTATTATATAAACTAAACATATTGTTAATATGTTAATATATACATGCATGTGTGTGTATTTATATATACATAATACATATAAACAGTACACACACATATATTATGTAAAAAAAAATATATATATTTTGGATGCGATTTATCGCAATTACTCGTTTGACAGAACTAATTTTAGCTGCGATTAATCGCGATTAATTTGATTTGACATTACTACAAATAATATATTTGATTTAAATTTTTCTATAGAAAAAGTGCAGTGGTTTAAAATATATATATATATATATTTTCAGTTGTTTTAAATAAAATTATCTTTATTTATTTTTAAATTTTTGTCAGTTTTTAATATAAAATACAAATCAATTATCAGTCCATTTTATGTAATGAACATATTTTATAAAATACATTTATAGTAAAAAAATAAATAAAAGTAAGTTTTCCAGATTTAGACAAAACAATAATTAAATTTTTCACAAAAATACAACTTTTTAAATAAATTGTGTTATTTATACTGTACTTTGTCTTTTTATTAAAAATATGTGTTTTAGTTTTTTTTTTCTTTATAAAAATCAAGCATCTATAGGTTTGTGGGTTGTTTCAAAAAAAAATTGTCAAGTCCTTTATAATTTTTTTTTTTTAAGATTGGCGTTTTTTGTTTGTTTGTTTTTTTGTTTTTTTTTTTCAAATAAAAGTTGATCAGTTATTTTAAAGTTTAAATTACCTGTCCATCATCATCAATCCATGTATTCCGTCATTGTCAGTTATGCTCGGGAGAGGTGAATTATCCCAGTGTTGATTACCCAGAATTCTCCTCTCTGTCTCTTTCAGATGATGCAGTGTCTCAGATTGGGCGCTCTGTCCCGCACCACCGCCAGCACTCAGATGAATGTCCAGAGCTCACGCTCTCATGCCATCTTCACCATCCACCTGTGCCAAGTTCGCGTCTGTGCCTCAGACAATGTAGGTGGTGCTGCCTGGCTATCAAATCTCCTACAGCTGGAAAACTTTTGCTCAGATCATACTGTCACACACCTTTGAAAGAAAGAGTGTCTGTTATACTGTTTGGCCATCAAACCAGAATTGAGTCGCCTTGAAAGTGTCTCCACCGAATATTAGACACATGTTGAAATCTGTTTTTGAAGATTTGATTGATAACATCCTTTAGTAAAATTGTAGATAAGTGTGTTACCTTTGTATAGTTTGGGTATTTAGGTAGATTGAGTTATAATATACTATAACTCTCTTCAGTTTTTAATTTTATGTTTTCTTTCAGGACACGGAGACTGATAACAGACTGGTGAATGGCTCCTCAGAAATTAACGAGTTTGAGACGCTAACAGCTAAGTTTCACTTTGTGGATTTAGCTGGCTCTGAGCGACTGAAGAGAACAGGGGCCACAGGGGACCGAGCCAAAGAGGGCATTTCTATCAACTGTGGACTGGTAAGAAAAGAAGTGGAAAATGGGCAATTCATAAACACTAAAATATTCACAGTTTCTCAAGTATAGCTACAAGACATAAACAATATGTGTGGTAGCATGATTTCAGTATGATAAAATTGCTTGGCAACCTTTTCTGTCTGAAGTTATGTCCAATTTTACTACAAACATAAAATTTACTATGTATGTACGTATATATTATTATTTTTTTTTTTTTTTTAAGCATGTTTACAGGAGTAAACAAAGATATAATATCCATTTTTGAGTGAACAATTTTTTAAATGTGAGACATTTACTGTATATTTGGTCTGTATTACCTGTGATAACTAATCATTTTGTCTTTGTTTGGTAAAGTTAGCTCTTGGCAATGTTATCAGCGCTCTGGGTGACAGGAGCAAACGCTCCACACATGTGCCTTACCGTGACTCCAAGCTTACTCGCCTGCTTCAAGATTCTTTAGGAGGAAACAGGTGAGCATCTGTACATTTTATTAGGAGATATTCCAGGTTTTTGTGCAGTTTTTTAAACATTGCCTCTCTTTTGTGACCTACAGTCAGACAGTGATGATCGCCTGCATCAGTCCATCAGATAGAGACTTCATGGAGACCCTTAACACGCTAAAATATGCAAACCGTGCTCGCAACATCAAGAACAAAGTGATGGTGAACCAGGACCGGGCCAGTCAACAGATCAGCGCTCTGAGAACAGAGATCGCTCGACTGCAAATGGAGCTCATGGAATATAAAACGGTTTGTGCAGCATCTGTATTTGTTTCAAGTTTGTTGAATTAGATTTTCACCATAATGTCTCTAACATGTTTGTGAACAAGATTTTGTATAAATAATATAATAAAGGAACTTTTCTTAATTTTAGTTTTCCTAATTTAAATGAGTAAGGTTATTGTTTTTTTACATGAATTTAATTTTAGTTAAATTACCTATAACACATAAAAATATAATATAATATAATGTTACGTTTTTTTTTTAAACAGGGCAAGCGTATGGTTAGTGAGGACGGTCTGGAAAGCATCAATGATATGGTGCATGAGAATTCCATGCTGCAGACAGAAAACAATAACCTGCGTGTACGAGTAAAGGCAATGCAGGAAACCATTGATGCCCAGAGAGCCAGACTCACCCAGCTACTCAGCGACCAGGCCAACCAGACCCTCGCCAGAGCAGGTACAAACAATGATGTATAAAGGAAATATCAGATATTCTAGATTTACTAGGAACAATAATGCTAATACATAGCTAGAGAATTTTGTGTTATAGATATTGTATTAATTAAATTAATCAATGAATAAAAAATTAAAAAGAAAAGAAAAATCATATATATTATATATATAATGGGAAATATAAGTGAAATATAAGTGTATTAGTGTAAGTGTATAACTACATGTATAATCCAGCAGATAGTCCCAAACAGCAACCCTGTTGCCCATCTTTTTTTTTTTTTTTTTTGTATTGTTTTTTGTTTTGTTTTGTTTTTTGATTGATTGTTTTGTTTGTGTGTTTGTTTGTTTTTAGTTTGTTGAAATACGTTATTTTATTTATTCTGTTTGTTTAATTTTTACTGCCAGAAAATATTTAAAAAGGGCAACTCTGTTGCCTGTTTTTTGTTTTGTTTTGGAAATGGTTTCAAAACATTTTAGTTAACAGGGTTATAAAAAAAGAAAATTGAAAATAAAGAAAATAATTTTAATGAAGAACATTTCCCTTTACTGTTTAAAAAAAAAATTGTGATGTACCTAATTGGATTAATTGTTATCTAGATGGATTAAGATCTCCTAGACACAAGAGGAATCATTTCCTTCATCTATAAACTACATTATTGTGCTGTTTTTACATACCCATCTAAATTTTCTTTGACTTTTTGCAGGTGAAGGGAATGAAGAGATCGGAAACATGATCCATAATTACATCAAAGAGATTGAGGAGCTCAGGTAATGCACAGTGCACGTACACCCATATGTTAGAAGTTCTTAAAACCTCTCTGTATGTGTAATCTTTGTGTATTGTGTGGTCTTCAGGGCAAAGCTACTAGAGAGTGAGGCTGTAAATGAAAACCTGCGGAAGAACCTGTCCCGTGCCTCCACCCGCTCTTCATTTTACGGTCCAACCTCTGTTACCCCCAGCCTCCTTGCACCAGAAAAAGATGCCACAGACATCATTGAAATTGCAAAGAAAGACCTGGAGAAACTGAAGAAAAAGGAGAGGAAGAAAAAGAAGAGGTAAGCTACTGATATTGATGCTTAAGCATGCAGCTGAGGAACAAGAAACTCAGATTTCCTTTTTATCCCTGGACAAAGGAGGGTGTGTAAGGGATTGTTCTGGTCTGCTGTATGCCTCCAAATATGTGGTATACAATTTCTATGCTTCCTCACAGGCATCCTCATTGTGATGAGTTGCTTCGAATAGGAAACATTTGCTAAATTCTCTAAAACAAATCCATTCATGTGACTGTCAATCTTTGTCACAAGTTCTAAAAAGTCCACGCGCAACAAGGCAGCTGACCAATGCAACTGGTTATTGCAACTTAAATAGTCATAAACTAATGTAGTTTAGTCATAAATGATCATTTTTCATCCTTTTTTATCCTTATTTTACAAAATTATCTAGAACTATTGAATATAAATAGTGCTGGGCAACGATTAATCGCATCCAAAATAAAAGTTTTTGTGTGTATAGTATATGTGTGCATTGTGTATATTTATTGTGTATATTTAAAGACACACACATACAGTATATACAGTGGGAAAAAAATTATTTGATCCCCTGCTGATTTTGTGCGTTTGCCCACTGACAAAGAAATGATCGGTCTATAATTTTAATGGTAGGTTTATTTGAAAAGTGAGAGACAGAATAACAACAAAAAATACAGAAAAACGCATTTCAAGAAAGTTAGAAATTGATTTGCATTTTAATGAGTCAAATAAGTATTTGACCCCTTCACAAAACATGACTTAGTACTTGGTGGCAAAACCCTTGTTGGCAATCACAGAGGTCAGACGTTTCTTGTAGTTGGCCACCAGGTTTGCAAACATCTCAGGAGGGATTTTGTCCCACTCCTCTTTGCAGATCCTCTCCAAGTCATTAAGGTTTTGAGGCTGACGTTTGGCATAAAAGACACCTGGGAGCCAGAAATCTTGCTGATTGATAGAGGATCAAATATTTATTTAGAAAATATTTACATGTATATATTTGTATTCATATAATTTATATTATATATAAATATATTTGATATATAAGCATAACATTTTTCTTAAATATATACATGCATGTGTATGTATTTATATATACATAATAAATATACACAATACACACTCGTATATATTATGCAGACAAAACTTTTATTTTGGATGCGATTAGTCACGATTAATCGTTGCCCAGCACTAAATATAAGTATATGTTTTAAGTATAAAGCACTATAGTTTAAGTTTAATACAAAAGTGCATTGGTTGTTTGAGAGTGTAGAGAGATTTTATGTCATTTGCAATGATTCATGGGAGTGTAGTCGCTGCTAAGTTTTGTTTACATCAGATTCTTTTATTCAAACCCCCCCCCAAAAAATGGACGTATTCCTGTCCCTCACGTTTTCTTCTCTGCCGTCATCTTTGCCACCGTGGTTCCTCTTACTCTCACTCATCTCCACCAAACCCCCTCACTCTTGAAGACTCCAACAGATGGATGAAGGTGCTCATGAAGACCTTGAGAACGTCAGGTTGGAGAATGTCATTAAATGCAGTTTTCCCACTAACCGTAGTCAACGCACCATGGAAAAGTTGACCCATTGTACTGTCCTCCTCTTTTCTAATATAATACTTTAAACATCAACGGTTTGAGAGTTTAGTGTTTATGTTTCAAACCTAGTGAGCTCCCTTTGTGTCTAGTATCTACATAGTGAGCAACACCAAATAGTGCTCTTCAGGTTAAGCAGCACATGGTAAAGTTTGACATTAGCATGCTGCTAAGCTAATACTCAGTTACTAAAAACAGATAATACATAGTCTACAATTATTGGATCAGATAGCCCATTTGCAACTATTTTTATTGAATTTTAGTGATATCTACGTATTAGTTACCGCTATAGCTAAGTTATCATTAGCATGTCACTAGGCTAATGTGTTGATGCTTTACTAAGCATAAAAATACATAGCACACACAAATAGATGTCTTGTGTGAAAAATATCAATGAACTTGTTACAATGTGGGATATTAGATTGCCTTATCTATATGAGATACTGCCTTCAATTTGGGTCAAAAGAATGTGTCTTAGGAAGCAGCATAATTATGTCAGGAGGAGCATATCTTTGTTACCTTAAAATGTTTTCTAGGTACAGTAGAGCTCACTAGGGTTCGGAACAAAGCTTTAGAGTCTTTTATCAAAATCTCTTTCATTTAGTCAGGTTTTTATTCTGGTAGCCCTTTAAGATGTGTGATCAACTCACATTCATGTTGATCTCAATATATGATGCTTTAGAGTTCAACAGTGTAATAGGCTCAACTAATTCACTAACACTGAATGATTTAATCATTTATTAATAGATCTTAGAATCAAGTAATTTGTGAAATCAAAACATTTTTGGACACCTCTTCAACAATTTCATGGGGTGTTTATGTAAATGCTGGTTCTAAGGGTTTGTTTTTATTAAGTTTGACGCAATAGGTTTATTGATATAGTATTGATGTCATGCAGTGTCATAAAGGAGGAGGGGCCAGATAATGAGCAGGATAAAGAGGCCTCCGAGAGAGCCAATGAGGAGCCAGAAGTGGTAAGTTTAACTCTCTCCTGTGTGTACATGTAAAGATATGCTGCTCTCGATTATTTACTTGTCTCTCCGATTCTGTGAGGCCAAAATTTGCTTCTAGTAATGCCAATACTCTTGCAGGATGGGAGTGATCATGATGAAGGTGAGGAAGCCGAGGGTGATGAAGAGGAGGATGAGATGGAGGTGGACAGCTCTGATGAGTCTGTCTCAGAGGAGGAAAAAGGTATTTTGTTAACAAAAACAAATAACAAAGCAATTTGTTTCTAAAGTGTTTTTTTTACATTACAACATGTACATTTAAACTCTATTTAAAAAGGAGAAATAAAGTAATTTAAGGGACACTACATATACTGCATTTTTTTTTAAAAAACACCTTAAAACTATGTTTTTTTTAAATTAATTAATAAATTGATTTAATTATTTATTATTATTTTTTTAAATCTGAAAGTTAATGGTTTGTTATCTGTAGTGATAGAAGTTCAATATTTGTGGCACATGAGCTTTTAAAACCTCAGAAAATCAGAAATGCATTTAATATTTATTACATGATAATAAACTGTAAATATAACAAATTGAATAAAATGTTAATTTTAAACATTGTTTTTTAATTGAATTTTAATTATTCTATTAACTTGACAAGTCATGTTTTTGTTGAGGTTAAAAACCTTAATTCTGTGCATTTGTGTGTTGACAGAGGACTTCCAGGCAGATCTGGCTAACATCACGTGTGAGATCGCCATCAAACAGCGGCTGATCGATGAACTGGAGAACAGTCAGAGACGTCTGCACACACTCAAACAACAGTACGAGCAGAAACTCATGATGCTGCATAGTAAAATCAGAGACACACAGCTGGAGAGAGACCGTGTGCTGCAAAACATGGGTACAATACACTCTCTCACACACACACACACACACACACACACACACACACACACAGTATAACTCAGTGGTTTATATGATCTATAAACAAACTATGCAATTAATGAGTATTTCAAAAAGATGATCACATTTTGAATGAAATCGTGCACCTGCAGTATTCAGATCTCAGTAAATCTCTAGTGCCCTCTTCTGGCTTGATTTGGAAACAGCTAGAATGAAAATGCAAAAAGGCCTTTTTTACACACCGCACTATTAAACATAGCAAACCATAAGCAAAGTGTACTGTAAGTTGCACAGCTTAACTGTCACAGAAGTTCACAATACTTTGCTACTTAAAAGTTGGTAACACTTTAGTATAGGGACAAATTCTCACTATTAACTAGTTGCTTATTAGCATGCCTATTATTAACATATTGTCTTTTTATTAGTACTTATAAAGCACATATTCTGCATGACCATATTCTACATCCCTAATCCTACCCAGTGCCTAACTATTAATAAGCAGCTAATTAGAAGTTTATTGAGGCAAATGTTAATGGGTTGTTAATGGCGAGAATTCAACCTAAAATAAAGTGAGACCTAAAAGTCCAAATTTCTATTCACATTTCTGTGCAGGATCAGTGGAGTCATGTACAGAGGAGAAAGCAAAGAAGATAAAGTCAGAATACGAGAAGAAGTTGAACTCCATGAACAAGGAGATGCAGAAACTGCAGTCGGCACAGAAGGAACATGCACGCCTTCTGAAGAACCAATCACAGTACGAGAAACAGCTGAAGAAGCTACAGCAGGAAGTTAGTGAGATGAAGAAAACCAAGGTAGGCTTGTTTGTGTTGGGGGCCATTTACTCTTACAGTAGCAACGGTTTCTAATCATTGTCATGGTGGCTTTGTTGTTTTCAGGTGGTTTTGATGAAACAGATGAAGGAACATCAGGACAGGACCCGAGCCACAGAGACCCGCCGCAACCGAGAGATCGCCACACTCAAGAAAGACCATCGCAAACAAGAGGTGGCGCACTGTACCCTGAACGGACCCAGAGAATTATGGGATATTCTCAGATACAATTCCTGCTCATTCTCTTGTTTTATTTTCTCTTTCTTGTCTCGTTTAGCACCTGCTAAGGCAGCTTGAGGCTCAAAAGAGACAGCAGGAGCTCATTCTGCGCAGGAGGGCAGAGGAGGTAACAGAATCAGGATTATTCGGGAATTACGATTTTTTTTGTTACAAAAATGCTGGTTTGATAGCTGTAGCTATTTGAAAGGATTTAGAGATGATTAAAAGTCATCATTATAAGTCAAAAGTTTTTGAACAGTAAGATGTTTAATGTTTTTTTTTTTTTAAGAATTTTCTTCTGCTCTCCATCTTGCATTTATTTGATCCAAAATACAAAAGCAGTAATATTGTGAAATATTTTTACTGTGTAAAATAACTGCTTTATAATTGAATATATTTTAAAATGTAATTTATTTCTGTGATCAAAGCTAGATTTTCAGCATCATTACTCCAGTCTTCAGTGTCACATGATCCTTCAGAAATCATTCTAATATGCTGATTTGCTTATCAAGAAACATTTTTTATTATTATTATCAATATTCAAAACAGTTGAGTAAATTTTTGTCAGGATTCATTGATGAATAGAAAGATCCAAAGATCAGCATTCATCTGAAATAAAAACCTTTTGTAACATTATACACTATACCATTCAAAAGCTTGTGTGTGTGTGTGTGTGTGTGTGTGTGTATATATATATGTATATGTATATGTGTGTATGTGTGTGTGTGTGTGTGTGTGTGTGTGTGTGTATATATATATATATATATATATATATATATATATATATATATATATATATAGTTTTTGGGCAAAGATATTATAGAAATTAATACTTTTATTTAGCAAGGATGCTTTAAATCGATTAAAAGTGATGATTAAGACATTTATAATGTTTCAAAAGATTTTTATTTCAGATAAATGCTGTTCTTCTGAACATTCGATTCATCAAAGAAACCTGAAAAAAAATTATACTCAGCTGTTTTCAACATAATAATAATAATATGTGTTTTTTGAGTAGCAAATCAGAATATTAGAATGATTTCTGAAGGATTATGTGACTGGAGTAATGATGCTAAAAATTCAGCTTTGAAATCACAGGAATAAATTACGTTTTAAAATATATTCAAATAGACAACAGTCATTTTAAATAGCAAAAATATTTTCATACTTTGGATCAAATAAATGCAGGCTTGGTTAGCAGAAGAGACTTCTTTAAAAAACATTAAAAATCTTACTGTTTAAAAACTTTTGACAGGTAGTGTAATACAAAAATAAGTAGAGAAAAAAAAAATTGTCAAAGGTTTTGGCGGAATGGACTTTCAGTGGCTGGAATCATTCAGGTTTTGTTAAAAATAGCTTAATTTGTGTTTCGATGAATACAAGTCTTAGGGGTTTAGAACAACATGAGGGTAAATGAATGGCAACATTATTTAAATTTCTGGGTGAACCATGCCTTTAATCACTCATACTGTAACACGTATAGAACAATACTAAGATTTTTGTTCCTGCTTCTTTGAATCAGATAACTGCCCTGAGGCGCCAAGTGCGACCAGCATCAGGCAAGGTTAACCGTAAGATCAGTTTACCAGAGCCTTTGCAGGAGTCTTCATCCCGTACGGCTCCTATCAGGCCACAAACTGCTGGGGCCACAGCTCCTAATGGGACAAGGTAATGTCCGTTTCATTTCAGAAGGGTTGGCTCATTGGTATTTGAGTGACTGATGCGGTCATGATTCTTGTATTTCAGAAAGTACCTGATGAGAACAGGAGGAGTGTACTCTACCAGGACGGCGCGGATCAAATGGCAGTCGCTAGAGCGGCGCATTAGTGACATCATCATGCAGAGGATGACCATCTCCAATATGGAGACTGAAATGAACCGCTTGCTTAAGGTGACCAAGAACAGCTTTTTATTTTTACTAAACAAATTCATCAAGCATGACAAAATGTAGACTCATGGTCCCATGCTTCTTTTTTATTTTGAGCAAAGAGTTAATTGACAAACTATTCTTTTAATTATGTGTGCACAGCAACGTGAGGAGTTGACAAAGCGCAGAGAGAAAGTGATGAGGAAGAGGGACAAGATCGCCAGCGAAGACACGGATGCCGACAGGACAGTTCTCTCTCTCAACGAAGAGATGGAGTCGCTGACCGCTAACATCGACTACATCAATGACAGCATTGCAGACTGCCAGGCCAACATCATGCAGATGGAAGAGGCCAAGGTGCTTGTGGGAAACAGGAAATTGTGTTATGCACAGGATTGCATTGTGGAACAGAAATGTTTGATTCAATGTTTTTTTTTTTCGCTGTAGGAGGAGGGAGATACAGTGGACGTCTCTGCTGTGATCAGCTCATGCACTCTATCAGAGGCCCGTGTCCTTCTCGACCACTTTCTCTCAATGGCAGTCAATAAGGTACTGGAGCTCAGTAGATTTTGATTTTGAAAATAGAGATGCTAAATAAATGGATAATTATACTTACATTGGTCAATATTTGCGTTTTAACATATTAGCTTTAAATTATTGACATTGGGCTCATTGGACCAACTTTCAGGTGTTTAAGTGTTTGTTTGTTTTTTAACTGAAAACTTATTTTTATGACATTCTACTGGAAAATATAATGTTATAAACAATATAATATAATATTATTGTCATTCTACTACATGTGTGGACATATAGTGGAACGAAATGTCGTGTCTCACAGGACCACGGTGCTACATACTAATTAAACATAAATATAAACATACAAAAATAAAAGAAAAACAATTATAAACATATACAAGTTAACCATCTGACTATACATATACTATAAATAGTTGACTGTACATACACATAATCTGAGAGAGACTGTACAAGACCTTTACATAAATACTGTGTACTTTTGTACATGTGCAAAAGAGATATTTTAGGAAAAGCAGCGCAGAGTGCATACAATACAATATAATATAATATACAGCCTTGGATTTACGTGAATAGTACATTTTCTGATTTCTTTCTTTTTTTTTTTTTTAATAAAAATAAAAAATTTACATTTAATCCAGTAAGCAGTAATCCAATAAGCAATGGGAATAATATAATATAAAAAAAATGTTTGTTTTGAATTTTAAAACAAAATTTTGTTTTATTATGCATGTTGGATCTTGTCATATCAGTCAACCACTAGTTTAGTAATCGACAGTTATTGTTATCCGCCAAAATATCTACAGTGGCGTATTCTTAATTAAAATATCTTTGGTTATAATGATTAACAATTCCTTGAATGATTTAAGACCTTAGATAACACAAAAAGACATTCACCACACATTTTGCATCCATAATAAGACCCTTTTTTGAGTACAACTGAATATTCAGTAATGTAGGCCAGGACTTTTTCCACATGGATTTCATCGTCTAGAGAAAAGATTGCTATTATAATATAGGTTTATATTATTTGTAATTCCAACAACAACTGTTCTCAGGGCTTACAAGCTGCACAGAAGGAGTCTCAGATCAAAGTGATGGAGGGCCGTTTGAAACAGACAGAGATAAACAGCGCCACACAGAACCAGCTGCTCTTCCACATGCTGAAGGAGAAAGCAGAGCTCAACCCTGAACTGGACGCTCTGCTCGGGAATGCTCTCCAAGGTCTGACACACATAAACATATGTTCACATTCAGCTGTTTGCTTTTCGTTCTCTAGACTTGTACATTTTAAGTTTGATTTTGATTTGCTTTTGTCTTTTTGTTGCCTGAATTCAAACAGAACTAGGTAGCGTGCCATCGGGTAAGTAGAGGCCACTATAGCTGTCCACCAGTGCATGTGTCTCTCCCTCAGACTAACAGACAGTAACAGTAGCGTAGAGCTGCATGGGTCTTGCTTAAACCCCCTGTGGACTATACTCTTTGAGGAACATGTCACTCAACTGGAGCATCAACTATAAAAGCACTTAAAAAGTCTTAAGTGCTTGAAGAAGGCCCTTGGAGGATGTAGAGTCTTCTAGCTGTTGTTAGTTTGTGATAGTGTTAGATTCAGCTCTAATTGCAGTATTATACTGTGTAATAATAATAATAATGTGAATACTGCAAAGATATTACACTATATATTACATTTCTTAGTTTCTCAACTATTCCTTATGATGTTTTTGATAGCATATTTATAAAATGATTTAACATTTAAGAGATTTAAACTACATTAGCAGAAATGCAGGTAGATGCAGGGAAGTTTCATATATTCTCACTGATCAGTTCTTTTGAACAATCTATTTCAGTAAATCAGTTCAAGCCAAAGTCATTGAAGAAGAAACAGAACAAACTGAGACCATATAAATAAATCCAGAAGAACTGTGGCAACGTCTCCAAGATGCTTCAAGAAACCTACATGCAAAGCTACAGTACTGTTAAAAGTTTTTGGCACTTGTGGATGCTGTCAAAAATAATGTCTCGAATAGATTTTCTTTATCAATTAACTTCTGTTAACTAAATTAAATCAACATTTGGTGTGATCATCCTTTGCGTTTAAAGCAGCTTTTGCCCTAGGCGCATAGTTTTTCAGCTAGCTTTGCAGGTAGGTTTCCTGAAGCATCTTGGAGACTTTGCCACAGTTCTTCTGGATTTAGTCTCAGTTTATTCTGTTTCTTCGTGTCATGATCAGATGATCTCTGTGTGGAGCACTGATTGTTGTCAGACTAAACTTATATTTCCTACTGACACACTACAGCAAAAGATAGAAAGAACTGACTTAAAACCATTTTTTAGCTGGTGAAAATATAGTGTTCTAATAATTTTGGCCACCATGGATGGATGGATCCATCTGTACTACATATTCATTAACTAGTTTCCTTTCTCTGTGTCTGACTTAGTGACCACACATCCTTAAAAAAGATGTTTGCAACCCTAATGCTGGTGTCCTGGCTGTAGACTGATCATATATCCTCTCCTCTAGTTCTGTTGAATTCAGGGTTGTGATAACAACACTATGATGCATGTCGCTTGAATATTAATGTTCACTGATATCATACTGACAAAGCTAAAATGAGGGAGCACAAGTGTTTCTGATGCTAAAGTGTATGTGTGTTTGCTCAGAAAATGGCGATGAAAGCAGCAGTGATGAATCAGCACAGAGTCCAGCCACAGAGAAGAGGTAAAGCATTACAGTCAGGCCGATAAAACTCTTTAAACTCAATTGTAAATCTGTCTTGATGTCATTCACTTGATTCAGTTGTTGAGTCATTTGGTTAAGACTAATTTTATCTTCTTCTGAAATTGCACTATGCTGTATATAACATTTTCATCAGCAAACAGTTATTTGGCTCCAGCGTGCATTTCAATCAATATCAATGTCTGTTTCTGTGTCTCTTGTAGTTGTTTGGCTTCGGATCTCATGAAACTTTGTGGAGAAACCAAAGCCAGGAATAAGGTAGAACATTAGTAATTCTGCATATTTATTTGCTTGTGTTTATTCATTTATACAGTTGTGCTCATAAGATTACATACCCCTTGAAGAATATGCAAATATGTTAATAATTTTAACTAAATAAGAGCGATCATGAAAAACTGAATGTTATTTTTATTTAGTACTCTCCTGAATAAGCTTTTTCACATAACAGATATTTATATATACTCCACAAGACAAAATAATTACTGAATTCATAAAAAATGACCCCGTTCAAAAGTTTACATACCCTTTAATCTTAATACTGTGTGTCGTTTCCTGGATGATCCACGACTGTCTTTCTGTTTTGTGATAGTTGTTCATGAGTCCCTTGTTGGTCCTGAACAGTTCAATTGCCTGCTGTTCTTAAGAAAAATCCTCCAGCTCCTGCACATTCTGGTTTTCCAGCATCTTCTGCGTATTTGAACCCTTTCCAACAGTGTCTGTATGATTTTGAGATCCATCGTTTCACACTGAGGGCAATTGAGGGACTCACAGCCATTACAAAAGGTGGAAACATTTACTGATGCTCAAGAAGGCAACACAATGCATTAAGAGCCAGAGGGTGTAAACCTTTGAACAGGATGATGATGTGTAATTTTTTCTTATTCTGTTTAAAGATTATATATTTTTTTTCTTTTGGTACTGCACTACATAAATGCTACATAAGCATGAAGCTATATGAATACTTGAATATTTCCCAGAGAACAAAATAAGTACAATTTACCCTGATCATCCAATTCAAAACATTTACACCCCCCAGCTCTTAATGCATTGTGTTGCCTCCTTGAGCATCAGTGCATGTTTTCACCTTATATAATAGTTATGTATGAGTCCCCCAATTGTCCTCCATGTGAAAAGATGGATGTCAAAATCATACAAGCACTGTTGGAAAGGGTTCAAAATGCAGAAAATGGTGGAAAACCAAAGAATGTGCAGGAGCTGGAGGATTTTTCTGAAGAACAGCAGGCAGTTGAACTGCTCAGGACCAACAAGGGACTCATGAACAACTATCACAAAACAGAAAGACAGTTGTGGATCATCCAGGAAACGACACACAGTATTAAGATTCAAGGGTATGTAAACTTTTGAATGGGGTCATTTTGATAAATTCAGTTATTAGTTTGTCTTGTGGAGAATATATAAACATCTGTTATGTGAAATAGCTTATTCAGGACAGTATTAAATAAACAATAACATGCAATTTTCATGATCCCTCTTATTTTGTTAAAATGATCAACATTTTGCATATTCTGCAAGGGACATGTAAATTTATGAGCACAACTGTATATTTTAAAAAAACAACTATTTAATAAAAAACTAATTCAAATACAGTGTGATCAAGACCTATTGTGACATGTAGCTTGTTAAAATAGCCTATTTGGTTTTGTATTATTTACTTCCCACTGTGTTATCCACATAATTATGGTTTAACTAATTGATAATTACAGACTTATAGTTTATCATACAACAATGATAACAGTAACAGAACCCCTAATTATCTTCAGTGAAGAGAAAAAAGAATGTTGAGAGCATTACATTAGCATTACATTTTGTCTTATGATACTAGATCATAAGACAAAAGCGTGACAAAATAATCCATTTCCCTGATGTATAAATTCATTATTTGAGTATATGATAAATTTAGGCTCGCAGAAGAACCACCACCCAAATGGAGCTGCTGTATGCCAACACTGGTGACCCTGACGCCCCTCCAGAGGATTTCTCTGCCCCTCTGCTTCATGTAGTGGAGAGTCCAGAAGGACAAAAAGAACCGGCACCCATTCCCTACTTAGGGGACAGAGATTCAGTGGCCTTAACCTCTAGCTTAGCATCCAAGACAAATGCTGTGTAAGTGTTTGGTGAACAGAAAAAAAAGCTAAATCCATGTATTATGAAACCATATATTTTCATAATAATTTTTGAAAAAGTCAGCAGCCATTCCTTTATTCTAAACTCTTCATAAACATGCTGACACATCCTAATAAACATTACAGTCATGTCTGATGTGAGGTTTTTAAGTCACACTGGCTTTTGTCTAATGCGTAGCTCCAGTGCCAGATCTCCCACGGCTACAGAAAGGAAGTCTCTGGACCGCTCGCCTCTTAGCCGCAGAAAAGCACAGGACAGGAGCCAGAACCCTGCAGAAAGAACCAAAACCCTGGACAAACAGTGAGTAATGGCTTGCTACTCATACATGTCTTCCTTCCAAACATATTTGCTAAGTTTGTTTGCAGATGTTCTAAATGTCTTGTATTACTAAAGTGAACATCCATACTTTCATTCCCATAACAAAACAACCACTTTTACATTATTTCCAAGTTTCAGCCACAGTTTTTCCATTTTTGTTCTGTTCAGGGACTGATGTTGTGTTAGAAACACAAAAATAGTGTCTATCGCTCCACTTCAAAACCTGATTTGCTTTGATCTTCCCATAATTCTTTTCTCTGTCTGATCCTGCATTAATGTAGGAGTGGCGGCTCTTGTTGTGAAACTGCATACTGTCTGTGGTATTCAGTTTGGACATGTACATACACATATCTGCTAATATAAAGGCCTTCACTCATTCAAAATTACATACTTAGGAGGATGCTTTTGAGGATGTAATCTATTGTAATGAAATGATTTGCAATTTCTCCAATCAGTTCTTTTCCCTCCACATACAACATGTCTTAAACTGTTAGTTCACACAAAAACGAAAGTTCTGTCATCATTTACTCACCCTCAAGATGTTCCAAGTTTCTTTTTTCTGTTAAGTACAAAATAATAATTTAGAGTATTGATAGAATGTGAGTAACGGAAGCCAGTGACTTCCATAATATGGAAAAAGAAATATTATGGAAGTCAGTGATTACCATCAACTGTTTGGTTACCCACATTTTTCAAAATATCTTCGTTTGTGTTCAGCAGAAGAGAGAAACTCATACAGGTTTGGAACAAAATGAGGGTGAGTAAACAATGACAGAATTAAAATTTTTGGGTGAACCAACTTTTTAAGGTCTGGTCACATTAGCAAAATTTTGTCAAAATATTTCCAAAAAAGGTCTATTGTCCATTGGCAACAGTGTATGATCGTGTGAATGCCTATTGTAATGACTGGATTTTGACCCTTAAAATTTGGGATTGTAAAGGAATCCAGTAATTTCTATAGAAATACACATCATTAAGGGTTTCATGCGATGGCGAAAGAATTCCCCACACAGATTTTGCAACGAGTTCAAGTTGGTAATGTGGATTCACTGCAGTGACCAACAGAAAGTGGTTTAGTTGACCACTGTGGGAACTGTTCTTCACATTGCTACACCCGTTGAACCTGTTTGCGAAATCTGTGTGGGACAATCTTTCACTTTCATGTGAAATTTCCAACACCTTGTATATTTCTTATTCAAATGAACCTTATTAAAATGAATGGATTTTTCTGGCAAAAATTCACAGAACAACTGTAATTTTGACCACTCCTTTAGACCAACCTATGATGCCTAAAAGTGCTCTCTAGCTAGGCAGCTTACTACAGTTTGAAATGGAGCCGGAGTATTTAATGCATCAGTATCATGTGTTTTTGGTCCAGAGGTCCGGCAAGCCCAGCTCAGGCAGCCCGCTCAAGTCGAGCAGCTAGACTGCAGTGTGTGCATGTGGCCGAGGGTCATACGAAACCCCTGCTGTGTGTGGACTCGACTGATGATCTGCTCTTCACCGGCTCAAAGGGTCAGTGAACTTTTTGTTTTTCATGTAAAGAGTTACAGCCTTACAAACAGGTATTTACTACAGTAAAATACAAAGGAGTATATAATTAACTTTACTAAATGTCACCTCATGCACACAGCTGGTGGTTTGTTTTGCAATAATGACAATCTATATGTTATCATATATATTATACAGTTGATTAACAGATAAATTGGTGTAAATTGGTCATTTGAGTTGAAATTATTATTAGCTAACTTAAAATTTAGGTAATACATTCAATCCATAGCTTTTAACAGCAGTAAATAAGGGGGTTGGATCATTTTCACCCAAAAATGAAAATTCTGTCATTAATTACTCACCCTCATGTCATTCCAAACCCTTAAGACCTTCATTCATCTTCAGAACACAAATTAAGATATTGATGATGAAATCTGACAGCTTTCTGACCCTACATAGACAGCAGCACAACTTCCACATTCAAGGCCCAGAAAGGTAGTAAGGACATTGTTAAAATAGTCCATGTGACACCTGTGGTTCAACCTTAATATTATGAAGCTACAAGAATACTTTTTGTGCGCAAAGAAAACAAAAATAACGGCTTTATTCAACAATTTCTTCTGACATGGAAGAGAAGAATTGTTGGCACAATGAAAACTAGCCATGCGCTAGCAGAATTTATACTTAATTAAATCATTACATTAATAGTTTTATGATAACTTATTAACATTACTGACTACATTTGTTTTTATGTTCCGTAACACAATATAACCAATTATGAATGCAAAGGATTTCTGCTTCTGAATTTCAGATTGTTACCCTTAATGCATTGCCAGTACAAGTATAATAAACATTGTGTTTTATCCCCGTCCATCCCTTTTTTTTATCTCAGATCGCACATGTAAGGTGTGGAACCTGGTAACGGGTCAGGAGATCATGTCTCTTGGAGATCATCCCAGCAGTGTAGTGTCTGTCCGATACTGTTCCAGCCTGGTCTTCACTGTCTCTACTGCTTATGTCAAAGTATGGGACATCCGTGACTCCGCCAAATGCATCCGCACCCTCACGTGAGTCATCCTGGTACTGTGTAATTTATTGAAAGCCAGTGTTCTCTAATGCTTCTAAATATTTTACCTATGGTTGCTCATTTTTAGCTCTCTGTCTTCTTCAGATCTTCTGGACAGGTGTCTCAAGGTGACACATGTGGAAGCAGTTCTGTTGCCATTCCTCCAGGAGAAAATCAGATCAATCAGATCGCCCTCAATCCTTCCGGAACATTCCTTTATGCTGCATCAGGCAACACGGTCAGGATGTGGGACTTGAGAAGGTACTAAACAAAGACTGTATGGACTATAGGGACTATAACTAAGAAATGCATTTTATAGTGCTCATAGTGATAGTGTTACTTTCAAATATTCAAATTAAACTATATGTTGTTTTATTCATCTACAGATGTGGCCATTAAGAATGCACGTGTTTTTTTGGGGGGGGGGGGGGGTTCATGTGGCAGCACGAAAATCGCCACGCTAATTTGTACACTCAAACTAGCTATATTTCCTTAAAACTCAACCATAACCACGGTTGACCTAAAAGAGGAAATGGATCGTAGAAGACATGCTAATGTACTCATTTAACTAACCTGGGGTGCATTTCCCAAAAGCATTGTTAGCCAACTATGGTCACAAGTTCTGTTGTTACCAACATTCCATTCAGTGTTTCTGAAACCACCAATGTGGTTCGCAGTTTGTGTGATTGGAACTACAGCTCTCAACCTGTGGAGCCAAGCATATTTTCTTGTTACTATGACATGCTAATTGACATGCATGACTTGCATGACTCACGCTAGCCATTTTGGGGCACACACAGGTTCGTTTGATGTCAGTTTTTGGTTTGTATGGATGATTTGAATGCTGTTTTCCGAAGCTGTGTACACACCAGCAAAGTATAAAAGTAAAGCGAGGAATGGTATGCATTTTGCAATATTCTCCTGCATCATTGTTAACTAGCAAAAGGGGTAAACAGTTGTCGTTTTAATGATGCAAACGTATGACGTGTTGTTCTGTAAAAAAAAAAAAAAAGTGTAGTGTAAACAAAATATCGACTAGTCAAAATCAGGTTTGGACCAAGCAATCAAACCAAGTGTTAAATAGATCATCATGCTTTTGAAATAAGCAAGCTAACGTGCAATATAATCTGTATTTTTCATTTTGTAGTTGGCACGTATAAGACGCCTTTTAAAATCTGTAAAAGTAATTGTAGTGTATTCTAGCATTAAGTCTCCATTTACACGTTATTTGTTTGTTGTCTACAGATTTGTATCTACTGGAAAACTGACGGGACATCTGGGGCCAGTAATGTGTCTTACGGTAGACCAGATGGGGAAGGGTCAAGATGTGGTCGTAACAGGCTCAAAAGATCACACCGTGAAGGTATGTTCGGACATTCTAAAATGCTCTCTGTGAACTATCGTAAGAGTCCATATGGGTGCACATGCTGATTTCCATATGATAATTTTCACCTTTTGGTCATGGCTCATGCACAATTACACAAGCTGTTGCAGCTCATTTATGGATGCTTGAACACAAACAGTAGTTTATACTATTAATATGGCCTCAAGTGCAACAAGAAACAAAATGGCTATCCAGGAACATGCTTTTTGGACTCATGCTTTAGACTTGCTTTTTGGGACTTGTGATGCATCTCTAAGGCTTTTATTTTCTTGTGTTGCAGATGTTTGACGTGGTGGAAGGCGCTCAGGGCAGCATCAGCGCCACACATCATTTCGACCCATCCCATCAGGATGGGCTGGAGGCTCTGGCCATTCACGGCGATTCACTTTTTACTGCTGCCAGAGACTCCTGCATTAAAAAATGGGACTTAACCCGCAAACAGCTACAAGAGGTAAGTAATGTTGCAAGGAAAGACAGCTTTGCGGTAAACACTATGGCTGTGTTCCAAATCCTAGTGAGCTGCCTACCTAAGCAGCATTTTCAGGCATCATTCCCAAAACTAAATCTGTCCCAAACAGTATGCAGCAAAACTGTGGTACCTACTTTTAAGTACTCACTGTGACTCAAATGTAAGTTATAAATATACCTCCGTTTATGGTAATACTGAATAAGTACTCTTAGAAAATGGTTATGGTTAATCTCATTAGAATGTGGCTATTTTACACAATATTTAGTGTAAAATTACTCTTATGAGAATATTAAGATGCTAGACTAGCATAACATGCTACATACATTTAAAATCAATTGTTAGCTGTCTAGTCTCTTAGTGTTTCATTTATTATACTCTTAAGTGTCACCGGCTCACCGGTGCGCCCAGTGGTGCTCTTTTTTTCGTTGTCTTTTTTTCTCTATCACATATTTTAGTAATCATCATAAATTATATATCATTTGAAAGCCATATCATTTTAACCATTTTTAAATCGGACATTGCATTACCATGGAAATGGTACTTTTAAAATCTTTTTGCGGTCTCCTCCCCTTAGTGGGCGGAGTCAAGTGTCATATTACAAAATGTATTACAGCCTTTTAGAATCAAATTTTTTTTATAATCTTGACAATATATCATCGGAAAGATCTGAGTGTCAAAATTCCATATTTGGTCGTTATTTTTTGATAGAAGTAATATTGACAGAGAAACATTTAATGGCACCTGGTGGCTGTTTGTGGTATAACGCCCTAAATAAAATCTCACAGGAACCTCAATTTTTTTATATCAACTTCAAATTTGGAACATAACTTATGTAGACATAAGGCTTTAATTTTATAGCAGTTTTGGATTCAAAAATATTTTGTAAAATATTTATTTTATACAAAATAAAATAAAAAATGGTACATTTTCTTTACAGTAAATTTAAACTTCTATAACTTTTTGAATACTTTAATATTTTGAAATGATTCCACTTGTACAGTAATCTGCAGATTGTCTTCTTAAAAAAAAGAGTCCAACCTTAGGTCTGTATTCCAAAGTGTTCATGAATTATAAGTTACGTTTGGATAGTGCACTTTTACGTCTATTTTCAAAAATGGGGGGTGACACTTAAGCTATGCTAATGCCTAAAGTCTTTGATACTTGGAGAAAGCTATTTGTTAGCATTTCCATTCATCTTAGTAGCAGTTATTTGGAACAGAGGTTCCTTGGTTTTTGGTATTTCCATATGTTGACAGTAGACAGATCATTAGAGTTTGGAACAGAGTTTATATCTAAAAATAAATCCTGAAATGACTTTTAACTATCACAGATAAAGACTGAGTATAGTAAAACCCTCACACTTTCAGTTATCCTGCTATAATTGATTTGTTTGCATGTTTTCTTCATCTTGCAGCAGGTAGAACAGACTCACTCTGATCTCCTGAGCTCTCTGGCGGTGGTCCCTGGCTCCAGCGCTGTTATGAGCGGCTGCAAGGGCGGACTGCTCAAATTCTGGCACACAGACACGCTTAGAGCTCTGGGAGAAATAAGGGGTCATGACAGCTCTGTCAATGACATCTGCACAAACAGCAGTCAGCTCTTTACCGCCTCAGAGTGAGTGACAGGCATTCAGATATCAACAAAGAACACACACATACAAATAAGCAGAACTTACACTTTTAGTTTTAGCTTACGCTAACAACCACTCAACTTAGCAATATCTTGGTAACAACCTAACCCAAAACCCTAGCTAGCCAATGTATAGCAACATTCTGCCACGATGTAACTGTTTACATTGCCATGCTGAAAGGTTGTCAGTTAGTAATTACAACATTGTGGCAACATCATGGATCAATAGTTGCTGATTGGTAACAGTTGTTCATTTTCACTTGTTGTTCTATGGATGGACATGCCCAAGTTAATAAGTCATTAAATTATCAAAGTATTTTGAATATAGTACGTAACTGAAATGTTCTTGGATATCTTATGAACTTACAAACTCATACCTGATGTTGTTTTGAGTTGGTAATTTGATGGTAATGAAGTTACGGGCATGCAGTGTTGTTGCTACAATGTCTTGAAATTACTAAAAAGTGCAAATACATTATGTAACTGGTATGTTATCTAGCTAATGTGCTAAAAATTATTAGAACACCCTACTAACTGCATGGCAACCTTTTTGCAAATGGATAGCAACAGAGCTGGGTGGTAACTGATTACATGTAATCTGGAAGCACTCGTAATTAGAGTATATTATGTAATATAATGCTGATAATCAGATTACAGTTACTTTTTATGGATTACATGATTACATGTTGTTCATACAGTGTCAGTAAATCATTCATAATTTATTATTTTTTTCTCTTTTAAATTTTCCTTTCTAAAAATTCTATTGTGTGTCATACTATTTCGCTTTGACTATGTTCACAATATATGTAGAATGGCCATGTAAATGTCATGTAAATAATTTTACCATCCATGCTTCTGAATTTGGGGGAGAAAGTACATGTCAAGCATTTAGACCATGTATGAAACAAAGGGATTCGCAAACATTTTTGTCAGCCGAACCCCTTTGACATTAAATAGTTACTTGAAATATCTCAGGACAATAATATTTCAGTTTTTTTAAAGACACATTTGCATGTTTACAGTTCAATGTCGCTTATGGTCGCACTGACATGCAGCTAAACAAATTAAATATTTTTATTTTTAGTGTTTCAATATTTTTTTTAATTACATTTTTATGATTGATTATTAGCTTTTTATCAACTCACAAACCCACTACAGTTCTTCCATTAAGTCTAGTTTGGGAAACCCTGGTGTAATGTAATGTTTAATGCATCTTGTAATGTTGATATAAAGAAAATGGAATATATTTTCTTTCTCTTTGCTTTTTATATCAATATGGTATGTTAAATGGTAAATTTTAAACAAAAAAATAAAAAAGTAGTCAGAATACATGACTTAAAATGAGTAACCTAGATTACGTTACTAACTACAGTTTTGATAATGTAATCTATAATCAGTAATAGACTACAATTTGTAAGTAATCTTCCCAGCTCTGGATAGCAACACCTTGGTAATGGCATAAATAACTGATATCTGAATAACATAACATATACATATACACCCTAGCAATTGTGTAGCAACACCTTAGCAACCACTCAGGATTCACAACAGCCTAGCATTGTGGCAGCTTTTGGCCCATCACCACTCACTTTTCAGAAAATGTAGAAAACCGTTGCTAACACTGATTTACAACAGTGAGCAGTAAAACTATAAATTGTTGATTTGAATACTCTTGTTGCTTTTTCACAGTGACCGGACAGTCAAGATCTGGCAAGTGAGAGGATCTTTAGAGGACGGCCTTCACTGATGAGAACACAAGGTCACTGTGAAGGTTTTGGCTTCCTACAAGAATTTCCTCTACCAATGTGACGCTTGTTTCCTGAAACTCTGGCAGCGATTCAGAGGAGAGCTTCCTGTTGTAACTGCTGTATATTTCCTCATCTACAGTGTTGAAGTGCCCTGTTTGCTGACTGTAAAGAGGGATGTTGTAGGTCAATAAGTGTTTTTTGATGTGGCACCGTCCTAAAGCTGGGCTTTGGGCATCACAGACTGCCGTATGAGCAGTGCTTAAGAATCACACGTGTTTGTGAACGTCATTGTTGACTGGACTGAACCGATATGCTTTTAAATTATTCATTAATATTGATGTCAGCTCTTTTCCGATGTTTGTTGACCAAAGTTAGACTCTCTTTGTGTGAATCTTTCCAGTGGAACTAGATCTCAATGCACCCGTACTGTAGTCTTAACTGCACTGGAATGGTACAGTGATATTTGCACCGGTGTCTCTGTCTACTTTGTGTTTTACCTTTTTATAAAGCCTGAACTGGTTCTTTTTCATTTTCTGGTTGAAACCTTTGAGTATGCTGTACAAAAATATTTCCTCTGATGTAATGTAGTTATTATCGATGTCAGATGGCAAGTGAAATAAACTACATCTGTCAAAATCTTACAGGTTTTTCTGCAGTGTTTTAGTCTAATTTAATGAGCTTAAATGAATGTACTGTACTTGATTTAATGTTGAGTAGTGAAACTGCAGGGCTAGAATAATATCACTAGGGGGCAGTCCACACATAATGGACGGTGAACTGGTATATATAGTGTATGTATATACTGTAGATGGTCTTTACATTAAACGGACCATTTGAAAAAAAAATTACATTGACATTTATCATTTTTTCAGGGATCAAAAAGTGCTTGGGAGTTTTGAGGGTTTCTGATTTAAATCATGGCCTGGGTACAAACCCAAAATTCTATAAATCTGGCAAAATGTAAATTATTTACAACTCTTACAAATTAGTAAAATGCAATGCAATTCAATGTAATATTAACCAAACCAAAAATTTATTTTAAATAAAATAAAATGGAAAAAAAGATTATTATGGATTTAAACCAACCTTAATGTGCCTCAAAAATTACCTTTCACCCCAAGCATAACGAATTTGAATCCATGCACATTTTCATTTGATACTTGTTACAATTAATGTTAATGTTAAAAAAAGCACAGATGGCCAATTAGATGTTAGTGTGGCTCTAATTAAAAAATATAAAACCACAGATCTGTCATTTTGAAAGAATTATCCCTGCAAATATGTTCTCATTAGTTTTATGATAATGTTTGAAATAGCTTGATATGAAGAAGCAATTATTATGTTTATGAACTAATGAAATCTTATGTGAGAATCAGATTTAGCTGAACCTGTCTGATTGTTTGACATTATATTTTGCTAATCTTTGACATTATTTAATGTATTAGGCCTATATTTATTATCTGTTGTTATGGCATATATATATATATATATATATATATACATACATACATACAAACATACAGTCATGGCCAAAAATATCGGCACCCTTGCAATTCTGTCAGAAAATGCAACACTTCTCTCAGAAAATTGTTCCAATTACAAATGTTTTGGTATTCACGTGCTTATTGTTTTTGTTTGCACTGCAACAACACAAAAAAACAGAAAACAAAAGTCAAATTTGATCAAATTTCACACAGAACTCAAAAATGGACTGGAACAGTGGCAAGTAACAGGTGTGGGCAATATAGTAATCACACTTACACCAGTTAAAATGGAGAAGAGTTGACTCAACCTTTGTGTTGTGTGTCACACTGAGCATGGAGAAAAGAAAGAAGTGTAAAGAGTTGTCTGTGGATTTGAGAGAAAAAATTGTGGAAAACCATGGACAATCTCAAGGCTACAAGTCCATCTCCAGAGATCTTAATGTTCCTGTGTCCATCAAGAGGTTTACAGCCCATGGCACTGTAGCTAACCTCCCTGGACGTGGACGGAAGAGCAAAATTTATGAAAAATTACAACGAAGGATTGTTCAAATGGTGCATAAAGAACCCCGATTAACTTCCAAACAAATTCAAGCTGATCTGCAGACACAGGGTACAACAGTGTCAGCTCGCACTATCCGTCGCCATCTGAATGAAAAGGGACGCTATGGTAGGAGACCCAGGAGGACACCACTGCTGACACAAAGGCATAAAAAAGCAAGACTGGAGTTTGCCAAAACTTATGTGACAAAACCACAATCCTTCTGGGAGAACGTAATGTGGACCGATGAGACAAAAGTAGAGCTTTTTGGTAAAGGACATCATGGCACTGTTTACAGAAAAAAAATGAGGCCTTCAAAGAAAAGAACACAGTCCCTACAGTCAAACATGGTGGAGGTTCAAAGATGTTTTGGGGTTGCTTTGCTGCTTCTGGCACTGGATGCCTTGACTGTGTGAACGGTATTATGAAATCTGATGATTACCAAATAATTTTGGGGCACAACGTAGTGGCCAGTGTCAGAAAGCTGTGTCTCCACCAGAAGTAATGGGTCTTCCAGCAGGACAATGACCCGAAACACACTTCAAAAAGGACTCCGAAATGGTTACAACCAAAGCATTGGAGAGTTCTGAAATGGCCAGCAATGAGTCCCGATCTGAATCCCACAGAACACCTGTGGAGAGATCTCAAAACAGCAGTTGGGAGAAGGCATCCTTCAAATCTGAATGACCTGGAGCAGTTTGCAAAATTCCAGTAGAGAGGTGTAAGAAACTCATTCATGGTTACAGGAAGCGATTGATTTTTTCCAAAAGGGGTTCTACCAAATATTAAGTTAAGGGTGCCAATAATTTTGTCCAGTGCATTTTTTGGGGGGTTCTGTGTGGAGTTGTATCAGATTTTATTTTTCTTCTGTTTTTTTTTTTTTGTGTTGTTCCAATGCAAACAAAATAATAAACATGTGAGTACCAAAACATTTGCAACTGCAACAGAGAAGGGTTGCATTGTCTGACAGAATTGCAAGGGTGCCGATATTTTTGGCCATAACTGTGTGTGTATATACAGTATATATGCAGTACATTTGTTTATCTTTTTTCTTTTTTAGTAGCACTAGTTACGGTTCTACAACACCTGTGGCCTCTTGCCCAAAATAAATTCTGAGTTTTAGAGTTGACAAAACCAAACAATTCCAATCCAGTTTGGATTGTGTTCAGCAGCAAACCCACTTACTTCGCGACAATGGGTCTGGAAGTGGAAAAATGTGAACTGATTTCCGGGTTTTGTACTCATTCCTGCAGAACTTTATTAAGAGATAGTAACTAACTGTTGAATAACGTCGTAGCTGACGGACATGGTGCGAGACCTTCTCTTACACACAGCACCTCAGAGCCCAGCAGCTGTCTCCATCTCGCAAGGCACTCATCTAAATTTAGAATAAGAGGGAATTCACTCAGCTGTAAGGAATCTCTCAGCTCAAGCACAAACACCCTCACGTCATCTATCTGTTCTCTGCTGTAATGTCAGTCATTCATCTGCCCTTACTGGAGGAATTATAGAAGGATACAGTATTCAGTATGAACAAGGTGCAAATGAAACAAAAAACTCAATATAAAAATTCATTCTCTGAATAAAATGCCATGATTTATCTCTTGATGAGAGTGTGTATAACAAATCAAAGGTCTTTGCTCTTCCTAGGTGAGACATTCTGATTGATTTAAAGGCTATTTCTGATGAAGCAATCCACTCTCTGAGGTGTACGGATGAAGAGATAATAAAAATGTCCTGCTGAGGTGAGGAGGTCTAATTTTTCATCATCATTTTTGTAAGCAAGTGACATTAAGATAAAGAAGAAAAACCCCATAAAATTACAGCCCTGGATGCTGATTGGCCAATACAGTTTTTATCGTGGCAAAAATACACTGACTGACGTCTGAAAGAACATGTGCATTTGAAGACTTTTTTTCTTTTTCTTTTTATTATTGTTATTATTATTATTGTTAAATGACTATATAGTAATTCCTATTATTTTACATTTAAAAGTTTAAAATCTTAAAAAAAAAAGAAAAAGAAAAAAAAAAGTAATATAGCCTATACCAAAAGCAAGGTAATTTGTATATTTTATAAATTTACATAGTTTTAACATCGAAAAAGCCAAAGCATCAATGTTTGCAGGCCACCAAGAAATAGACAGAATGGAACAGAGTACTTGAGTAAAGTGAGGACAGCTCACATTTCTTCACTTCAATGATCACTCCGGGTTTTCCATTTTCTGTTCCCCACTTGTGCACAAAACTGCACTCCAAAGGATCCTGAAGCAAGTGAAAACAAACAAACAATCCAATTAAAAAAATTATTAAAAAAATAAATAAATGAACAAACGAAAAATTTATAAAATAAAATAAAATTAGATAAAATAAAATAAAATAAAATAAAATGAAAAAAGAAATATTAGATGAAATGTATAATTATAATGCGTACACTGTAAAAAATGTGAAAATGCTACAGTAAAAACCTGTTAAATGGATAACGGTAAGTTCCTGTAAAATTTACAGGGGAAAACCATAAACTGACGTTCCCAGAATTCCCTGCGTTGCATTTCAAGTTTTGTTTGAATTTGATGCTTTTCTTTGAAATAACTAGGTTTCTTATCAGTTATGTTTATTAGGGTTTCATGTTACATCTAATGTTGTTAAATTAATGTTTATTGCATATTTTAGTTTAATGAGTCTCACCATGATGGTGTTTAGTGCTTGTGATGGGCTTTGGTTCATCATGTGACTTTCTCATCACCACCTGCATTCGGTGGTTATCAGTGTATTTCAAAGGTACAAAACAGATGTCAGTACTTCAATAGGTTGGTATATTAACATTATATCAGTTAATGAAATTATGGTATTTAACTGTAAATTTAAGTTAAAACCATGAAACCTAAAATGTTGTTACCGTATTTTTTTTACGGTAGAATTACGGCAACCACAGCTGCCGGCTTTTTACTGTAAATGTTACTGATTTTTTTTTACAGTGTATAATTGCTTTGTTATTATATAGAAGTAGCTCTTCAATAAATGTATAACCACTCTACTGCAATTTGGATTTTTCTGTATAAACAATTGCGCATATGCATGCGTTTACTAAATGCTGGGTGGCAAACCGGTTTCCTAAAATAATTACAAGCGTGATACTATCAGTCACTTTCTATAACAAACAGTGGCACATACAACATCTGCTTTAGAGTATGAGAGCATACAAAAGGTCTTTTTTATTTCCATTTCCACTTGAATATTTAATGTCTCATGTGTATTTCAACAAAAGAGCCACTTATAGGCAATCCATTCAATTCTGCCATTCATATAGAGACTCTAATAGCAGCTACAGTAACATTCACTATTATTAAAATGTATCATTTTTAACCCTGCAGAAAATTGGTCTTGAATTCTTGGATTCATTTCATACAGTATGTGTTCCTTAGACATTTATGGATTAATCTAAAATGGTCTCTGCGGGAGTTTAATCGTTGTATTGATGTTCACCCTAGTTGTTTGCCAATTAGTATAAATTGGTAATCAATAACTGAAGACATAAATCAATAATCACAGTTGTTGATCCCTGTCAACCTGACACAGCATTCAGCATAGCCACATAAATTCAACACGACTCTCATCATGACTACCCATGTGTAATAACTGATTATATTCAAAGCAACTGTAAAGAGAGCCAATGCAACATGCCTCATTTGAGAACAAAGCAACATAATGAACTCATCTTTGTTTGTGCATTGAGTTGCAAGGATGCAAACGGTTTTGGTTTAACATGGAAATATTCTGTGTGTTTTTTATTTTTTTTATTTTGAAGATTTTGGCTTAAATACAATGTGTATGCATTTTTGATAACTCACTGCATCATTATAGTATGTTTAGTCACATGACACATAATATCCAATGAGCTTTAATGGTATAGTCCTATTAATAGACTGTATCGCTTCAGAAGACGTTATTAAACCACTGCAGTTGTATGATACATTTAAAATGACGTCCTGAATGACCAATGCCATGTTTATCACTTCAGTTTGTGAAAGAATGTTATAGAAAGAACAAATCAGCTGATCATAAATTGACCTTTAACAGTCATAAGTACATACATAAACAAGCATTGTGTTATTATCACACAATACAACCAAACCATGCATGTGACATAAATTTAATCATACCAACATAATGACAGACCAATCTGTAGTAATAATTCTAAACTAAAATTAATCTTAAATGAACAGAAACAATGAGGTTAAATGTTTGATGCCAAATGATGTTACATTATCGAAAAACAATAATGAAATAATGACACTGTACAACATACTTCAACAATTATAAATATTACTAGTACAGTTGTTGTTGTTGTTGTTATTATTAGTTGTTGTTGCTTTTAATAGACTATTTATATTACACTATACATAATATTATAATTATATAACAATATTTATTTTTATTAACTATATGTTTATGTATTATATTATAATATTATTCTACTATTATCTATCTATCTATCTATCTATCTATCTATCTATCTATCTATCTATCTATCTATCTATATATTTGCCATATACTATATAGTATATGGCATATATATATATATATATATATATATATATATATATATATATATATACATACAGCAGTTGTATACAACAATTTGATTAACTATTTAATAATGATTATGTTCTATAACAGTAGCTATTACATAATAATAATATTAATTATTATTATTATTATTACCATTATTTGTTATAAAAGAAGAAGCAGAATGACTTTAAGAACAATAAGTTTTTGAACTGTTGTTGTATCTGTCACGGCATTGTCAGTGTTAAATCTGTTTTGAGTCTCAGATGAATTCACAGCGAAGAATTCTCCAAGTGTGGCATCGTTCCTTCGCCCATGCAGCGCCACACACTCTCTCTAACACATTCACACTCTCTCATGGCGAGCAGAGGGGACGCTGTCTCTGTTATGGACTGACAGAAGCTCTGCATTCCTCCTCGCAATCTTTCCAAATTACCCATGAATTCTCTCGCGTAAAGCGGCGCGAGCGTCCGTCCTCTTCCGTCTAAAAGGGTTAAAGAAAAGAAACCTCATCATGAACAGCATGAGCAGTTGCGGTTTCCTGAATATGGCGACGATAGGAGAATTCGACCCGCTCAACGCCACTATTCCTGCTACAAAAGTTGAGATTACAGTCTCGTGCAGGTGAGGAACGTTTACGTACCGCTCACACCTTTACGCACAACTGCCTTTTTATTATTATTATTATTATTATTAATTTTACGCGCGGTGTTTTAATGGTACATTTTGGAGAAGACGCAATTACGCGTGACATTTTGGCACAAAACCAGGTTATAACCTGGTTTCTTCCAGAAATATCATCCGTAAGTGTGTTTATGAGGTGTAGTGTATGTGGATATTATAATGGCAAACAACCGTACTTTTACTCTCGGAGTTTCTCTGGCTGTCACTTTCTTTCGCACCAAAACAAACTATCCACAACGCTTCTCCCACCAGCTGTTAGTAAATGCCTAACATAAGTTTTGTTTTGTTTTGGAATAACTGTCTGGTGCTTTGCTGAGATTGTTTACAACTTAAGAAGTGAAATGAACTGCTTTACAGTTTGATCAAAGGTGGATTTCGTAATGATTATGATTTTTTTTCTTCTCTTTTATCTGTGTCGTAGTTAAACGGTAAACCGATGACACGCTCACGCGTTTGTTTTCATATCATGATGGGGGCTTTCCATTGACTTCCATTGTTTTATACAACACTAATGATATTTTCTATCCATAAACGATATTAATGATTGTATAAAATACATTAATATCCATAAGTAATAATTTGGTATGTTTATTAAACCGTTCTTATATATTCATATTTAGGTTGACTTTTTTTAGTCTTCACAATGTAGGAAAACCTGACCACACACTTGTTATGTGGTAATATACACTTCTCATTGATTTCTGTTGTTTTTATATTAAATGAATTAATTACTATAGTGCTTCCAAAAAACCTTTCGCGTTTTAGATTATTTATTTATTTATATAAATTGTAATTAAATTGCACACAAAACTCCACACATTTACACACAAATATGATTTAAATGAAGCTTTCTAGATGATTTGAAGTCTTTTAGCGTACACAAGCGTGGCATCTTTTAAAATACTGTTATGATCCGTTTGGCTAATTTCTCATTTCAAAGTGTAAAATGCATTTATATTAATAAATCATCTACATACTATTGGATTTGTCTTTTGAACTCACTCTCCCATGAGAAGCAAGCCCTTTGGAGAATGATTATTTCATAACTCATAACAACAGCCTGTTGTTTTTGGTTTAGCTGGAAAATAATGGCTTTAATAAAGCAGAAAAAAATGTTTGGGAAAATTATCGGTTGTTGTGCACTTAGAGATTGTTCATATGAATAATTTATGTGTATAAGTTTGTGGTGCATCTGGCTTTGCTGGCGTAAACAAATGTGAATGGGCAGGAACTATCCACTCAACCATTGTGAGGAGATGTTGACGGTGAATTACTATGCTCCATGTCCCCTTGGGCAGGCTTGCACAACAGGGAATACACACGCACACAAACACACACATACGTGCACACAATCTAGGAGCTCTTTTGCAAAAGTGCACCAGGTGGGAAGGGAGCAGAAGTGGTGCCATGGTTACGATCAGGTGCATTCCTCTACTGTAGGGCCACTTTACCACTGTCACCATGGTTATCATGACAGATGAGCAGATACAGGAGAGTGTCTGTATTCAGTCACAGTAAACCCCGTAAAATAAATTGCAAATAAATAAGATGCAAATTACATATAGTGTCTAGTGATATTTCAAGGCCCACCACAGGTGTGTTGTGAAGTTTTTTTTAGCTGTTAATTATGTTTCAGTGTGACCAGAGTTCAATTTTCAGCGTGAGCGGGTTCTTGGCTGTGTAATTATCCAAACTAGAAGCACATGATGGTGTTAGGTCACATACAAGTTGGTGAACGGCTAGAGAATGTCTAACATGACTGGTTTACGTCGGCTAAATGTAGATTGTTTGAAAGGGCTTTATAGATATGATTTAGTTGGACTGCTTTTTTGGTTTGAGTAAGAAGTGGATATAATCGAAAGATCACATATACATTCACCTTTTAACATGTTCAGGCTACATATTGTAGCTACAGTTGCAGTTATTTTACTGTAAAACTGTAAAAACAAGTAGAAAGTTCCAGTATTCTTATCCATAACACAGAAAATTATGCTTTTGGGAAACATGCCTTAGAGATTAAGTATTATGTGCGACTAATGTTCAACTTAGTGCTCGTAGTGCTCTTATTGCTCTCAGTTGTATTGTATTACAAGTCATAGAAAGGTATTTCCTCTTGTATTGAGTAATCAGTAACCCAGTGTAATTCAGTTGGATTGTTCCACTCTGGAACTCATAAATGTGCATTTCCCACTGTTTATGGCTCTATTAAAACCGGTGTGGGCTGGCACAGCTAGATAAAACAGAGTCCGGGTGTTGTTGTTCTGTGTCTGTGATCAGATCAGCCAGTTTCTGTAAAGCTTGCGGTGGAATGTAAGGGGGCAAATATTGTCCCTTAATGGAAAAGATGTGACTGCGGTCTAAGTGGGGGTACTCAGAAGAATGTTAAATGCCCCAGAGGGTACGCCACAGTAAAAAGTTTGAGAACCACTGCACTAGAGGAACTTTTCTATAGTTCCTAGAACTATTATCAGATGTTCTCGCTTTTTGGCGTGTTTGCACCGCAGGTACTAGGAACGTATTTACTTCTAGGAACTCCATTTGGGGGAACTAATTTAGCTCCTACTTCAGATAGGGCTGTGCAAATAATCGAATGCGATGTATCGCCTGTGATTATGAACGTGATATTTCTGGCTTGTCAGTGAACTACGGCTCTGTGTAGTAAATGCCCCTCCATCTGAAAGCAGGTGATGGAGATTTACTACTAATCACAGAACCGGCTTTACTGACGAGATGCGCATGATCATCGCATTCGTTTATTTGCACAGCCCTAACTTCAGAGTAGGGTCTATAGGAACTACCAGTGACATAAGTGTAAGCTGATTGGCCAAATGCATACAAAACACCAGCTAACCGGCATTTTCAAAAAACCGTGAAAAAATATTTACTCCACGAACATGGAAAACAGTGATAAGGGCATTTACCTGTTGTCTGCAGCGTTGTGTTCTTTTCTCAGCCTTGATGATAAGTTACACTGCAAGTTGTCATAGGAGATTTAGTCAGATTTACATGCTCTTTCAATCGCGTAAATTGAGTGTTTACATAACAACTCCATTATCACGAAACCCACGACACAAAACAAAAACAGCTCCGAACACGACGTCCTCCATTCTCTGGTTGCTGATGTTTGTAAATGCTGTGAATAAAGACGTCGCCGTCGACCACTTCAGAGTTCCTGCTGCCAGGAAAACGACCTGAGGGGGAAATCGGTTCTCTAGGAATGACCTTGCTAGATAGTTCCTAGAACTACGTGGTGCGAAAGTGCCTATAATGGACCCACTTTATGTCAGATGTTTTAACTATATTATTAGTGTAAGTTATTACATTGTAGTTACATTTGCATGTAAGCTAAGTATATTGTATCACATGCTTATTTTTTTTATATAGAAACTTAAAGTGCGACTAAAAAGACATGACATGACATAAAGTCTTGCATGCAAAATTATCAGAGCTTTTAGGTCTGTGAGTGTGAGAGTTTGATAAGAGCTCTGCCAATACACAACATTTATCTTCATATATTCACCTCACACCTTTTTTTTTAGAGCAAGTTTGCTTTGCCGAAATAAGGAGTGTGTTATGCGATTCTTTATTAATGTAGGTCAAATTGTTTATCAGTTTTACAGCCTATCAATGGTTTCCAGATTGACCTGGAACTTCTGGTACTGCAGAAAGCCTGGTATTGTTACTGGTACCTAGAACATTCGTTTGAGAGCTCTTAAAGAAGTTTTTCCTTTCATATTTAGGGATGACTGTCCCAACCTGAAACACCACTTTTACCCGGAACTGGTCTCATTCAATCTTAAGTCATTGAGAGTATCCACTGAGATCCAGTCTGCCAATTTATGATTCTCACTTCTAACTTCATTAGAGGATGGTCATTAGGAAGGTTTTTAATAAGCTCTTGCTCAGGTGGATGTGCTGGGTGTCTCATTTATTCTGTAACCGATCTGGAGGGTCAAAAGAGCACCCACAGACCCACCAGAGTCTAGTCTCTCTCGAGGTGAATTTCTCAACATTTCTGCTCCACAACCCAGTATCCTTAGATCACCTCGATTAAAAACGCATGCTTAATTTTATGCAGAATTTATTCAGGGAATAACCTCACATCAGAAAGGCAGTGGTGGGTTCACTTGGGTTTTTTGTTATTTGTTGAGCTTGAGAGTGTCATTCCAATTTGTTTCCATCTCATGGCAGCTTGGATATTCTTAAAAACATCTTATTTTGCATTACACAGAAGAACAAATTACTGGTTTGGAATGACATAAGAATGAATAAATTATGACATAATTTTAATATGTGGTTCAGCAAATCCTTTAAAGCAATCAAAGCAGCACAGGTTTGCAGGTGGTTTGGATCTGTGTGTGTGCAAATGCATGAGAATATGAGTGTGGGTGTGTAATTTACACGGTTTCCGGCCAGGAGATGTGTTTGATCCCCTGAGATGAATTGATTTGAACCAGTCTGTCCTAATTTTGCTTTGTAGCTCTACGTATTTATTCACATATTTGTTTGAACACGGGAGCTTGAGAGGTGTACTGTGTCTTTTAAAGGAATAGTTTATTTACTCACCCTCATGTTGTTCCAAATGTATGACTTTCTTTTTTTCTGTGGGACATAAAAGGAGAAATATTGAATAATGTATTGGTCTCATTTGGTATGCAACTATACAATGAATAGGGACTGGAGCTTTTAAGCTTCAAAAAGGTTGCATAAAAGTAGTCCATATGACTCAAACTAAAGAAGTATTCAGCAATATGTTTCATTAGCAAACTTTGATCATAAGTTCTGCCATTGCTAACATATTGTTCAATGATTTCAGTGAAGCCATAGTTTAAACGAACATTTGCAAACACCGTAGCAAAGATGTGGTTGGATGTACAGTTCTTAATATGTGGTTAGAAGCGTAGGTTCTTGTAAATGTAAAATGCGGAATAAATGGATCATGCTCTCAAAATAAGCAAGCAAACTTGCAGTATGTTCTACATCTTTCATTACATATATATTCAAATTTAATTATATGTCTTTTAGTTTGCTGAGAGAATGAAAATTACATTTTGAAGAGTGTGTATGCATGAATGCGCTCAAATGACCAGGGAACCCCCAAATTTTACATACGAGGGAACCTGTGATTAAATTGGATATTTCAAAATAAAGCAAAACAATGGAGAAATAGTGTATTACTATGTATAGCCATGTTAGTTATTCAAAGCATTATGCTGCCATATCGTAATTACCGTAATTTTGAGATGACAACACGTGACATTCTACTTGGAGCTGTTCATGTCCTCAGACTCGGAATTATGCTTTTCTATGGCAACACTATCAACGCCTAATCAGAGCCTGTGGTGGTCAGGTGGGACAGTGGTCACGAGGTACAATTCGTAGCTATCAGAAAACTCTCAGTTCACAAGTTGTAATTACAAGTTCTACGAGGACGTGAATGTTTTTTACAAGTTGCAATCTCGTAATTACGGGAATTCCGATATGGCTTGAACGCACCTTTAATCTGGCATTAATTAGAACAACCGTGTGATGTCATTAATGATGGTTCATTGTATGATCAACTGAATGTGCAACAAACTTACTACAGTTTTGTGAAAACAGTCTTAACTGACTAGTTAATTTCTTTGACTATAGTCAAGTCAAGTCACCTTTATTTATATAGCTCTTTATACAATACTGATTGTGTCAAAGCAGCTTTACAGTGTCAAACAGGAAAACATATAATTCTTAGGTAGTTAGCGAATTACTTACAGGAAACACCACCACAACAGGAAACTTACTTACAGGAAACACATCTGTAAACCAGATTTTGTGTGAATAATTTATATTTCATGTGATTTTTAGACGACTTGCAGTATTGCGCACACAATTGGTGCACAGCTTCAAGGTGGATTGCATTTATAGTGTTTTATGATTTTTCGAGTTTTCCATTTCCCATTTACTTTTGGGCAGAAAAGTGGCCAGGAGATCACTGATAAAATAAAGTCAAAAGTGTTTAGGGTGACATGAGATTGAGTATTAATGACAGAATTTAAATTTTTTGGTGAACTATAGTATCTCTTTTAGTTTGAACTTTACAGCCACTTTTGATGGGCGGCCAATTGCTTTAGTTGATGGGGCTTGACATTGCACACTATTTGTCCCCAGACAATGATGAGAGAAATCACACACTTCTTGGGACTTCTCGCTTTCTCTTTATAGACGCAAGGTCAGAACAGGAAGTAGGCTTGCCTTCAGTCCAGAGGTGGCTGCTGGATTTATTAGTAGCAGAATGCATTAAAGCATGTAGAATGAAATGAGAGTAGAATTGAAAAAAGTTGCTTGAGGGCAGTCTTGAAGGAGATCCAGGTGCTACTGTATTGTTGGAATTAATAGCTGCAAATTTCCCTGTGCATGTATTTAGGTGCATGTGTGTGATTTTTGTATGTGTGTCTTCAATAAGGGGTGGGGGCTGTGTTTATTTGTTCTGTAGAACAAACATTGTTTTCTCTGAAGCGGCTGATGATGACCTGCCCAGGCGGACTGTGTGATTGGCCCCGACTCAAACGCTCGCTGGGTTTCCAGCAGCCCGTCGAAGCGGTAAATTCTGGTTGCTATGTGACTCATTGCGTTGGTGAACCTCTGTTGGTCTACTGCTCCCCAGGCTTGATGGGAGATTTATACCGCACTGGATGACACATTACTGTGCTGATTTGCTTTTCCTTGCAAGCCGCCCGCTTCAAACAGGAGGTCACCGTTCTAATGAAAAAGGCAAACCTTGAGTAAGAGGCATGTTTTTGATAAACTTAAAAAATATTGTGGGTTAAATACAACTTAAGCTCTACGAGGAATCTGTGACAGTTTCGATTACTGTAGAAAATATGAAAGTCTAGTGGAAGAAAATAAGTTGAAGTCTATTAAGCAAGTTTAGGGAAGGGTTTAAATGCTGAAACTTCTATTCATTCAAAAGTTTTTTTTTTTAAGTCAATTAATATTTATATGGGACTAATTTTACACATCAATGTCAAACAAACAGCACATTTAAAAAATTGACTAACTAGACAGGTTTATGTCTACCATAAACCATTCAGACATGTTTTGAGGGGCGCTAACAAAGGACACGTCCTTGCGTTGGATAAGTCTTGTTTGGAAGGGTCAAAACATGCGTTGCTAATGGCGTGAGATGCTGAAAAAAAAAACGCAGGTAAAGTCTATCTGTACATGTGCAAATAGACCAACAATTAGCTTAAAATATTAGAAGTATTAACACTAGAAGCGCCAGAATTCCAAAACTACTAGAACAGCCGTGAGCGGTCATTTTGACCACTATATTATAAACTCTATAATCTCTAAATAAATTGCCCAAATGAGAGATTAATGTATTAACTGTGTTAGGATATCTTTAAAAAAAACAAATAACACCAACATGTAGACTTTTTATTTAGTTAAAAATGATAATTATAAATTTAGAAATATTCGCATCATTTCATAGTAAAATGTAATTATTGCATATTCAGTATTTCTCTGTATTTATTTTACATAACTCAGAACAACAAAATAACATTTAAAATGATCTATTTGATTATGATTTTTTTTTTTTACAACATTTATGATACATTATAACACAGAACATAAGCTGGAAACAAGCAGCTCTAAAGTTAAAAAGAGTCACGAACGAAGTTTGGAACCATAAAACAATTACGCTACAAATTTTATATTAAATAAATATATCTATATCATGCTCAGCTATTTAAGATTCACAGTCAACACAAGTTACTTCTGTTCTTCTCGCACAATTTCCACACACGGGTTTGTGGCATTTGCAACAGGTGTCGCGCGTTTTATTTTGTTTGCAGATTCTCCGCACCTGGCACTGTCTCCGTTTTGGTGTCAGTTGCGGGGGTTGATTGTGCTTTTGGTACATTTTCTAAACGCTCCCTATAAACTCTTTATAAATCTATTTTTTAAAAGGCAATAATAATTTGTAGTCCAAGAATTTGTATTTATAATCAAATGAGCATATGCTAATAGTACTGGAGACGCTGACAGAGACAATAAACCGCGGGAAAGAACAATAGAATCGCGCGAGATTTAAAGCGGTCAATATGACCGTTATGGCTTTAATAGGTAGAAATGCTCATATTTTTTTCCTTTTATGTAATTTATATAAAATCTATTGTAAGTAAAAATAGAAACACTTTTAGGAAAAGTCACAAACCAGCAAGATTGTATTTTTTTATTCAACAAAGTTATTGTACATATACATTTCAAAACGGTCATTTTGACCGTCATGGCAGTTCTAGTGTTAAAGCAGCTGTCTTGAAATGTATTCTTGAAGGATGTACATTTGCTACAATGTATTACCTTATTAGAAAGAGGTTCTTCAGAGAGAGTTTTAGCGTTAGCATGCTAAAGCTAAAGCTCATCCATTTATCTATCATAACTGTTTGCCAAAAATTTGACAAACAGCTATTTGCTTGTAGTGTAAAATTGTCCGTTGCTGATACTTTACTGTAATTCCTGCTGTTGGAGGTTGGTTAAAAATAAATAGTAAGGAATAATACATTTGTTTCATAAACATCTACATTTGAAAAGCTCCCTCGTCTTTTGCTGAAATGCTAAATTGTTGTTGAGTGTGAAACAATGGTGACTGAATTGCGTATGGACCAGAATGCTCTGAACTGATCTCACGGTGGTATTTTTGGCACCATGATCTGTCAGGACAGCTGGAAGCCGCTCCATTGACCTTTAAGGCCATAAAGATCACATAATGGGTTGTATTGAGGAAAATGAAAAGTGTGTCTGAGTGTATTGAGCAGTGACAAGAAACCCGCTGAGCTAGAGCTCAATACGCTCTATAAGGAAGACTCAGGCAGGCTGTACAGCAGAGAACAGAACACTGCAGGCCCAGCAACTGACAGTATTTAATCAATGTACATTTTCCTCATTGGTTAGAGGCCAAGAGCTTTTGGAAGGGCAGCCTACAGTTTACTTTCATCATTAAAGCAGGAAACAGCATCTAGTTTGGACTTGAGTTGAATACTTATGCAATTTTTATATGACGGGTGACATTACTGAGCAACATAACCATTGATAAACAATTGTAACAACCAAGTGTTACCCCAAAAATGCATTTACATAATTGACATAATAAATTAGTAATGATTGGCATTCCAGTAAGTGTTTCTACGATGCCATTTTTGCAACCACTGTTGTATTGGTAAGGTGAATAAAAGTCAAAAAACTGTTTTCAAGTTTTTAATCAAATACTTGTTTACTTACTGAAAACATTGTAGTTTTTTGTTTTTTTTTGGTTATTTGGTTAGCATTCTCAGTGGCGGTTGTTGTTGTAGTTGTAGGTAGTTGTAAGTTGTAGCTGATCCACAATCCTCAATGATGAAGTTATGGGTAGGGTGGCACAATTAATAATATAAACCTGAAATCGCAATTTGGCTTATAGTGTAATTATGAAATCTCTAAATTTGTGATTTTTAAGTAAATAAATATGCACTGCCTGTTTCAAGAGCTTCGATCAGATTGGCTCGTTTCGAGTCACTTATAACATGCATATGGAAAAGTAGCATCTTCCCAAACTTGTAAGATCTATAAACCTGTTGTCCAACAAAACCAAACATTCAATAACATGTTTTTACTCCAAACTCACTTATAACATCAGTTGGGTGTTTGATATAACTTCCTTTTATGATCTGAAGTGGCTTCTTTTCATAGAATGAGGCAGAAAATGTTATCTTATAGTATTCTGTACAGTAATAAATGCTATTCAGATTAGCATTGCATTATAAATATACTTTATTCTTATCAAATATATCAAGATGAACAGATAGCTAAACCATATATTGTCATAGTTTTGTGTTTATTGTCTGCATGTTTAATCAATCTTAATCTATCTGCCTTTTTTCAGCTACAGCGATTTTTAAATGCATGTGTTTATAGAGCTCAAAATGTTCACACCACCCTTTTTTGGCTAAAAATAGAAAAACATAATAGAAAAAAAAAACAGTTTATGTTTAAGTATTATAGCTATAGTTACTGTGCTTTTAACTCCTGTTGCTTTAATCTCTGAAATCTAAAGAATTATAAGTATGATTGTCTTGTGACTAGTCAGTCTAGCTAAGTTACTGTATGAATGCATGTCATTTTCTTGACATTCCCTGAGAGAAAACTTATTTTCATAACACTAACAGGCTTCTTTTTACAGTTTTCGCAATATTGTTTGTGAAGACAAACAGGTTAAGTACTCTAAGTTCTCTAAGTTTTGAGATGAATGTATTTCCACAGAATGTTTTGCTTTCTCATACCACCTGTCTTTCACTTGTCTTGAGATTTCAGAGAAGATATAATGCTGAGAGTTTTGACAACAAGCATGAACTATAAAAAAACTAAGTCAAAATATCTAAAAACGATTTCATGACATGAAATGAATTATCGCACATTTCTGCCTCTCAATGTGAAAGTCAGACTCCTTCCTGGAAGCTTCCTGTTGTTTCAGTCTCTGGAAATACACTGAAGGTATGAGCTAGCAAACAATGTCCTCAGAGGGAAAAATCAATGACCACAGAAACGAATTATGACACATACATGGCACATATGACTCAAACATCACACAGAAATGGGTCATATATGTACAAATGCCAAGTTCTGTAATGAAACTCTGATGGGTCCTTAACGCAAACTGATGATATTCACAGCGTTAAACTACAAAATTTACATAATAAATTAGTAATGATTGGCATTCCAGTAAGTGTTTCTACGATGCCATTTTTGCAACCACTGTTGTATTGGTAAGGTGAATAAAAGTCAAAAAACTGTTTTCAAGTTTTTAATCAAATTCTAGTTTACTTACTGAAAACATTGTAGTTTTTTGTTTTTTTTGGTTATTTGGTTAGCATTCTCAGTGGCGGTTGTTGTTGTAGTTGTAGGTAGTTGTAAGTTGTAGCTGATCCACAATCCTCAATGATGAAGTTATGGGTAGGGTGGCACAATTAATAATATAAACCTGAAATCGCAATTTGGCTTATAGTGTAATTATGAAATCTCTAAATTTGTGATTTTTAAGTAAATAAATATGCACTGCCTGTTTCAAGAGCTTCGATCAGATTGGCTCGTTTCGAGTCACTTATAACATGCATATGGAAAAGTAGCATCTTCCCAAACTTGTAAGATCTATAAACCTGTTGTCCAACAAAACCAAACATTCAATAACATGTTTTTACTCCAAACTCACTTATAACATCAGTTGGGTGTTTGATATAACGTCCTTTTATGATCTGAAGTGGCTTCTTTTCATAGAATGAGGCAGAAAATGTTATCTTATAGTATTCTGTACAGTAATAAATGCTATTCAGATTAGCATTGCATTATAAATACTTTATTCTTATCAAATATATCAAGATGAACAGATAGCTAAACCATATATTGTCATAGTCTTGTGTTTATTGTCTGCATGTTTAATCAATCTTAATCTATCTGCCTTTTTTCAGCTACAGCGATTTTTAAATGCATGTGTTTATAGAGCTCAAAAATGTTCACACCACCCTTTTTTGGTTAAAAATAGAAAAAAAACAGTCTTTTTTTCCAAAGAAGTTTAAGTATTATAGCTATAGTTACTGTGCTTTTAACTCCTGTTGCTTTAAACTCAAAAGAATCTAAAGAATTATAAGTATGATTGTCTTGTGACTAGTCAGTCTAGCTAAGTTACTGTATGAATGCATGTCATTTTCTTGACATTCCCTGAGCGATAACTCATTTTCATAACACTAACAGGCTTCTTTTTACAGTTTTTGCAATCTTGTTTGTGAAGACAAACAGGTTAAGTACTCTTAAGTTCTCTAAGTTTTGAGAGCAATGTATTTCCACAGAATGTTTTGCTTTCTCATAGCACCTGTCTTTCACTTGTCTTGAGATTTCAGAGAAGATATAATGCTGAGAGTTTTGACAACAAGCATGAACTATAAAAAAAACTAGACAGTCAAAACATCTAAAAAAGGTTTCATAACATGAAATGAATTATCGCGCATTTCTGCCCCTCAATGTGAAAGTCAGACACCTTCCTGGAAGCTTCCTGTTGTTTCCAGTCTCTGGAAATACACTGAAGGTATGAGCTAGCAAACAATGTCCTCAGAGGGAAAAATCAATGACCACAGAAACGAATTATGACACATACATGGCACATATGACTCAAACATCACACAGAAATGGGTCATATATGTACAAATGCCAAGTTCTGTAATGAAGCTCTGATGGGTCCTTAACGCAAACATGATATTCACAGCGTTAAACTACTTGGCACAAGCTGATTGGTTCATGTTGCATACGCAGCCAATGAGCTTGCTGCTTTACATTTACATGGCTGGTTAGCATTCACTAGAGCATTTTTCAGCGTGCTTTCAGAGTTTCTCTGAAAGCCTCCACCTTCCCCAGCTCCACCTGTATAGATCTGCTATGGGATATTGTATAAGCTATTTGTACAGCAGCAGTATGTCCTAAATACTCAAAGCACTGTATCAACGTATGTACTGGCAGTAGTACCAGTACTTACTTTGCAGCAGCAGCAATAATCTACAACTACAGCAATAACCAACAGCAGACCAAATACATTAACATTGTCATATCCATTGCCATGCTAAAATCTTCCTAGAGTTGTAAATAGGCCAATGATACTGATGATAAAAGTGTATACTACAATACACTAATACCAATACACTACAATACAATAATAGCTACATTTGATATCATTATGATGGGTATTCATTAAAACAGTATTTGAAATATACATGAAATCTCTCTCGTACAGGTAGTTGTAATCCATCTTTAGATCAAGCAGGTTCCAGAATGGTTTAGCCAATTATTTGAAGGTCTCCGCATATTTTCCAAATGTATTTTCATTTCCTCTTGCATAATATAAATGAAACATTAATATATGATAATTGCAAAAATAGTAACCTCCCCAAACCCCCACCAAATAATGAGAAAGGAAGATGACATGAAAAAGACATGTTTTTCATAGATATTATATTTGCCTCCTTTGTTAATTTAAAAGGAAAAAATGGAAATGTAATTGCATTGCATATTGGGATGCAGTATGCCATGCAGTGTACCTTCCTATATACTGCACACATTAGCAAATTTTACCTGGGTATTCTGTTTGCATACTGTGCATATATACTGAATACTTCAAAACAGTATGAACATAACAGTGTTCTATTCAGAAAATGAGCAATGGACATGCAAACAGAAATGTAGCTTGAATTCATAGGCCCAACCCCCATACACTCAGTGGGATGGCGATTCTCAGTAACACCAGTTAACCCTCTCATGACAATGGCCCTGCATACATAACTCAACAGTATGAACTTTCTTAATTTAACATTTGCCCTTTTTGTCTCAGCATGCTTAGCATTTGTTGTGATAGAGTTCATGTAATCTAAAGTCCCTTCAAGGCAAATCTGTTTAATCGGTGGCCATATTCATAATGGCCCCGGGCAGCTGTTTCCAGCTATGCAAACATAGCTCCCATGTACTGCACTTGAATGGTGAAAGACTGAAATCTGATAAAAGTATGTTTCAAAAACATGACCAGGAAGAAAAAACGACAACTACGATATCATGAATTGTGCTTCATAAAGGCAAATTGCACACAAAATAAAGCATATAAATAATGCTAATGCACATAAACAAACCGTATTAATATTGCCTATCAAAAAAGCTAAATGGCTCTTTAGAAATTGAAAGTGGGATTATATTTTCCATATTGAGTGTTACGGTTTAATTCATTCATATGTAATACACATGTAATACACTAGGTATTAAATAGTAATTATACCACACAATCCTATATATTGTGTAGTCTATAAGGCACATCACACTTGAAACCTCTAATTGGTTCTCAATAACACTCACTTTAACCTTGAAGGTGAATGAGTTGCCCTCAGGGGGAGCACAGATGTTGTGCTGGCATACGCCCGTAACATAAAAAGTAGTTGACCTTTTCTAAACAAGATTGAGGGAGCTGTGTTTTAAAGCTGCGTTATAGGGTTATCAAATTGAAAAGCCTCCTTAAGCACGCTAGCAAAGAAACATAACAGCGAATGCTTCTAGAGTCCCTGAACACTCCCATAAAGCTAATTACAGTCTCCTCAACTGCCCGCGTCAGCTGCACTTACTACAAGAGCTCTCGCCAACCCAGTGGCTCTCTTTTCTCAAAGAGCGACTCCAGTATTGATTTCATCTACTGCATTCTTTCTCTGCGACAAGATCTCCCTCAAATTAACTCAGCTCCTTCCGACCATTTCATGTTGCCGTTTAGTGCAAAATTCTGACATTTGCAAGTAGGCGAAATTAAAATGTCACTATAAATAGAATATGCCAAGTGACAAGGCGTTTTTATGCCATATGCCAGATTTCTTGCATGATTTTCTTTATCAAATCAGCTTTTTTGATGTAATTTTATTTGTTAGACCATAGCGTTGCTAGGGTTTTGGGTATGATTACATATGTTTATTAATGGATGTATACCTAGGTAATAACATGTTTAATTAATATGCTAATCATTGCCTACCATGGAGTATATTGAAGTATTGCCATCTAATATTGAGTCAATGACATGACCCTCATTTTCATTCATTAATTTTAAAATTAACCTTTTCTCTGATCATCGTGTTTTTAATTTTTCAAATATTATTAAAATGTGTTATTCAATATATATATATATATATATATATATATATACAGGGTGTGATTTGTGAACAAACCAGAGGGGGCAAAATATATATACATCGTAAAATATATCACAGCAATAAATATATACATTATTTTTGACATCTGTTACAAAGCCATTTTTACAATAAATGTTCTGATTTGACCTTGAGATTAGATGGCTTTAATATTTGACCAATATTTATGATAATACTTAGTTACAGTTACACTAATAGTTCTCATTTCTGCCAGGAATGCAAAAAAGATCAGGAGTCAATGATATTTTGATCAGAATAACGAGACACTGTACACGTTGAATCGCGTTTGCTTCCATATTTTTGATCAGTGCTTCGCTACACAACATATAAACTATACTCCAAAAGTGCGCACATTAGGCTATGTATTCACACATTTACCTCATATTTCTTTAAATACAATAGAACCATAATTTCTTAATGACTCGCAGAAAGACGATTCACTGCCGATCCATCGGTCGATAATGTGTAGTAATTCCCACATTACTGTCTCATACATAAACGTTAGTTTATTTACAATATCTGCATTAGGTCACAATAGAGTTAGTTTTGAGCAAAAACATTGGGTATTAATGTCATACTGTCACTATGAAATAGCGCGCACTGACTTTCTGTAAAGTGCTGAATGGACTGAGGCGCGTGAACCAGGATCGCGAAACCCAGAGCGCTGGCAGTTAAAGTCCATTTCTGATTTTATTGTTGTTTGTCATGTTGCTATTTTACTTGCATTTTACTTGCTAGCATTTAAAAATAAATTATTTTATTTTTGGTATTCTATATGTTTTGTTGTTGGTTGGTGGAGTAGCATCACCCAGGGGGATATAGGCTATATATATATATATTTATCCCTACCGGGAATTGTTTTACAGAAACTTTCATTAAAGTTTTTACAGAAAAAAAAAAAAAAAATTATTTCACAGATTTTTTCTTGTTTCAATTATGATATTTTACTTTAATTTTACTGTTTTTGTTTGGCAGCCTTAGCTGCCAGTCATTTGACTGTTTTTTTTAACGGGACTTTTTTTTGCAGTGTGTAGTTTTATTTTTTTGTCTGTCTTCCTTCTCATTGACCCTACTTTCAATGTACCATGGTGTTACCACAGTACTTTTTCGTAAGGGTTGGTATGATTTTTTTCTTTTAATGTGTTTGTTGTTAAATTGATCTGTACTCCCTTGCTGACGCTACATGATGTCAAACTTGCTTAATTACAGTAAATAAAGTAGTCCCAATAACATCAAGTTCACATGCCCATTACCGTCAGTCATTGTTCACTGAGGGGCTACTGGAGTGGCAAATTATGATGTTCATAATGAGTTTGTGGATATGCTGTAGCTCTCAGAGGCGTGTTTAGAGTCCCCGGGGGCCCCTTTTGGTAGAAATCAGTTCCGGGTTTCCCCTCGGTAGAAATTCTGTTCTAGGGGTGCGGGGAATAATGATCGCGTTCTGTGCCCCTCCCCCCGGACTGTGGGGCCCCACACAATTGTGTGAACCTGTTGTCTACTCTCCTCATAGGCAGTTATTTAAAGGCAGAATACTGGTTCTTTGTAGCATCTGGGCAAAATGAAATAAATGCGGTGTCCAAATGCTCATTCTCTAGCAGCCTTTCCAAATGCTGCCATAGAGTCAGGAAGAGTGAAGAAAAACTGCAGAGAAAGAGAGAGAGAGTCAGGGTCTGATGAAGTCATCCTTACTCGGGTCACATATCTGAAATCCTTGCTCGCGGCGTTCCAGAGTGCTGGAATCTCCTGTCTTGTGTTCAGCCTCCTCCCCAGGGCTTCTCTCCCACACTGTCTCAAACTTCCTGTGATTGGCACGTAAGAAAGATGGCAAAGTGGAGGGGCGTGGGCCTGTTTTTCGTCGCCGTCTGGAAAAGTACAGTCTGTTCATGAGACGTTTTTATTCCAGTTTTGGTTTATTTGGATTCATAAATAAGCAAGACCTAATTCAGCACATGGTATAATACACAGGCTTACTGAATACGGACAAAGTAACCTTTATTTTTTAGTCCAGGGTAAATTCACGTTCCAGTTTAGTTGGATGTTTATACAGTTTGGCATGTGGAATACATTTACTTTCACAGTCAGCTTGCACTTGATACTGTCTACAGCCAACTAACCAACAGGGAATTACATTCGTATTGGTAACACTTTATTTTAGGGTCTCTTAACTAGTCGCTTATTAGCATGCATATTACTAGAATATTAGCCATTTATTAGTAGTAATTAAGCACATATTAATGCCTTATTCTATATGACCTTATTCTACATCCCTAATCCTACCCAATACCTAAACTTAACAACTACCTTACTAACTATTAATAAGCAGCAAATTAGTAATTTATTTAGGGAAAAGTCGTAGTTAATAGTGAATAAGTGTTCCCTATTCTAAAGTGTTACCTTAGTATGTATTCAAATGAAATCACATTGAAGTGTCAAGTATACATTTTATATTAATTTTTTATGTTTATTTTACATTCTAATTGCATACATTTTTGCATGGCTTAAAAAGGAATAACACCATCGTTTTTGTTGTATGGTTAAAAATATGTCAACATAATTTTCCTCATGAGATCTATCACTGAATAATGGATAACATTAGCTCTTTATTTCTATCTTCCTCTTTTCTTGCTATTTAGTAAATTATAAACAAAAAAGCCTAATGGCCCTTTCACGCCAAGGGTGACAACTATAAAGACAACAAGTCCACACCGCAGCTATAACGACAAAGGCACAGAGACGCACTTTTTTTCCAGCTGATGAACAATGAACACATCAGTGGGGATTTCTTTAAGACTGCAAGGGAAGCTCGGCTTCCCCTATAATGTGAAAAAAAATAATGGTCAAATATGTACTATTGTGTAAACATTTTATTGACTAAAAATGCGTTAGAACACGTTCGTCTTGAAGACGAGTCCGTTCAGAATCAGCTACATATAGCAGGTCGATTTCCTTCTCATTCATTCCCGTAGCGTCAGTGTATTTCCCTGCTGAAGCCGAGCGTCCATTGACTTCAATAGAGCTGTTTTGAACAGTTTTTTTCAGTGCTTCGAAACTAGACGGTCATTGGATAAATGCTGCGATTATGTCCCGCCCATGGACGCTCAGCGTCTCTGGGGGTGAATGGAGGAGTGGGCGTGCCTGGACGCTGGGCTTCTACGTGATGATTGGAGGGTCTGCCGAAAGACTGCATCTCCTTTTGATTGACAGCGATTTTGTTCTATAAAAAGCTAGCTCAAACACTATCTTAAATTACTACACATACATTTTTAAAAGGCTACTGCATAACACGAATAACCGTCATGACTTCCATAACATGTTCTTCCTGAAACTGGTCAAAGTGAGTTAAATAAACAAAACAGGTACTAAATAAGCACTCTGCAACAAAAAACACTGAGATAAAAACAGCCTGAAGATTTTTTTAGTCTGTTGTTTTTCTCTGAATCTTTGCCAGTGATTAGAAGCGAGTGGAGTACACACTCCAAATCCATTTAAGTCACCATCTCTCCTCATGAATATTAAACAGTGCATTTGCTAATGTGCTTTGGAACAAACAGTGTGTAATTACCTCGAGCATTTCGTTTAGCAGAGAGACTTGTTCTGTACCTTTGCTTACACAAGACAGATTATAATCTCATGTTACAGGAATGTAATGAGACATTTCTTAACATATACGCATGAGTGGAATGAGGTTAGATGGAGGTAGTTATGATTCACAGCACTGGTTGACCTAGAATATGAATGGGCCAAATAATAGTTGTCTTTCCATATTAAATTGGGACGGGAATTCAACATTTACTTTCTTATTGCACATTCCTGAGTTTGTTGTGAATGACTCTAAATGCAATCATTCACTGTAATTTGAAACAACTTTCCTTTTTTAGTGACATCACAAAGGCCACACAAGCTTTTGAATGTTTTAAAGTCCAGTTAAATCATAATGGATAAAATCAGATCTTTTTCAATCATAATATGCAGTATACAAAGCTAGTAACATAAGAAGTAAATAAGGCAATCCTGACTATAAATATGCAAATATGCTTAGAACTCCTGCACGTACAGTGAATGCATTACTGGAAAGCGGATTGAAAAACGCACGGTCACAATCATAAATGTATAAATGAATTAATGAATGAATTGTTCATATTCAGGGTTGAGTTAAGAATTAGAGCTAAGAATTCAGATGAATCAGTATGCAATATACAGGTGCTGGTCATATAATTAGAATATCATCAAAAAGTTGATTTATTTCACTAATTCCATTCAAAAAGTGAAACTTGTATATTATAGTCATTCATTACACACAGACTGATATATTTCAAATGTTTATTTCTTTTAATTTTGATGATTAGAGCTTACAGCTCATGAAAGTCAAAAATCAGTATCTCAAAATATTAGAATATTTACATTTGAGTTTGAATAAATGACCATCCCTACAGTATAAATTCTGGGTATCTCTTGTTCTTTGAAACCACAATAATGGGGAAGACTGCTGACTTGGCAATGATCCAGAAGACGAACATTGACACCCTCCACAAAGAGGGTAAGTCACAGAAGGTCATTACTGAAAGGTGTGGCTGTTTACAGAGTGCTGTATCAAAGCATATTAAATGCAAAGTTGACTGGAAGGAAGAATTTGGGTAGGAAAAGGTGCACAAGCAACAGGGATGACCGCAAGCTTGAGAATACAGTCAAGCAAAGCCGATTCAAACACTTGTGAGAGCTTCACAAGGAGAGAACTGAAGCTGGAGTCAGTGCATCAAGAGTCACCACGCCAGACGCCTTCAGGAAAAGGGCTACCAAGCCACTTCTGAACCAGAGACAACGTCAGAAGCATCTTATCTGGGCTGTGGAGAAAAAGAACTGGACTGTTGCTCAGTGGTCCAAAGTCCTCTTTTCAGATGAAAGTAAATTTTACATTTCATTTGGAAATCAAGGTCCCAGAGTCTGAAGGAAGAGTGGAGAGGCACAGAATCCATGTTGCTTGAAGTCCAGTGTGAAGTTTCCACAGTCAGTGATGATTTGGGCTGCCATGTCATCTGCTGGTGTTGGTCCACTGTGTTTTCTGATGTCCACAGTCAACGCAGCCATCTACCAGGAAATTTTAGAGCACTTCATGCTTCCTTCTGTTGACAAGCTTTATGGAGATGCTGATTTCATTTTCCAGCAGGACTTGGCACCTGCCCACACTGCCAAAGGTACCAAAAGCTGGTTCAATGACCATAGTGTTACTGTGCTTGATTGGCCAGCAAACTCGCCTGACCTGAACCCCATAGAGAATCTGTGGGGTATTGTCAAGAGGAAGATGAGAGACACCAGACCCAACAATGCAGATGAGCTGAAGGCCACTATCAGAGCAACCTGGGCTCTCATAACACCTGAGCAGTGCCACAGACTGATCGACTCCATGCCACGCTGCATTGCTGCAGTAATTCAGGCAAAAGGAGCCCCAACTAAGTATTGAGTGCTGTACATGCTCATACTTTTCATTTTCATACTTTTCAGTTGGCCAAGATTTCTAAAAATCCTTTCTTTGTATTGGTCTTAAGTAATATTCTAATATTTTGAGATACTGATTTTTGACTTTCATGAGCTGTAAGCTCTAATCATCAAAATTAAAAGAAATAAACATTTGAAATATATCAGTCTGTGTGTAATGAATGAATATAATATACAAGTTTCACTTTTTGAATGGAATTAGTGAAATAAATCAACTTTTTGATGATATTCTAATTATATGACCAGCACCTGTATGTTTGACTGTTAATTGTGTAAAATCATTGTCTGTTTTTAAGTAATTGGGCTGTCATGGATAAAAGGAAGCTGTTTTCACAAATGCATGTATTATAGATGTTAAGTTGTCAGAAGAACTAGTTTTTGAGAGTTTTAAATTAAGTATGGTATGAGGAGTTGGCTGTGCACAGGTGGTTCTGATGTTGTTTAAGTCATATCCATTCACATTTCAAGTCCCTGGTGGTTTGAGGTATCGTTGACTTTTATATGTGCCGTTTAAAAGATTTTAGTGTGAATTTACACTTTTTCTCTTACCTCTCTACTGTATATTTACTGTACATTCCTGGCTACTAGTTGCCATGTAGTTCAGAACCTAAAAATGTAATATTATTATATTTCTAAATTATTTTATTTTATTTTTGCCTTAATTGCTTGTGTAACAGAAAATGACAGAATTTGTTCAGAATTGTTTTGTAACAAATTACGGAATTGTACATTTACAATTCTTGTAAAATCTTGTTGGCCTCTTGGTGTAGTCTGCAAAAGAGAGCACGTATGCAAACAGGTTCCAGGCTCTCACAGCCCCTGTCAGATGAAATTAGGGCAGGTTTCTTGAAAAAGGCACTGAGAATATTCAAGCAATAGCACTGCAGATGGTCACCCGTGTTCCGTGTGTGTGTGTGTGTGTGTGTGTGTGTGTTTGTGTGTGACTGACTCTACCTGTACTATGCTGATCGCTAAATATCTGAGCGTTTGTCATGTTTACCAGGCCACTGAAAGCTCTGAATTACTTCTCAAAGTGTAATGCAAACTAACAGTTCCAATGTTTAGCTTGGATTTGCATATTCTGCCACTCATCCCTCTCAGCGTTTGTGACATTTTTCAAAGTCTTACATCAATAATTGAGAAGTCTCTCCAATTTGAGGCGCTCAAGTCAGGTGTAGAGCTGCTGGAGTGAAGTGCTTGTGTTGTGGGTGTGAAGGCACCTCTCTCTCGGAGCGCTTTGAATCTAGTTCAGTGAGATGCCATATTCTCTGAGGAGCCGTTATCGAGGTCACTCTACAGGAAAAGCCAAAGCCAAATAGAATCGTCTGGGATTTCACAGAGGTCTGAGGACAACCCAGCAGATGGAGGGAGAGAGAGGAGGAGCAGAAAGAGATGTACACTTGTTCCCCTGCTTTATTTGTTTTGCTGTCTTTCGAACCCAGGGTCACTTCTTTGTGACTCTCTTTCCATCCTCGCTGTGAGCTGTGCTATGTGACACTGTGCCTTCCACCTTCCTCACAGTGCCAGATCTGCTCCTCTTCTCTCCTCCAGTCATTTCCTCACCTCTCATTTGCTCTTGTTCTCTCCTTCCTCCCCTCCTGTGATTCTAATTTCTCCTCGTTTTTTTGTTTATTCTATCATCTGATCCTTTCCTCCCGCTTCCTTCAATATTCTCTACTTTACTCCTCAGTTTTAATTTTCTCCACTCATCCTGTATTTTAATTATCTTCTCTCTCATTCTGTCCTCTTCTCCCCTCATGCTCTCCTCTTTTCTGTCACCCTTTCTCTCATTTCCTCTAATTTTCTCCTCTCCTCTCGTTATTTCTCCTCCTCTCCTCTCCTCTCGTTATTTCTCCTCTCCTCTCTCTCCTCTCCTCTCCTCTCCTCTCTCTCTCCTCTCCTCCTCTCCTCTCCTCTCCTCTCTCTCCTCTCCTCCTCTCCTCTAGTTATTTCTCCTCCTCTCCTCTCCTCTCCTCCTCTCCTCCTCTCCTCTCCTCTCCTCTCCTCTCCTCGTTATTTCTCCTCCTCTCCTCTCCTCCTCTCTCCTCTCTCCTCTCCTCTCCTCTCCTCTCCTCTCCTCTCCTCTCTCCTCTCCTCTCCTCTCCTCTCCACTAGTTATTTCTCCTCTCCTCTCCTCTCCTCTCCTCTCCTCTCCTCTCCTCTCCTCTCGTTATTTCTCCTCTCCTCTCCTCTCCTCTCCTCTCCTCTCCTCTCTTCTCCTCTCCTCTCCTCTCCTCTCCTCCTCTCCTCTCCTCTCCTCTCCTCTCCACTAGTTATTTCTCCTGTCCTCTCCTCTAATCTATTTCTCCTCTCCTCTTCATCCCCTTTCATCTTCTCTTATCCTCCTCTAATTTTCTGCTCTCTTTTCCTCTAATCTTGTTCTCTCTCCTCTCCGCTCTGTCACATAGTCCTCTCTTCTGCCTCATGCAGGGTTACTTTTGGCTGCAGTAGCCGACACCTGAAGAACAGAAAATCCCATGCTAAATTGGTTAAGGCTTTTTCATGTAATTAGTTGTTCTATGACTAACTGTTCTATAGGAGTCGTCTAGCTACTCTCTTCTCACACAGATCCAATTTATTTCTCAGCCTGGACCTGACGACAGCTAGGTGAGGTCCCGAGGGGCCGTCAGAGCCCAGCATGTCACCAAGGCAACGCTGTCATAAGGCCAATCAGAAGCGCCTGTTTGCTCTGCTTGTTAAAATGATGAAAGATATCTAATCGGAAAATAGGGGACTGAAAAAGCAAAGTGAGATCTCCATATATTCATGTTTGAGATCTCTATACATGTTAATAAGAGAGATCGAGCAGGTGTCAATCAAAGCCGCAGACATCATTATTGGCGGTTAGTTGTCAGGGTAACTGCCTCCAGCCTCACTGGGGTCCCACAGTGAGTTGTGACTGTGCTGAAGGCAGCCACACATGGCAGACCTGTCACGCTCTGTATCTGTCTATCTATCTCACTTCATCATCCCGCTATTTTTTTCTGAACAGCCTTTAAATGATGCCATCTACAGTAATTAGACAACTGTTTGTGTTATTCATTAGTTGCCTAAAAGTCTTTCCTTCAATTTGCAGCCTCTTGATTTTCTCCTCACGCTAGCTTTGATTCTGCCATGTGCGCACATAATTGGATTTGAAACAATGCATTGTACACGCTACTTAGAATGCAAGAGTTACATTTATTTAATTATTTTAAGAAAATGTCTTAGTTTAAAAGTAGGTCATGCTTTTTTTAGTGTAGAGCTATGAATTTGCAAGTTTTATAAAACTTCAGAATAGCAGCTAAATAAATAAAACTACAATAATAACATAAATCATTTTTAGATTTTGATACAGTGCAGATTAGCACCTGCTTTTTTTTTTTTAGTAACACTTTATTTTAAGGTGTCCTTGTTACACGTTACATGTACTTACTATTATAATAACAATAAATTATGCACAATTACATGCTAGTAACCCTAAACTAAACCTTAATCCTAACTCTAACCATATAGTAAGCACATGTACTTAATTAATATTTCCCAGTACTTAAATGTATAATTACACTGTAACAAGGACACCTTAAAATAAAGTGTAACCTTTTTATTTTTTAACTGTCATTAATTAATATTAATTTTATTGATAATAGATATGTATAATTGGTAAGTCAGACTCTGCATGGGCAATTACACACATGCTGTGTTTTTTCAAGTTTTCCAGAACTTATCATTATCAATTCCATGTCAACAGAAATGCAAGCTGTGAAATTTAAGCAGATTCTGTAGCTATTAATGTCTTTTGATAGACTACTGTATAATGCAGTTTAACTGTAACCTTCAAAATTATAATCATGTTGATTTACAAAAGGTGACATGCTGCTGCAGACATTGTCAGTAATTTGTAGAAAAGTCACAAACAAACAAGTATCAAAATGCGCCTTCTTTACAATTAAACCATTATCTCAGTTCTTATCAATGCAAGCAAAGAATGTTTGGATGTAAAATTATTCTTCCAGTGCTCTTGATGAAGGGATCCATAGTCCAAGGCACTCAAAGTTAAATATGGAGGGAAAAAAAAAACTTTATTGTAAGAATGAAAGAATAAATGAATAAATAAATTCTACAATCATACACATTGCTCAAAGTTTGCATGAAATTCCATCTGAGCCTGGTTCCTTCAACGATTTTTCTTCTCTTTCAGTTAAAATTCTCCTGTCGTAGTGATTCGAAATACATTTACATGAAACTACAAATACATTTAATTTAAATAAACATTTCCTGTAAGCCTACAGTAAATTACTGGCAGCCCCACAACCATTAAATAACAGATATTTTCCAAATTATACTGTAATCTTTGAAGGCTATTCCTGAACTGCTCAAATTAAATAAAAGTTGCTAAGTGTTTTTCAACCTTGAACAATTTGAACTTGAACTTTTTTTTTTTTTTTTTACTAGGAGATTGTAAGTGTCATGTGAAGGCTGGGGTAATGGTATGGTGTTGGAAATAAAGATGAGCACAGTTCAGTGAAAGTGCTGGAAGAGGCATTTACTAAAGTGGCAAAAACAACTCGTGACAAGATACAAGCGTGATACAAAACTTGTCTGAGCATAAAAAGCTTGTCTACTCTTGTGGGATATCAGGATATCTGATGGACCTTGTGCAAGTTTCATCCAGTGCTGGAATATTGGATTGTTTACTCAGTAAAAAACAATGGCATCTGTGCCTCAGTCCCAAGTGAATTCTACTTTCTTTGCTGCTTTGATGGCCTCCAAGACTTAGTTCACACTGCAGGCTAAAGTGGCCCAAATCCAACATTTTTGCCCAAATGTGACCCATATCTGATTTTCTTATGACAGTCTGAACAGCACAAATCCGATTTTTTCAAATCAGGCCCAGGCAAAAATAAAATAAAAAGACAACCTGTGTATATTTATTTATTTGTTTGTTTGTTTATAGGTGTTTTTTCTTTGTTTTTGTACATGTACACTAGCGTATGCGTACTGTTGACCACATAGCCTTTCAGAAGCATACTTCATCCGACAGCCTGGGACAGTGTTGCCACCTTGTGGAACAACTGATTAGTGCAAAACAAATTCAGTGCGCATGTGCGACCTGGGTGTAAAAAGTATGCGCGGTTACAAAAATCTGTCACCTGTACGATATTGCATACTATTCTGGTGACAAAAGTTCTGTCACGCGCAATCCCTCGCATACGTGTAAAAACCTAAAACTTTGGGCTTAAGGCCGACAAATGCCCAAAACCCCTCTAAACTTATCAAACCAGATCAACCTGACCAGTGAAAATTAGATTGGTGGTCCAAGTTCATTCAACAGGAATATCGGCAGCCAGTGTTGTTCTTTTCTGCAGGTGTCCATTTTTAGCTGCTATTTACAGTTCATCCCAAACTATATTCCCACTTCAAGGCCTAAACCTTCCTCTCTGGGCTGTTACCTCTGTGTTCATATCTTTAGAAAAACTATTTCATATTTACACGTCCCCTTCCCTTGCCTCTCTCTGCTCCCGTTTTATCGCACCACCTTTGTGTAATCATATAAGCATTTGTCACACTTTCGTAGTTCCTCTGTTGCACCCCTCTCCTCCTACCCCCATAAAATGACACGGCGGGAAAGCATAGCAGGTCCACTGTACTGTGACTGTTCTTTAATTAAAAGCCCTTGCTTCTCTCTGGGTATTCAAACAGCTGCGCCTCTGACGAACCGATTCCCTCGCCGCTCTCAGCGTGTCTGATTGCTGCTTGGCCGCGGCGGTGATTAAAGCGTGATGGCCGTCCCAGCTGACCAACACTAAATCCACTAGATTATATTTACATCAACATATGCCCAAGGAAAGTGTCTGAAACTAAACTGAAAATGAAAAACATGTTTCTAGAACAGCATATTTTGCTTTTCCTAGAGCAGCATTTCTTTCAAACAAATACAAATGTTTTCGGATCAGATTCCACAAACTAACTTTCCCGTAACTGCTAAAAGGAAATAAAAGGTTGACATTAAAGGAATGTTCTTAGACACCTTAAGCCACTTACTAGGGTAATTATTGTAAACTAAAAACAAAACTAAAATGAAACCTGTTGCTAACTATTTTAAAAACAGGTTGAAAAAAAAATCATCATACTGGTTTTATGTTGGAAGTGTTTATGGGTGCCAAACAGAGATGGACCCAAATGGCTGATATAGGAAATGCTACTTGAATATATATTGTTTAAGTTTCATATGTTGCTGTGAGTATACAGGCAGACTGAGGCCTAATAAAATTTGTGAATGTACTTACTTTTTGTATTTAAAAGTTAAGCCATTTTTGTGTTTTGTAAACAAAATGGTGTCTTAATGCCTTAAACTTTACAGTTTTTCTTCATTTTACTCAGTTACATAATATATATACTATATTGACCCGAATATAAAACGACCCTGCTATAAGACGACCCTCCTTTTTCCAGATGTACCTTTTGGAAAAAGGCTTTTTGAAAACCAAATCTTGTTTTTTTTGTTTTTTTTCTTTCTCTCTGTAAAACACATTTTTCTCAAATTATTTTCATATTGCATATTTTTCCTATTTTAATTTTTGTTTTGAAAGTATGGTAAATAGGCCCTACTGGTAAAATGTACCAACAACGACATTGAAAAATCTACACTTTTTGATATAGGCTACCATAAAAATAACAGGTAACCCATCTGAATTATAACATTTAGTCTATCCATCTCATCGTAGCCTACCAAAATTTTATTAACAGTAGAAGTTAAATCTTATTGTAGTTTTCAAATCTGGGTGCTGTCTTATGTTTTAAAATCACTTACAGAGGAAGTTGGTCCCATCAGGCTAACATGACAGTCACGACTCATACCGCTGTAAGCTTTTATTTTTCTTTTGTTTTCACTTGCGATCTTTACAACACACATTACATTACATATTTCATGGCACACTCGTTTTATGCATTTTTGGCGCCACCAATTGTTGTGGATGTATTATTGACATGTCAAAGTCTAGACCCTGAATATAAGACGACCGCGTTTTTTCAGATGTATTTCCAAGAAAAAAACATCGTCTTATATTCGGGTCAATATGGTAATACTCAAAATGCAGCAGCAGAGTACCTATTTATATCCTGTATATAATATAGGCTACTGTGTACTGTTATTACTATATTGTACTATTATGTTGTAATTGTATTGTACTAATTGCCTGCCGTCTGTAATTTTTTATGGTTCACTGAACAAGCATGGAAACTCTTTCCAATAAATATGTGTAATAGAGGTTGACCGAGTTTACTGATACCAATAGCTATGTTGGACCACACTGGCCGATACCGATTAATCAACCAACAGTTTTTAAAATGGACACTGAATGAAAACCAAAATAGTGCTTTACTATTAAAAAAAGTACTGTGCCATACTTTGTAAATGAATAAAAATAATAATATTAATTATTATATTGATCATTAAAGTTAGTCCATAGTTTATTAACTAATGTTAACAGAAGAAACTGAGTGCAGCTCACAGGTATCACACACACACCGGACGCACCTCATTCAATTCAAGTGGCGGTTTAAAACAGTTTATTTAATCATCAAACGGACATAAGTTTACTTCAAGAATAAACAATGTGGCATAAATGAGTTTGAAGTTCAGTGTTTAAAAAAATGGAAAGGCAAATGTTTTGCTGAAAAATACACAATACACAATTTTACAGCCTAGGGTCGGGTGAAGTCATTATGTACATTAACAACGATTTGGGACAAATATAATGCAATTTAATGGAAAACTATACGACTGGTGCTCTGTGGCACAACAGAATTTTCTGTCGGCTGCATTTAAATCCACATCTAAAGTTTCCCGCTCTGTGCGCAGCCTCGCTTGTCAAAACAAACAAGACGTTCTGTCAGTGATTTCCGCCTCTAGAGGCCGCTCTCGCATTGTATAATGACAGCGGACCCTTCTCAGCTGCTTCAGCAATGGACGCTACCCGGAAAACTATCGGCATGGATTTTTACCGATAACCGATAGTTACAGCAATCAATTATTAATCGGCAAAACCGATACATCGGTCGACCTCTAATGTGTAATATAGATAAAATGAAACCAGTAATTGCCATTACATGTGCGTTTTCTGGTAATCTACAGTATATTATTTAAAGATACATATTTGAGCTGATATTTGAGTCTATGACTATAGTTGTTAATGAAATCTAAAATTATTTGGTCAGAGGTCTGGAAAATGAAGGCTTGTGGAGAAAGATGTGTTTATTTCTGACTGTTATGAAATACAGTAATGGCTTAAACCTCTGATCTTGTTGAAGACATACAGACTGCACAGTCTGAACACTTGCCGATTATTTAGGCAGACAGCCTGGATGTTGTCTGGGAGAGGGAGAGTGGGTGGGTGTGAACTGCCGGGAATGTCACGTTTTCCTCAGTGCCTTTTACACAGGGATTCCTAACATGTGACAAGCAACATCTCACCCACACTTTCACTTCCAGCTTTGATGTCTCTCACTCTGGCACCCCTCACTCTAGCTCCGAGGGGCTGCATCTGTCTGTATCCTGTCAGCGGATGAAATAGATGACGGTTGCACAGAGAGCTCTATTATCCTCCTACTCCCTCTTGCCCTGTTATTTACACTCTGACTGGAGTTCCCGCTGCACTTTTGATGCCACCCGTGAACTTCGGGGTTAGAAACCTTTAGCAGTGTCGCTCATTCTATCGGCAGTTTATTTGGTGATGCTGAAGACATGTCCCTTTCGGGCAAATTCTCTAAATGGTTGCGCTGTTTTGGTATGCGGCATTTCAACACAAAACCTGTCTTACTAACCAACTGCAATCCAGTTTAACTAGAAGCTAATTGCCCTCTGAGTATGAAGTCTCATTCATTAATAACTGTGGAAGAAAAGTTATCATACTAATTTTAATATATGGGTCAAAGACAAAAAGGAGTTTTCAAGCATCAAAACTAGTTTAGAACAGCTTCAAATTTTTTCATACGTTAGAATGTGTCCCGTTTATTTATTTGTTTTTTTCTGAGCAAAAAATAATGACATTTTTACCATGTTTTACAGAAGACACACACTAAAATGTCATTCAGTGAAACAATAGTTTCCAGTATCTTGTTAGACATATTTAGATCAAGAAACATTAGAGGACATTCAAATACTTTAGTGAAGGATCACAGTACAGCCTCCAAAATACTAATTGAATGAATGAATGAAGCATTTATATAGCGCTTTTATTGTGTATTGCTATACACCCAAAGCGCTTTACAATCATGTGGGGGGTCTCTCCTCAACCACCACCAGTGTGCAGCATCCACTTGGATGATGCGACGGCAGCCACAGGACAACGGCGCCAGTGCGCTCACCACACACCAGCTACAGGTGGAGAGGAGAGAGAGCCATAGAGCCAATCAAGTGGATGGGGATTATTAGGAGGCCATGATTGATAAGGTCCAGTGGAGGGAATCTGGCCAGGACACCGGGGTTACACCCCTACTCTTTACGATGAGTATCATGGGATTTTTAATGACCACAGAGAGTCAGGACCTCGGTTTAACATCTCATCCGAAAGACGGTGCTCATTAGTCAGTATAGTGTCCCCGTCACTATACTGGGGCGTTAGGACCCACACAGACCACAGGGTGAGCACCCCCTGCTGGTCTCACTAACACCTCTACCAACAGCTACCTAGTTTTCCCAGGAGGTCTCCCATCCAGGTACTGACCAGGCTCAGCCCTGCTTAGCTTCCATGGGCAACCGGTCTTGGGCTGCAGGGTGATATGGCTGTGTAGTAATTAATTTACTAATTAACACTTTTTCTTTTCAAAGTGTTGTTTCATTTTGAAATAAATACATCTGTTACACCAAATAACGATGAAACATTATTTCACCCACATTTTGACATTTTATTTTCACAAACCTTATTTGAAACATTAAAGTAGGCACTTTATTTGCATTAAATATGCTTTCTATGTATACAATCATAGTATACTACTATACATAGTATACATTACTATCATTTTAGTAATTCATGTCTTTACATGCACCAAAATCATCCATTATTGTGACACAAACTGTAAACCCATGACTTTCATTAAAAATTTATTGATACAAAGGGCATGGGGAATTTTTTATCATGAATTATACTGGGATAGCATTACATGATTTTTGAGACATGATTTTTATTATCATTATCAGACTTTTGAGTGAGAACAGGTTGGCTTTTTAATGGATGTCAATGGAAGAGAGGCTTCAGTACCTTCAGTACCAGCCTGTCTGCTAATCTTTATTGTATTTACCATTAAACAATCATTTTAGAGCAAGCCGTATTTGGAAATTACAACAAAATAATAACATAATACACATTCTGTAAAGTCAAATGTCATTCTCCAGCCTAGTTTGATACATAATAAATAAACTTGCATTGCGTTTATTGACAGTGTGAGCAAATAAACAGAGCTGTTAGCAAATACATTATTAGTAAATTCCACTCATTGTATGTCTCTCTCTCTGTTTACTGTCATCCAGTCTTCCTGTCTTTCCCTCTCGTTCTCTTTGACCGTCTGTCTCTCTCTTGCCGTCTTGTCCTTGAGGTCTTTCCCCTTCGTCAGCTTGCCAGGAACATTCACCCACCCACTGGAAATTACAGCTGAGAGAAAGAGCTGTTTTTATGCATTTATCATCCTTTCCACTGAAAACTCCTTGAAGCATGTGTCAATTTTATTAGCATGTCAGGTGGAAGCCCTTATCGAGCGCGCTGGACCCTGCAAGCTCTGGAAACCCAACGTGACGTTACCCCATGTGTGCAGCTGCCCGGAATCACAGATTAACAGGAGAATTCTGGGTTATTTTCAATTCAATGTATCTGTTTACTCTGATATGTAAAAATGAGCTGGAAAAGTATTTGGAGCCTAGCAAGATTTTGTTAAAGCACTTACACGAGCACTTCAGTCATAAAATATCAACGTTAAATTCGAGTTAACACAATAATTACACTTCAGGATTTCAGACATTTTAAGAGCCAAATGTTCTTCAAGGTATCCACTCTTTAAAATGAATTAATTTACATGAATTTTCAGTAATTTGTGATTTACTGCACAAGGATTAATGATAATGATTGTTTGTTTGTTTTACTATTTTAAATTTATTTGACAAATTCTGCCTGATAAATGGACTACTAGCATATTTCATAATATTCATATTTCTAATATTTTCATGTAATATGCAAATACAAATGTTTCTTGGCATTCCAATCAGATGAAACAAGAAAACAGTTTTAAAAATGCTTTATGGATAATGTGTGATGTTTCTTTTATTTTGTTTCTTTTAGTTTTGTATTTTATTTTATTTTGTTGAATTTAATTTTATTTAATTTTATTTTTCATTTATGGATAATGTGTGATGTTCCTTTATTTATTTCATTTTATTTTATTTCCCACAGTTTAATGCTTATACCCCATACAAAACTGACCTGAAAATATCTCACTTTTACAAAAGAAAAAAGAAAAAAGAAATAAAATCATCAATCTTATCTCTCGTAGTCCCAAAAGTAATCCATGAATAAATCAAACATAAATAGACCAGGAGATAGATAGCTAGGTGACACTTATGTAATTTCCCAAGTTGCTATGCAAAGTACTTTTTCCCCCTGTTTTTTACTTGGCCTTGACAAGATTGACTAAGATAACTTTTACACAAACAGGATTGCTAAGCATTTCTTTCATGCTATCACATGCATGTTTATTGCCCGCTTGCCTGCTAAAATTCCATTATAAGTATATTTACAGTAAATATATTTTCTTATAAACACCAAGGAACATGATGCTGACAGACCAGTGCTATCCATTATGATGAAAATAATCAGGAATGTTCCTTTAGACGACAGGTGAGAGAGAGGAAGTACATAAGACACTAAATGGAAGCCCCTGACAATCCCAGGGATTTGTCCTGGTTGTCAAGGGATATAATAAGAATGTCCTCATAATGGAATGGCTGTGTATAAGCTCTAGATCAGAAAGACTTTATTTCCAGTCCCTCAGCACAATCTCTTCATTCTCTTGGAATGGAAAACCTCTGCCCTAAACTCGATTTTATCAGAGAGGACAGGGCAGACTTTCAGAACCCACCACTGACACAATCATTTACCTCACAACCTGCACTAATGCACAGTTACTAAAGCCCAGATGCGGAACTTCAGATCTTCCCTGCTGCGCCTGCCAAGTTTACCATGACCGTCTACCTTAATGTATCTATATTCTGCACTGTTTATACTTCCCTGTCTGCTTATGATGCAAGTTTTGTGCACCAAAACATTTTGAAGCCTCATTTCTAGCCTCTCTCTGACACACAGGGCCAGATTTACTTACAGCTTGCGCCAGCGCAAACCGTCTTTTGGCATTGAAATAGTAATGTCAGGATTTACTAAAGATACACAGTGAAGAATTAGCGCTGAAAAGGCGTGGACAGAGTTGCACCTGACCTTATTGAATATGCATTTGTAGGAGTTTCTCTTTCAGACGCAAAATCAGACGTTTTAAAATGAATCATTCAACACAATTTACTAACGTTTTTTTACTAATGTTTAACTGGTTATTTGCGACTATGCTAATTTGCGCTGCACTTGGTAAATTGCGTTGGTCGATATGTAAATGAGATGTTGTCGTCTGTGTTCTTTAATTTGCACATTGTCAATAAATCACCCACATAAATTTCCACGTTTTGGAATTGTGCTCTCGCGCTAATTTGTCCTGTTTCGTAAATCTGGCCCTTAGAATTGAACAGGATACTGTAACTTTATGATAGTATATGTAATATGTATAGATTATATGTAAATGAGCTTTTTATGATTTGCTAATCTCTGCATATGCTACTTGACTCTCTCTGGCCAGTTGTGGTGGTTTCATTGTAAATAATATTATGGTGGTCCATTCTCCAGTTAACTAGATTTTCAGTGGCTGTCAGTTTTCGTTAGTTTGTCGTAATTAGTTTGCGAAGGCCAAGCCACATCTTATATTAGCTATTAACGTAACTCTGGAGACGAGACTGGGGTCAACTGTAACAGAAGGGCAATTGTAGTGCTCTAATTTATTTTATTATTTCTTTAATCATGAACAAGCTATTGTGATGACACTTGTTCAGCATATGCCCAGTAAAGCAGTGTTTTGAAGTATAAAAATTCTTTTTTTGGATGTCAGTATTAGTAGCTTTCTTCAGCTGTCCAAAATTTCGTTAGCTTTTAATTTTAATTGATATTTAAATATTTTATCTGTAGGTTGCTGGCTAAAATGTAACATTAATTACACAGAGGATCTTAGCATTATGAAAAAAAAATATATATAAATATATATACACTACCTTTTAAACCATTTTCTAAGCTCCAGTTTGTCTGTCACGTAGTTTTTATGCATACTTATAACTCTTTGTTTCTTTCTTTTTTTTACAGAAACCTGCTTGACAGAGACACATTTTCCAAATCAGATCCAAGTAAGAATATCTTTCTTCTCCCTTGTTGCTCAAATGCATACTGTACCATGAAATATGGTTATCAAACCCTGAAAAATATTCAAAATTATTTCTCATTCCATGGTTTACTATGACCTCGTATACGACAGTACGATCAACTGCTTTCAGCCTTGTTAAGAGGGGACTTTCTTCACTGTCTAAAAGCTTACACAATCACATGACTCATTGCTTTCTGTTTGCCTTTTCTCACACTGATTGTGTGAAGTAAAGCCTCCAAGCTTCAGCTCTGAATGTGGCACGGGCCTCAGATATAGACACACTGTGGGCGGCCCGCTTATTGTAATATTTGCCTCCAACACCACAAAGTCCTTCTGAGGAGAAAATTTAAATGTCACAGATTTGGTCTCGGATATCAGAATAATCTAAATTCAAAAATACAGGCGAGTAGATCCACCTGAGAGATGATATTTGATGTTGTTAACCTACTTTGGGTGTTTTATAAGAATTCATATTTATTAATTTATATTTTTATGATTTGTAATGGCTTAGCTACTCTCAAATATTTTGCATAAGTAGAATACACAATCACTTATTCGTTTATGTGCTTGTTTAGACACTCATTCAGTTATGCTTTCACTCATTCAAACTTCCAATGATAAACATTTTCACTCATTGATATATTCAATTACACAGTCACTCAATAATTCACTTATTCGTTTACTGACTAATTTTTCACCCACTCACTCACTCTCACTCACTCACTCACTCACTCACTCACGAATTAAATTCCTCATTTATTCCCTAACTCACTCACTCACTCCCTTATTTACTCTTGTTCATTCACTCACTCACTCACTCACTCACGCATTAAATTCCTAATTTATTCCCTAACTCACTCACTCACTCACTCCCTTATTTGCTCTTGTTCATTCACTCACTCACTCACTCACTCACTCACGCATTAAATTCCTCATTTATTCCCTAACTCACTCACTCACTCCCTTATTTACTCTTGTTCACTCACTCACTCACTCACTCACTCATGCATTAAATTCCTCATTTATTCCCTAACTCACTCACTCACTCCCTTATTTGCTCTTGTTCATTCACTCACTCACTCACTCACTCACTCACTCACTCACTCACTCACTCACGCATTAAATTCCTCATTTATTCCCTAACTCACTCACTCCCTTATTTACTCTTGTTCACTCACTCACTCACTCATGCATTAAATTCCTCATTTATTCCCTAACTCACTCACTCACTCCCTTATTTGCTCTTGTTCATTCACTCACTCACTCACTCACTCACTCACTCATGCATTAAACTCCTCATTTATTCCCTAACTCACTCACTCACTCACTCACTCCCTTATTTACTCTTGTTCACTCACTCACTCACTCACTCACTCACTCACTCACTCACGCATTAAATTCCTCATTTATTCCCTAACTCACTCACTCCCTTATTTACTCTTGTTCATTCACTCACTCACTCACTCACTCACTTACGCATTAATTTTGTCATTTATTCCCTAACTCACTCACTCACTCACTCCCTTATTTACTCTTGTTCATTCACTCACTCACTCATTCACTCACTCACTCACGCATTAATTTTGTCATTTATTCCCTAACTCACTCACTCACTCCCTTATTTACTCTTGTTCATTCACTCACTCACTCATTCACTCACTCACTTACACATTAATTTTGTCATTTATTCCCAAACTCACTCACTCACTCCCTTATTTATTCTTGTTCATTCACTCACTTACTCACTCACTCATTTACTTGTATATACTCTTGCTCGCGTTTATTTGCTTGTTTATAAACTCATTCATTTACTCCATTCATTTTCTTTCAAATTCACTCATTACTCTTTGCATTTATTCATTTATTCACTCATACACAGGGGCATAAATTTCATCTAACAGTAGGGGGGGACAATAAACATAAAATTTCTCGAGCAATTTTTGAAGGGGACACAAACAATACAGCCAAAATTGTACTTGTAAGGATAGATATGTGTACACAGCATGTGTACATAGCATGGAGACCATGTTTAAATATGAGTTCGGGTTCATATGGTTCACCACGCGGTCATATTATAATTATTATTTTGTGTCCTCCATAATATTTTAGGTTTCGTCTGAAACCGAGTATGTCTCTTTAGATATTCAACCGCATTAAGCCCACTGATCTGCCACTTAACATCATATTGAGCAAAACCCAACACATCAGTAGGTCAACAATATTAGCCTAATATCAGTTCACACACAGGCTTATCGCCGTGTTAGTTGTAGTGGGTGATAAGCTACGGTATTGAGCTTGTTAACCTTATTATCGCTCAGAGAAAATACATCGGATATCATAATTTTTTTGTAATGACTAATTTATTAATGATCCAGCATCATCTGTATTAAAGAGAAAGAATCATTTCATTCGATGTTTAAAGAGAATAAAATAGCCTTGACAGTCTAAGTTACTTACACATAACTAACTGTTACTGAGGAACTTGCTCTCTCCTACCGGACTCGTGTGTGTGTATCGGTAGAGGAGGAAAGCAGGCAGTGGACCAAACCACTGTGAGGCAAGGGAGGGGCGAATCAAAAGATTTCTGCGTTTATATTGTTTTACTACTCACACAATTATTTTATGTCCATTATATTATTTTCAATACACAGAGTCGCTTGTAATGATATTTTTAGGGGGGACAACCCTCAGATGGGGGTCCTGTCCCCCCGTCCCCCCCAGTATTTACGCCTATGCTCATACACTCTCCCTGTTTACTCATCCTAATAAACTCACCTATTCATTTACTCTCTCACACTTTCACTCACTGAATCACTTAACCATTGACGTCTCATTGACAACACTTTATAATTTTATTAATTCATTCACTCACTCACTCACTCACTCATTCATTTTCTTTCTTATTAAATTAATCATTACTCAGCCTTTGCATCATTCACTCATTCACTCATTAATTTAGTCACTCATTTGACTTGCTCAAATGTCCAGTCATGATCTGTTACTCATTCATTCAGTCACTCACTCACTTAATCGACCTTATAAACTCACCTATTCATTCACTTTCTCACCCTTTCACTCAATGAATCATTTAATAGTTGACTTTTCATTGACATCACTTATTCTTTTACTAACACATTATAATTCACTTTATCTTTTCATTCACTCACTCACTCACTCACTCACTCACTCACTCACTCACTCACTCACTCACTCATTCATTCATTCATTTATCCATTTGTTTATAGTCCCACTCCCTCATTCATTCATTCATTCACTCACTCACTCACTCACTCACTCACTTGTTTCTACTCTCATTCACTCACCCATTCAGTCACTCTTCGATTCATTCACTTGCTCAACATTGACCAAATCACTCATTCATTGATTTACTTGTCTTACTCATTCACACATTCATTCATTCATTCATTCATGTATTCACTTCACTCTTTCAAGTTATACTCATTTACTTTCTCATTCATTCACATATTAATAACTCAAGATGTGCTTGCATTCATTCATTCATTCCCGTAATTATTCACTCTTTCTCGATCATTCACAAACATTTTCTTTATCATTTCTTTATTGACTTGTTTAGTCTTTATTGACTCATTTTCCACATTCTTACAGACTTTATTATACTTTATCACTATATTCATGCAATTCTGACACTAAGTCTTTGAAAACACTCTACATTTATTGATCAGGTGTGTTTATTCACAAACAGGAGGCAGAGACTGAGTCACTGAAAGAACTCTTTGATTTCAAGAACAATAAGCACTGAAAGTCTTAAATGTTTTCTTTTATGCTACGTGTGTGTGTCTGACAGTAGTGAACAGGAAAAGGGAACAATGCTCTGCTTTTAATCACTCTGCTATTATTGTCATTATCTGCATTGATTTCCAAACTTCTGTTGCTTGTTCTTGTCTTACTGTCCTGCTTCACTTTTTTCTTGCCTGCTTTCTCTTTTCTTTCAGATTGTTTGTCCACTTTTCCACCTGTTTTGCTTTCATGCATTGCAGTAGCTATGCGTGAGTTTTTGTAAGTGTCTTTTTATTTTCATATTATTGCCATTTGTTTACTAGTCCTGTTCTTGATCAGCTGATCTAAACAGACGTCAGCTCTTCCTGGGCCGCTGACAGGGTCCTTGCATTCATACAAGCGGGCACTTGTGCTGAGCTCCCATCTTAATTATGCTGAGTACTGTTGGCCCAGTCTCTTAGTGTTACCATTATCCTTATGACACACATAGAAAAATGTACACACACTCAGTTATAAAAAACGTTTTGCCACTGTCTGTTGCATGTTTCAGTAGCTGCGCCTTAGGCTTTATGTTTTTGTATTGCACACACACATTTATCTCTATCCACAGCTCTGGGACATTGGGTCTCACCATACGTTTACTAACCGTACGCATGTATATGCATAATCACATTTTTACAAATATATCATGATTCAAAAATTCCAAACCACATGTATGAAAAAAACATACTCTGCGAGGCCTTATAAATGTGTTAAGATAAAACATTTTACATACTATGTTATTTGTCTAACTGAACATTTCACCTTAAATATATTTAATTATGTAGGCCTATACACACACACTAAAAGAGTAAGAAAGGGTGCATTAAAGCTTGAGCTGCGAGGTGCTTACGCCTCAAGCATGCGGTCACCGATTTAGAATACTCCAAATTCATTAACATAAGAACAAGGTTAAGAACAAATTTGTCTGTGTGAGAAGTTCCCCTGTATGAATTATCCACACTATTATTAGTGAGTGTTTTAAACGTAACTGCCATATCATTTTTTTGAACTGTAAGAAATATGCACACATGAATAAATAAATAAATAAATAAAAAGTTGAAACAAACATCTAAACTATCAATGCAATATCATGAGAAAAAGGATCATGATATATTAAAGGGGTCATCGGATGCAAAATTCTCTTTACAAGTTGTTTGAACATAAATGTGTGTTGGAAGTGTGTGTATAATATAATGATAAAAATCCACCCAGTATTTTAAAATCAGGCTGTTCTGAGATTCCTGTCAGAATCACGTAGTTCTGCACAGGCCCCTCCCACGATGGTTGATTGTCAAGACCGTCTTACCTTAGACCCGCCCTGTGTGAGCTGAGAGCTGTCCTCCATTGTGTCGACTCCGGTGCAGGGGAAAACAAGATGTCTCAGATTAAGCGATTGAGGTGTTTTGTTGTTGGATGTAATAATGAACATAGCAGTCATCATTTACTCCCGACATCTGAGCCGCTGAAGATGCAGAGGATTAACATTACTTTCGTTTTGAAGGGAATGCGCCGATCCCGATCTGCCTAAATGCGTCTATGTTTGCGCGAATCATTCGTGATCCAGCTTTATCAACAGAAGAAGTGAGTTTAAGGATTTTTTTATGAATCTTTGCAAATCGCCTTTCCTAATAATGTGCTAGTTAGCCAGTTTCGCGGCTAAAGTAAACAGTACTGCTCTTCACCCCACGGAAGAGAGGTCAGCAGAGCTCATTAGCATTTAAAGCAACATGGACTAAAATGGCTCGCTAAAAACAGAGCTGATTTTGACATGGTAAAAAAAAGGTGTTTTTTACACTACCATTGAGAAATTTTATCCAAAGTATGTTATAGACTTCAGGGCTCGCAAAAAATAAAAATCCCTGGTAGCCCTTCGGCCAGGTGCTCTTCAGATTTTGGTAGCCCGAAAATTAATTTATCTAGCCCAAATTAAAAAATTACCTTTTTTTTTTTTTTTTAAATATAGAAAATCAGATAGGAGTTTAAATGTCAATCAAAAATATTTTCAATACACAAATATCAACAAATATGAAGGAAGGAATTTTATTTCACTATTTACAGGGTATCTACAGAATTTTTAAAAATATATTTAAGGCAATTTATGACCCATTTTAAGAGCTGCACAAGTCATAAAATTACATGATTTACAGTTCAGATACAGGTTTTCACAAAAACCTTATACAACAGCGTTTCAAGCTATAGATCATTTTTATGAAAAGGGATAAATCAAGCATATAAATTATTATGTTAATTTAAAACGTATACATATTACTGTCTTAATTGTTTAGATTTTTAGAAGGCACATTAACTTCTTTCTCATTTACAACTCTATGTGTTTGCTGCTTAAAAACATGAATTGATATTTGGTTTGATCTGACCATAAACAATAAGAAAGGCTATTTGGAAATGCAAATTCATTCTCTGCCATGAGGTGACGCTTTATTAGCGCTGAAATATTGCGGTTTCCCCGGAAATGCTGGACACAAAGCAGCTCCGCGCTCATAAACGCTGCTTTATCAAGAATTATAGGTAAAATGAAATTAAAATGCCAACGACACGTTTCTGAGGACAGTCGGTTCCCTTCAGATACATTCACATAAAGACATCGCGCTGCGTTTTGACTTGAAACGTGCAGTGCTCATATTTATTCAATGACATCATTGCCTTTTGAAGTTTAATCCTGCCGTATCGCAATTCTTATCTTTCAGTCCCCAACTGTAAGACCTCTTGAAATTATAATTAAGACATTTCTTATATCATTTAACATATTTAAAACTTTTTATGGCCTTAAGTTTGATACAACTCACTTTAAGAGTTTTTAAGGACCCGCGGGAGATCTGTATTTAAGGAGCCCGTTGGGCAGGCGGTGATACATTTTGGTAGCCCGACTGGAAAACACAATAGCCCCGGGACCTCAGGCTAGTGATTTTGCGAGCCCTGGACTTTTCATTGAGACCCTAAAGAATCAGATCAACTTTGCGGAAAATGGGCATCCGATGACCCGTTTAACATTATATCATCCTACTTTATAGAGTCATCTACAGGTGTGGATGCAACAAAGCAATTTCAAATGCCACTGTAGAATACTCTATTCACTCTATTATTCCTGACAACAACATTAATTAATTTATCCTACAAACCTAAAGTGGCATTTAATAGGATGGTTCCTATTATCAAGCGAGTAGTTTAGAGCTGGTCATGTGATCACGATATGGTGGCCACCGTAAGGGGATCTACCCTTATGTAGGATAAAATTACTTTTTCTAGTCCACTCATATCTGTTTTCGTGTCATGTGAGTGTACATCATTTTAAACATGTTTGTCTGTTGTCTTCATTTAAGTGTACAATTTTAAATTGAAATCAATAATATACACAAATACTTTTAAAATTACAGAGAAAGTTCACCTAAAATGAAGATTTTTCCTATTTTTGTCTAATTGTCTAATTTTCCTATTTTCACTGAATAGCAACTTTTAATTTTTCCCCCCTCACACAAATGAATCTTAAGGTTTTGGAAGATTTGAAACAAGGAATTCTAGTCATTTTTATGACGTTTTATAGCAGTTGTTTTATTTGACAAACCTGGTCACCTTCTACTTTCATTATATGGAAAATGTATGCTAAACATCTAATGGAAGAAAGAAAGTCATACGGGTTGAAAAAAACATTTATGTATGTACGAATGTACATTTATTTATTTCTTTATCCATCCATCATTGATTAGTTGGCACATTAAGATATTGCCATATTAAAAGGAACAGTTCATCAATAATTCTGTCATCATTTACTCACCCTCATGTCATTCAGAGATGTCTCTCTTTGTGTGACAGATATGAATAGAGGTTTGGATACTGGCTGGTTTACAACAGCTTTGTAACTAATCCAGTGAGATTTTTATCTCATCGCATTCCACTGCTCTGGTTCTAAGCTGTTTTTCTGCAAACACAGTAGAGTAGACCACAAGATTGCACCCTACACAAAGTGTGTCTGAGTTAAGAGTGTCACAGGTCTTCTGGCATTTGAAAAATTCTCTGCCTTTGTGTAACACAATCTCTCTCTCTCTCTCTCTCTCTCTTTGCTCTCCACAGTTTGTGTGCTGTACACTCAAGGCATTGGCAACAAAGAGTGGCGAGAGGTAAGCGGAACAATCTGGCCCAGTCGTGCCGACCCCTTGAAGGGTCTGGCAGACCCTTGGTCTCATAAATATTCATACATGTAAATATGGGCTTGGAATATTCTCAGAATAGTAATCTGAATTATTTTTGGCACTCTTATTTTTTCTGTGTCTATCAGTTCTTCGTATTTTTGCCTTCCCAGCTAATCAGAGGAAATATCAGGCTCTCTAAAGCACCATTAAGTGGGCTGTGTATTTATTAACTTCAGTCACTAGCTGGTGAAATATGATAAGCCACCCAGGGAATGTAATAACTTTCTCACCCATGCTCATATCAAGACAACTCCAGCCCACTTTTCAAGTCGGCTCATTAAAACATTAAAGTCCCTTTCACATCGCATCAAGGCTTCAACACACCTCTCAATGCTGTCATGCGCCTCTTTGACCTCCATATTAAAGACGTTGAAGGTAGCAGGAATGTGGGAGGTGTACACAGTAAAAAGGGACTTGTATTTGTGATTCACAAAACATTCATATACGCTTGGTTAATGTAAATAAATTAGAACTAGAACTGTATCAAAATATATGTGAAGGATCAGTCGCTCCATCCATTTTAATTACATAAGTAATGCTATGTTTTAGGTTTGTATATACAAATTTGGCATTTTTGATTAAATATTTTAGAGATTGGAATAACTTGTAAAATGTACATTCATTATAAAATGGCATTTAAATTTTTTTACTAACTTACCAATCCTTTTCCGGATTTAGAATCATACTTTTAAAATGAGTATATATATATATATATATATATATACATATCCACTGTTATTCATTTTATGGTCTTTTGCTCTGTAGATTTAAGCTCAATGGGAAAATGTTGATGTAAATAATTTCAGCTGACCTTTCTTTGTTCTTTCAGTTTGGGCGGACGGAAGTTATTGATAACACTTTGAACCCGGATTTTGTGCGAAAATTCATATTGGACTACTTCTTTGAAGAAAGACAGAACTTAAAGTTTGATCTGTAAGTACCAATAGATATTCCTTTACCTTCAGCTACATTCACACAAGCCTTCAGTTCCACCACATTTACTCTGGGTGCACAGAACTTTGGAAGTTTTGACTCTTTTATGTATTAGAAACTGAGTTAAAAAAAATTTGCAATGACCTCTCATGACAGACTTCAATAATTTGTGTTCTTGATATCCCGGAATGACAGGAGGGAATAAGAAAAGAGTGAAGGTGTAAAGATTGTGTAGAAACAATTTGTTGATTAGTAGTTTACATTCATTCGGCAGATGCGTTTATCCATTCATTGTATCCATTTTATCAGCCCTTGTAAAAAAGAAGTACATTTTAGCATACTTTTAAAAAGAGTGCTTATTATGAAAACAATAGTTTTTAATACTATGTAATAATGGTTTCATTACATAAATGTAATTTAAAGTAAAACTAATTTGACATTTTGGTACTTTTCAGAAGTGTAAGCAAGTACTCTAGTAAACATAAGTGCCTTTATTTCATTAATATGTTATCTACAATTACGTTTTTTACAAAATATATACTTTTAAGATGTGAAGCACACTACAAGTACATACATTCCCTCGGAATCAAACCCATGACTGTGATGTTGCTAGCTCCGTTTACTACTGTCTGAGCTAAAGAAGTTGTTACTGGTGTTTAAAATTATGGCTTAAATATTGGAATTAGTCTTTTTTATATGCACTATTTTGGCAGTTTGTATACAATTTGGGCAGGTGGTATGTGTTGTGCAATTAAAAATACAGTAATTAACATATATTCAAGATTAAGAATAAATTGTGGTTGAGTACATAGACTGAAACTGAGGTGTGCTCATGATTGTCAACTGATTTTAATTTTTTTGTGTATTTACAAGTGTCAGATTTTTCAGCAGCCCACACCTTCAATGCACTAAATAGTTTTAAACAAGTTTTTTAAAGAAGGTTTGGTGCAAATTAATTAGTGGGTGACATAAATATTTATTTAATCCCCATGAAAACTTCATCCTTATTGGTGTAAATATGAAACCAACTTTGACAAGAAGAACTTGAATTGTAAGTTTATTATTAGGCACGACATCTTTGTACATCAAACACTGGAGTCATGCTTCAGCAACAGATGTGTCAGCTACTGTAAACCCAACCATAAGATAACTGTCATCCTATGTTTTGTGTGCTTTTATAAGCAGGTGTCACACATACTGTGTGGGCAACACTCTATGGACACAGGTCAAGGTCTCTTACTCTTACAGTGTAGTTACAGGAAAAATGGACATTCTGTGATTGTGTAAATATGGATTTTAGTATTTAGTATTTAGGGTCACCTTTCCAAGAGACTATGTAATGCACAATGGTACCATGTTAGTTATTAGTTAACACTAGAAGCGCCAGAATTCCAAAACAATTACGCTACAAATTTTATATTAAATAAATATATCTATATCATGCTCGGCTATTTAAGATTCACAGTCAACACAAGTTACTTCTGTTCTTCTCGCACAATTTCCACACACGGGTTTGTGGCATTTGCAACAGGTGTCGCGCGTTTTATTTTGTTTGCAGATTGTGCTTTTGGTTGGGACCTTGTGTCAACTGCGATGCTGCCATTTTTCCAAGAATTTGTATTTATAATCAAATGAGCATATGCTAATAGTACTGGAGACGCTGACAGAGACAATAAACCGCGGGAAAGAACAATAGAATCGCGCGAGATTTAAAGCGGTCAATATGACCGTTATGGCTTTAATAGGTAGAAATGCTCATATTTTTTTTGCCTTTTATGTAATTTATATAAAATCTATTGTAAGTAAAAATAGAAACACTTTTAGGAAAAGTCACAAACCAGCAAGATTGTATTTTTTTATTCAACAAAGTTATTGTACATATACATTTCAAAACGGTCATTTTGACTGTCATGGCAGTTCTAGTGTTAATTCACTTGCAGCACTTAAAAATGGCTGTTTTTAGTTTTAGTGTTTTACTTTTATTCATTTAGTATGTAATTATAGAAGCCATTTATTGACCATAACATGAAAATAATTATTGGCATCAGTGTTATTTTAGTATTATTTATATACTATCATAGTATTTATTAATATTTTAAATTAGCTTTAATTTTTATATTTTCCATATATTTTCATTTTACTGGTAGTTGAATTTTTCTTCATTGTGTTATGTGCTTGTATTTGTATTTTTATTGTTTTAGTTTTAGTAGTTTTAGTACTTCAACTTATTTTATTTTAGTTATTTGCAAGGCAACTTTCTAATTTTATGCACATTTTAATCATATATTTTTCAGCTTCATATCAATTAACATTTTTAATTAATAACATGCACAAACATTTTAAATAGTTTTAAATCTACATTGCTACGTCCCAAATTACAATAAAAAAATTCCCAGGGGATTAAAAAATAAAATAAATAAATAAAAACATTGGATGTGTGTCCAAATCATGGATATTTGCAACAGATGTTATAAATTCGGCCTGTGCGCATGTTCATTTGTGAATGTGCGTTTTTGCTAATATTTATTATTATTTTGTGTCAGTCTAAATGTGTTTGTGTCTGTATTTAGGCATTTATGGGTGTATTTTAGAACAGATATGAGTCACTCTGTATCCGTTGGCACAAATGTGTGTGAGGAATTTGTGTGTGTCTCTAGGCTTCAGCGTGAGTGTGTATGTCTGTAGGCAGAGTGTGTGTGTGTGTGTGTTGTCTCTGTGGATCGGTGTCCCCGCTCGACGGCCTGTCATACTGGGTCTGTAAATCTGCAGCAGACATGAGAGGGGTCATGAGGTCGTGTGGGCAGTGCCTCCGAGACGATAGCGAAACCAAAGCACCGCTGATGAGGATGACATGGCACATCGCCATGACAACAAGGGGCACTGAGCCCCACAAACGAATGGAAGAGGCACAGAGACAATAAATAGATATAAATGAAGTTGCGCTATATGTAACCCTAGATATATTTCAGGATTCAGAGATTCTTCAATATTTGTTGCTTTTCTTGTCCTCTATCTTGTTCTTTCTCTCTCTCTTTATGTCTTTTTTCTCTCTGTTGCACTGTGACAGGGCAGAAGAGAATGATTCATGATGTCTGTGCTTTAATGATGTTGTTCTTCTTTCATAATGAGAAACAGGCAAGCGTGAACTCCCCTCATAAGACCATAATCTAATTAAAGCCCAACTCAAAGTCTCCCATCACTGATTTTGGAAACAACCTCTGCCTGTTACTTTTCATTGCAAGCTTTCTTGAGCAAGCATCACCATTACTAATGCACATATCTAGGGTTTCAGGATTGGACCATCTAGAGCAGGGGTGTCAAATTCAGTTCCTAGAGGGTCACTGTACTGCAGAGTTTAGCTCCAACCCTAATCAAACACAACTGAATCAGCTAATAAAGGTTCTCAAGGTTACAAGAAACCTCCAGGCAGGTGTTTTGGAGCTGGTTGGAGCTACACTCTGCAGGACAGTGGCCCTCCAGGAGCAGATCTAGACACATGTAATTTAAGACATCTTGAACAGGGGTGTCCAATCCTGCACCTAATCAGCAAGTTTATGATATGCTTAAGCTGTGTTCACGCCATGTCGTAATTACTGTAATTCCGAGATGACAACACGTACCATGCTACTCAGAGCTGAAGTATCTGAACTATCAATGCCAAAGCCCTCACGGGCTCCAGAACTCTTAATTACAACTTGTAAACTCTGAATGTTCTGAGAGTTACGACTTGGACCAGTGACAGCTGTACCACCTGACCACCGCTAGGTTCATTTAGACGGTACTTAGGTGCTAACTCAGAGTGCAGGACATGGAAAGCTATGAGTTAAATTTTATGCGTTTTCATCTCGGAATTATGGTAATTACGACATGGCGTGAACACAGCATTAGTAAGACCTTTGTTTAGCTGGTTCAGGTCTGTTTAATTGGGGTTGGAGCTGAAATCTGCAGGACAGTGGCCCTCCAGGAGCATGGATTGGACACCCCTGATATTGAACCATCTAGAAACACCTTAGCAAAGACCCCTAAAACCATAGCAACCATCTGGCAATGCTCCAGCAACCACCCAGCACTCACTAGCAATTGCACAGCAATGCCTTAGAACAGGGTTCCTCAAACCCAATCCTGTAGAGTTTAGCTTAAACCCAGACCAAGCTCACCTACCTGTGATTTCTAGTGATCCTGAAGACCTTGATTAGCTTGCTCAGGTGTGTTTGATCTGGGTAGGAGCTAAACTCTGCAGGGCAGCGCCCTCAAGGGCAAGATTTGAGGAAATCTGCCTTAGAATCATCAAGAACTCTCTAGTAGCCATCCAGGGCTGCGTTTCCTAAAAGCATCATAAGCCTAAATTGAATGTAGCTCCATTGGTTTCAATGAGTCTACGATGCACTTAAGCTTATGATACTTTTGGGAAACGCAGCCCAGAACACTATCATCCATCTAGAACAGGGATGGGCAACTTGAGGGCCACAGTCCTGCAGAGTTTACCTGTACATCCCATCAAACACACCTGAAAATCTAACATGGCTGCATTCCATTTTGTTTTTTATGCTCTTCCCTCGCTAACATTCCTCCATCATGTTGACTCAGATGTTGATAATGTTGGACAAGTGCCTGCTACTGGCAGAACCTTACAATGGGCTGAATTGGAGCATCCTAAGTTCTTGATCACTTGAAATCCGCTATCACTTTGAATATCACTTTGAAACTCCTTTCTTTTATTATTTACATTTTGTCAGTTGTTTGGGGTAGGGTTAAATTAAATGTGATCTGTGGTGATGTATAAAACATATGACCATATAAACCTCCCTCATCCACTTCACAGAATGCACTTCAAACCCCTCCTGGGAAAGTGCTTAGGGAAGTTATTGAGTGTGTGTCTAAAAGTGAAGTGGAACACAGCCCATATGTGTGGATTTCTTGAAAATTGCAAGCAGGTGTGTTTGATAACATAGCAATACCCAAGAAACCATTGGCATAGCAACAAGTTAAAAATAATTCAGAACAGCCTAGTAACCACTTAGCAACATCCTGGAAACTATCAATAACACCCTAGCGTCACCCCTGTTGAAAAAAAAAAAACAGTATATGCTGGTTAGTTATGTTTTGAAGAATGGCTGCTGGTTTGAGCTGGTTTAAGCTGGTCCTTAGCTGGTTGTGTGCTGGTTTAAGCTGGCCCTTAGCTGGTCATGTGCTAGTCCTAAGCAACTAGCTTCTGCTCAGGACCAGCGTGACCAGCGCTTGACCAGCTTAAACCAGCTCAAACCAGCTCAAACCAGCAGCCATGCTTCAAAACATACCTAACCAGCATATGCTGGGTTTTTCATTTTTCTAACAGGCTACTATGATTTTTTTTCCCTCTGTAGATATTCCCACAGTGCAGCCAACCTGTTGCTCTGTATTGATTTTGATCTCACTTAATCTTAGCAAACGCTAGCATTAGCAATGCAGTTTATGATGAATGTGTCATGTTTCAGTGCTGCTCGTTTGAATTCTGCCTGCGTGTTTGTGTGCGTTAGAATGACAGATTCCCATCAGCATCAGCATGTGTTGCTATAAATAGTGTTGGGAGCGAGAAGCATAATGTGGTTTAGTCAGAGTGTGTAAATGGGAAGCTGTGTGTGTCGCTCCCTTCAGGGTCTGTTGAGTGTGTGGGCAGACAGCAGACCACGTTACAATCCGCAGTGATGGCTACGCTGAGCGTCTCTACGTATACACACATCATGTCTTTTCTGGCACTTGTTTCTCAGGGAAGGAGAGCAAGAGTGGCTGTTTGTGTTTTGTACAAGTCCTCATAGCATAATTAATTAGTGGTGTTGTGAGTGTTAAATATTTATTTTTTGGCATTTTTGCCTTTTTATTGTGACATGACAGTATTTAGACTGGAAGCAAAGTGTGTGTGAGAGAGGGGGGATGAGATTGGCAAAGGTCCACAAGCCAGGACTAGAACTTGGGACACTGGAAGTGCAACGGCTCTATATGTCGGCACGCTGCCCACGAAGCTATTGGCACCGACATAGCTAATGAGTGTTGAATGGGATTGGTCAACACAATCTCATGGCAATTTGTAACTATTTTAAGTTATGGTGAAGTAAACTTGAAGTAAAATTTCAAACTAAACAGGTTTCTGTTGGTCAGTGTAATGAATCCGAGTGACAAACTTGAACTTCTTGTGAAATCTGCGTGAAGAAATCTTTTGCCCTCATGCAAAACTCCCAGTCACCTGGATTCCTATAAAAATTACTGGATTTATTTAGGCAATGAAAATTTGCCAAACAATGGCAAATGTGACTGCACCTTGTGTCTCCTGCTTCATATATATTTCTCCTGGTAAAAAGAACCCAGTAGTGCTACCTCAGGCACTAGTTTATTCTGTACATTTGGGGAAAAATAAATAAATACATAAAAAATGACCTATGAATTGTATTTGCAGTTTGCTAACTTACCATTTTAGGGCATTAAGGAGGAATAATAATAATAAAAAATATTCTGAGGATAGATATTAATTCTATCATGTTTGCCTTCAGTGGTGTAATGTCTGGGAAAACTTTTTTCAGTTTGGAGGTGTTTTGTTTGTGTAATAAATGAGACTTTGCACTTGACTTCTGGGAACAAGGAGCCTTTCAATGTCAGTTTGGACAGTCTGAGATGGAAATTTCCAAGCACAGTTAGTGAGTGATTAAATGATGGTGAGTGAGAAAACTGAATAAAATAATATAAAAGTCATGCACTAATATGAGAAAAGAACAGAACATAATAAACATTCACGGTAACACTTTATTTTAAGGTCTCTTAACTAGTTGCTAATTAGCATGCATATTAATAAAATATTAGCCATTTATTTGTAGTAATTAAGCACATATTAATGCCATATTCTACATGACCTTATTCTACATCCCTAATCCTACCCAATACCTAAACGTAACAACTACCTTACTAACTATTAATAAGCAGCAAATTAGGAATTTATTGAGGCAAAAGTTGTAGTTAATTGTTAATAAGTGTTCCCTATTCTAAAGTGTTACCACATTCACTACATTGCTATGACAAACTTGGATGATTGGGTATAAAATAATCTTTCTTCTGTATAGAAATACAGAGTTCTGGCATGAAACTCTAGTTGGCGCAGTCCGATAGGTCAAACTCAATCTGACCTAATGACATCATTATCACATGGCACAGCTGATTGGTTCTCTCCTGTATCAGTAGCCAATGCGCTCACTGCTCAATATTCAAATACCTGGCTTTTGTTTGCTGTAGCGGTCTGGCAGTGCACTTCAGAAACCCTCCACCTTCCCCAGCTCCAACTGTATTGATCTGCTACAAGGTGATTCATGTATGCTATATGGGGTTATTCATATGTGTTATATGTGCATCAGCAGTATTTCCTACATGCTTACAGCAGCATGTTGTGGATGTATTGGCAGTAGCAAGTCTCGGTACTTGCTCTGCCGCAGTAACGTAGCAGATCTATTCTGCCAAGACCAAATACATTAACTTTGTCAAAATCTCGGAGGGATTGGCATGGTAATGTACATGACAAAGCTAATGTATTTGGTCTTGGCAGAATAGATCTGCTACGTTAATGCGGCAGAGCAAGTACCGAGACATAATAAAGCGTAATTTTGTGGCAAAAACATGGACATGATCTGTCGTTTTATCCATTTGTTTACTATATTTATTTGTTTGGCCAGTGTCATTGTGGGTTTTGGTTATTTTGCTGTTGTAAGACCTTTAAAATAACAAAAATCATTTGGCGAAGTGATATGGTCATGTAATGCGGTCAAGAGCTGCCTGGAACTACGTTCGCTGTGCATTTCTCTGAAAATAATTGCACACCTTAGAACGTTCGTCAGCCAATCAGATTCAAGCATTCAACGGCCCCGTAGTATAAATAAGGTTAAGGCATACGCCATATGTAATTTGATACAAATAAAAACAAGATTGAGGAAAAATAAGGCACCTTAAACATCTGCTGTTTGTTCTCAACATACTTTGGGCACTACACATTGCCCAAAGGCTTATGAGAGCCTCAGTTAGGGAGAAGATTCTGAGATAAAAGTGTTTATTATTTGAAAAGCTTTCAGGCCTCAGTTTGGCATATTCCTAACAGCACATCAAACTGAGAAGAACATTTCGCTCGAGTGAACAAGGGTGGTGGCAGATTCACGCTTTGGGGATGGACCTCTGTGGCAGGGTCTTGGAAAACTCCAGGAAAGAAGGAAAAATATCCCCTGAGGCGAAGACCTGATGGATGTATGCAAGAGGATGGGGCTTAGAGTTCAGTTCATTCGCCCACAGGACAATTACTTCAAACATACTGGAACATGCAAAAGAACCACAGTAATGGCTTAAAGCCACAAATATTGATGTCCTGAAGTACTAGATACAGCCTGAATTCTGGAAATGTTGGGACATTTTTTAAATTTGAATAAATTGAAAACTAAAAGAATTTCAAATCACTTGAGCCAATATTTTATTCACAATAGAACATAGATAACATAAATGTTTAAACTGAAGAATTTGACAATTTTATGCACAAAATGAGCTCATTTCAAATCTGATGCCTGCTACAGGTCTCAAAATAGTTGGGACGGGGGCATGTTTACCATGGTGTAGCGTCTCCTCTTCTTTTCAAAACAGTTTGAAGACGTCTGGGCATCGAGTTCATGAGTTTCTGGAGATTTGGTGTTGGAAATTGGTTTTTGACGTACTTTTCGTTTAATAATGCACCAAATGTTCTCTATAGGTGAAATATCTGGACTGCAGGGAGACCAATTCAGCACCCAGACTCTTCTACTACAAAGCCATGCTGTTGTAATAGCTGCAGTATGTGGTTTTGCATTGTCCTGCTGAAATACGCAAGGCCTTACCTGAAATAGACATCATCTGGAGGGGAGCATATGTTGCTCTAAAACCTTTATATACCTTTCAGCTGTCATAGTGCTTTCCAAAACATGCAAGCTGCCCATACCGTATGCACTTATGCAACCCCATACCATCAGAGATGCTGAGATCTCTTACGCACAGAGATTTCTCCAGTTTATCTGAATCTTTTGATGATGTTATGCACTGTAGATGATATGATTTGCAAAGCCTTTGCAATTTGACGTTGAGGAACGCTGTTTTTAAAGTATTTCACAATCTATTTACGCACTCTTTCACAGATTGGAGAGCCTCTGCCCATCTTTACTTTTGAGAGACTCTGCCTCTCTAAGACATCCCTTTTAATGTTAATCATGTTACAGACCTGATGTCAGTTAACTTAATTAGATGCTAGATGTTCTCCCAGCTGAATCTTTTCAAAACGTCTTGCTTTTTTAGCCCTTTGTTGCCTCTGTGCAACCTGTAGCAGGCATCAAATTTGAAATGAGCTCATTTAGTGGATTAAAAAATGTCTCCGTTTAAACATTTGTTATGTTCTCTATGTTCTATTGTGAATAAAATATTGGCTCATGTGATTTGAAAGTCTTTTAGTTTTCATTTTATTCAAATTTTAAAAAACGTCCAAACATTTCTGGAATTCGGATTGTAGATGTCACTGCAGATAATTATTTCTGGGTCCAGAACAGTCTTGAAGAAGAGAGAGCACATTACTCCTGTGCCTATCAATCTTCACTGACTACCTGTACGATACAGAATCCATTACAAAGTGCTCCTATATGCATTCAAAGCTTTGCATGGCTTTGCACCAGAGAATGTTTTTGATTGAATCAGTCTGCATCAATCTAATAGGTCTCTGTGTTCAAATGATCAATTACATCTAGTGTTTCCTTGCTTGAAATGCAAAAGTGATCAGGCCTTTTCGGTTGCAGCTCCAAGGCTCCTACATAGTGTATTTCAGAGTGCACTAACAAAAGCTTTTGAAAATGCTTTGTATGTTGTTTGTTGTTGTGTGATATGTGTCTTATTAGTTTATGTCTGTTTTTATTATTTTATTTATTCTTCCTGTACAGCACTTTGGTTCTTGTGGTATTGAAAGTGCTTTAGAAATAAAGTTGAGAACTGTCTTGAAGGAGCCATAAGAGTTTTGCCAAGAAAAATGATTGCCCACTGTCACGACCGGTTACCCAAAGAGACTCAAGAGCATAGGCTTATTCGACAAAGTGTTAAAGATGTATTAAAGAAGCAGTATTCGCAAAGAATTTAACTTCTATAGTGTGACAAATCTGAAGCAGAAGGCTACTTTTCTTCACCAACAAATCATTTCAGAGATAGTACATTTTGTACATTTTTTTACATTAGTACATTTTAATCAAATATTTTGAAACCAAATACTTTTTTTCTGTAGAATATCATGCTGAAGAATCTTGTTTAATAAGTCCAGAGACACAGGTAAATAAATTAAAGTGAAAATACAATTAAATGTGCTCAATATACTATGTTGGTACTTCATTAAAGTCAACTAGTTTGCACCTCTGCCAAGACCCTTCATTCCTGATGAGTTTCCCACCTTCCAGTAGCTCCCTTAAGGTTGTAAACTTGTTCCCTAGAGAAAGAGCAAATCTAAATTTTATCAGGTCTGGTTGTGTGCACTTCTGTGTGTGTTTGAAAGCAGGCTAGTTTTGTGTGTGTGTGTGTGTCGGGATTTGTGTGGCAGGGTTAAGCCTGTGTCAATGTATGTTTTTGTTCCACTCTGGGGTCATGCAGTATTTATGAATGTGAAGATGTATAGCTGAATAGAACATCACAGTCCCTTTTGGGGACATATTCACCTCATTCATACATTTAAAACACTCAGACACGTATATGCCAGTGCAGGTTATATGAAAGAGAATATCAAGAATTGGTTTTGAAATTTGTCAAATTTGAAAGGCAAAGTCAGTTATTATGCTTAACACACAGCTGGGTTTATGTCTGATTTGGCTGCCCCAGTTATGACAAAGAGATTAGAACTCCCATTTAAAAAAAAAAAAAAAAAAAAAGAAGGTAAATCATGCATAAATATCAGACCAAATCATTTAAAATCTGTTGCTGTGTGACATTGCAGTCTTTTGCATAAAAATATTTTTTTTAAATATCATATACCCCTGTGAGATGCCTACAAAGACAGCATTTTCAAAAAGTAGGCAGCAGTCCCAGAATTCATTGGGGTGAGGTCAGTGCAAAAAAAAAAATTGCCACTTGCCTAAATTTATAAATTCTAAACAGAAACGCTAAAGCAAGCTGTGTGGAATGAGTCAGTTCATTTCCGGAGCTACAGCTAAAAGTAAATGTATATGATATAAGCAATAAATGCAAAAATTATGTATACAAACAAAAAACTGACTATTCTGGTTGTGTGTCCCTTATCAATATGTCCTTCTCTTTTGTTTTTCAGGTATGATGTCGACTCCAAGAGTAGCAACCTTTCAAAACATGTAAGTTTCAGAAATTGCTCCATGTTTCCTTTTAGACTTTGTAAACACTTACCCTGTTGACCTCCTCTAGACTATTATGAAATTTAGGATGCCATCGTACACACTCGCCCAGCAGTAAAACCATCTCATAGTGCTTGTAATCAGCAGGTCTGTGTATATGAGAATAAAAAGGCAAATGTGGGTTAATAGAGACGTGTGATTAGAGAAGCTCTCACAGAGATGGTAGCATGATTGAAGCTGTGTTTTGGTGCTTAAGGGGGTCCCTGAGGTGTCATTTTACACACTGATGATGGGTTTAGAGTAAAAGATGTAAATTCACTACAGTGGTCCCATCTGTGCTCGTCATGGAATGTGACTGTAGTCATTCTGTCTTTATTTCTTTCATGCTCCAATCAAACAACCAATCAACCCAAAATATTTCCATGCCTGACATTAGCAGCACACCATTAATACACACCATTTTTTCAAGTTTAAGACCACCTATGTTATCTGGTTTGTTTATTTTTATGAGTATAGGATTTTTGGTAATTCCTTGGCAAGCTAACAATAGTCAGGTAGTAGTAAAACCGAGGTCATTTAATGCTAATTAATTCAGCATTTGTAGCACAGGAGACTGTGGTCGTCCATCAATGTTGCAAAGTGGAACTGTTTAATGAAACACATCATGGCATGTACTAAACCACCCGCCAACAACAACATTGATCTAAACCAGCCATACACTTCACTGTAAATCTGCCATATCCCAAGCAGCACTTGCAAGCATTTGTCCTGCTATTGTTTCCTGCCGTGATCATGTGGACACACTAGCTGTAAAGAGACAGATAAACTGATCTCTCCACACATTATGCACAAGAGTAATTGAAAACACCCTCAGTGACTCCAGTGAGCATGCAGGATCCATCCCTGAAAATTACCACCTCAAAATTATCTAACAAATCAGACACAGTGCCTCCTGGTGTTTTACTCCCTCCCTTAGTCACCCAGAAATCAATATTATTCTCTTCCCCCCTGACTTGGAAAGACAAACAGTGATTGTCCACTCCCGAAGGGAATTCTGCATAAAACCATTATAGGATGTGTTGAAAGGCAAAGAGCGACTACGTTCTCAGGTGAAAATTAAGAGAAGAGGCAGCAGGGAGAAAACCACGCATGCAGAGACAGAGAAAGAAACAGTGAGAGATAGATGGAGAAAGAAAGAGGAAGAGAAGGAAGTCTTTGTAGAGTTTAATACAATAATAAAGATAGATCATTCATATTAATCTTTATTAATACAAATTGAGAGTTTAGTTGCCAACAGTAATTAGAGAAGCGGTAGAACAAGTGCTCATGGGAATGTCTGTCAGTGAAAATGAAGCATCTCATAAATTACTGAGGATGAACTCAGAGAGCAAAAGCTAGTGTCTAAATTAGTGACAGTCACATTGGAGAAAAAAAAAAGTTCACCCCAAAAATATTTTATTTATTTATCCAAGAAAAACAACAATCATGCTGTTCTTTTCCATACGACAAAAGAATATAGATTGTAAGCTGGTAAAAAAGTATTGTGAAAATATTAAACTCATTCACTGTATTCAAAGCCTTCTGAAGCCACATGGTAACTTTTGTGAGGAACACACTGAAATTCTTCCCCTCTGCCATATCACTCAAATCTCATTTGCATTCTCATATCCAACATTGCTGTGTCACATTTGGTTACAAGACATGTGAGAACTAATGCAACAGTAATGTCAAACATGACACAATACTTTTTCAAACAATTGAGGCTGGGATTAGCCCAATAAATATTTGACTAAATATTTATTTATTTATTCATTATTAAAAGTAAATATCTAGCTAGACCCATTGCCCTTAAAATGATGAAATTATTTTTGTCCACACTATCAACTTGGCATCACAGGAAGTGCACTTATTTGGCTTGATTCATGGGGAGATTCTTCAAGGTTTGCTGAAGGGGAAGACTCAGAATTACATAAAGTAATCCCTGGGGTGCCTCAGGGTTCAGTGACTGGCCCCCTTATCTTCTCAATATATACAAACTTTTCAGTCAGCAGAAAATTGTAATTAAATTAAATTAAATTAATGTATTTGCACATTTATAGATAAGCATACAATTTCCATTACCTGTCCTACCATACCTATTTGTTTATTATTTTGAAAAAAAAGTCCCCCATTATTACACTGAAATTATTTCTTTGAAAAATACAAACACACCCGCTAGGGCAAAGCAGTTGGCCTCATTTTCATTCTTATTCTCTGGATGTTTTAGTTTTCTCCTCTTTCCTTTGATCATTCTCGCTCCGCTGCACTTTCCACTGATGCACATTTTTATTAATACAGAATAAGGTAAATGAAGATCTATCATTTTTAGCATACTGACTACATTACACAAACAGTATAACCTACCCTTATAAAAACTGCTGTTGCGAAGTTCAGTGGGGTGGAACTTCACAGCTCTGCCAGAAAAATCATTTGAATTCTTTTGGCTTTTCTTAGCAAAACATTGTGCTTCACTTCAGATCAATTATCAGAGGGGTGAAAACTTTTCCACATGGTGTTTGAACAGTTTCAGCCTTTAAAATAATGTGATTTTTGATTATATTATTGCTTTCATAGTCCTTGGCAGCTTTTTGAAGCTTGGCAACCATAGTCGTCATTCCCCTTGTATGTCGATTTTTAAACTTAAAATATTAGTTTTAAAATCATTCTGATGGTACATTCTGATGGCTATTGACAGTAATTACCACAGAGATCTAGTATATTTATGACAGTTAATTCCACTCAGAATAATCCTCCAAAGTCGAAAATACACAAAACAACATACAGTTGCTTTAATGGGTTTGGCAAGTCCACTTAATTCTTGCAAAGATAAATCTTAATGCTACATCATACCATGACATTCTAGACAATTATGTGCTTCCAACTATATGGCAATGGTCTAGGAGGGCTATTTTCTGCTTCAGCATAGCAATGCCTTGGTGGGCAAGGTCCATAAAGAAAAGATTTAGTCTACTGTGAAAGAACTTTAACTAGCTTGTACCAATCCCAAACTTGAGCTCCACCGACCACCTTAGGGATGAACACTGACTATGAGCCAGACCCCATCGCCACGGACCAAATCCCCACAGCCATGTTCCAACACCCACTGGAAAGCTTTTCCAGTTAGGGTGGGCCAACTCGTTATAAATGCCTATGATTTTGAAATTAAAAGCTAAACAAGCACACAGAGCTGTGGGGTTTTGGTGACCACATAATTTTGTCCATAGTGTGTACTGTAGTTTAGAAATCAAAGCTTATCTTTGCTCTTACCCAGTGATTACAGATAAAGTTGAAGAAATCTCAGATATACTATAAATAGGCAACTTGAAATACTGACCTTTCGTCTTGCCATGTTAACAAATGCCACCCAGTCCCCTTTAATGTTCTCTCTCATTGCAGGATTTCCTTGGCCAGGCCTGTTGTACATTGGGAGAGGTGGTGGGATCATTGGGTGGTCGAATGGAGAAGGATCTTGGGTAAGAACTGCTCTATTTGGCTTCTTTCCTCCATTCATAAACCTCACATCCTTCCAGTGTGATAGATCATTGGTTCTCAATTCCAGTTCTGGGGACACACTCCTCTGCACATTTTGAATGTCTTCCTTTTTTAACACATCTGATTGAAATAATCAGCTTATTATGAGAGAGGACTATGAACTGAACAGAGTGCGTCAGATAAGAGAGACATACAAAATGTGCAGAGCTGCCTGTTGGACCCAGGACGGGAGTTGAGAATCGCTGTGAAAAATCCCCATTCTCATTTATTATCCAACAACTTTGCCAATGGTCTGCCAGTCTGGTAGCAAATTATAAGGAATTTTAATAAATAGGTAACTGCACTTTATATGTTAGTCAAACATTCTATTTTGTCATTAAGCATTTCGTTTTGAGCATGTTTTGATCAAAAACTGATTCATGAAAATTAATCTTATAAATGTTTCTAAATATTTTATTTCATGTTTTAATTCTCACACTGTTTGGATGTGTTTTGTTTTGTTTTTGACTGCCTGTCTTGACCTTTTTTTTCTTCCAGGTTAAATAACCAGAAAAGTGTTTTTTTTGTGTGTTTTTTTTGAGAAACTGCCAGCTAATCTGAAACTATTTTGATGCAGTTTAAGCTTAAAATTCAAAACATTTGCAGTGTGTTGTGCACATTAAAATACAGTTCAAATTTACATGTACATTTATTCATTTAGCAGATGCTTGTATCCAAAGCGACTTACAATTGAGGAATACAACTAGCAATTCATCATAAAGAGGCAAATAAACAAAGGAAATGCTCGTAATACAAAGTTTCAGACATTGTACAGATTAGTACAAGCTAGATGGGGGGATTAAGGAAAGAGAAATCAAAGGTTTTTTTTTATGAAAGAGATGAGTTTTCAGCTGTTGCTTGAAAATTGTCAGGGATTCAGCATTCCGGATGGGGATGGAAAGATCATTCCACCAGCCAGGAACGATGAAAGAAAATGTTCTGGAAAGTGATTTTGTGCTTCTCTGTGGTGGTTCCACGAGGCAGTGCTCACTTGTAGATCTCAGGCTTTTGGAGGTGATGTACAGTAAGAGTGAGTGGATATACGAGGATGCTGAGCCTGTTGCTGTTCTATATGCAAGCATCAATGTCTTGAACTTGATGCGAGCCGCAACCGGTAGCCAGTGCAGGGAGATAAAGAAAGGTGTGATGTGGTTTTGCTGCTGCATTCCGAATCATTTGTAGAGGTTTGATTGCACATGATGGAAGTCCAGCCAGAAGAGCATTGCAATATTCCAGCGACTCCAGCCTAGAAATGACAAGGGCGTGGACAAGAAGTTGTGCAGCATGCTCCGTTAGGAAGGGCCTGATTTTTCTGATGTTGTGTAATGCAAACCTACAAGATTGAGCAGTTTTTGCGATGTGGTCTTTGAAAGTCAGCTGGTCATCAAAGATTACACCAAAATTTCTGACCGAACTTGATGGGGTAATTGTTGATGAACCTAGCTGGATGGTGAAATCAATCTGTAGATTTGGAGTGGCAGGAAAGACAAAAAGCTTAGTCTTTGTCAGGTTTAGTTGTAGGGGATGTTCCTTCATCCATGCCGAGATGTCTGCCAGGCAGCCTGAGATCTGTGCAGCTACCGTTGGATCATCTGGTTGAAATGAAAGATAGAGCTGTGTGTCATCAGCATAGCAATGGTAGGAGAAGTCATGTGCCTGTATGATGGGTCCCAGTGATGTAGTGTATAGGGAGAAGAGGAGGGGTCCAAAAACTGATCCCTGAGGAACCCCAGTGACCAGTTGATGTGCTTTGGATACCTCCCCTGAAAGAGCTACCTGCTAGATAGGATTCAAACCAGCAAAGTGATGCCCTGTGATGAGAGGGTGGACAGGAGGATCTGATGACTCACAGTGTCAAAAGCAACAGATAGATCCTGCAGAATGAGAACTGATGATTTGGAATCAGCTTTTGCAATCCATAAGGCTTCAGTCTCAGTTGAATGTCCACTTCTGAAATCTGACTGGTTAAAGTCCAGTTGGTTATTTTGTGAAATAAATAATGTTGCCATGCTTTGAACAGTGCAAGAAAACACAGTACAAATGTTCCTTTGTAGAATGTATATGATGAAAGGAATGCTGGGAAATCATCAGGGGATTATAGCTGAGCAAACTGTGACACTGTAAGAAGTTTGTGTGTTTAGTCGAGGGTATAAAGTTCACATCGACTAATGAGCTGATGCTCGCTATTGCTGCTCTTTAGTCTGACTCCGCTCATTAAAGTCTTTATTCCACCTCATCTGCACAAACAAACCTTTGAGCTTCCTGTATGCTTCCCATCGAGGTCGTATTGTCACTCAGCACCTGATTTTTCTTAGGTTCCTTTCTGAGTCTACATTATTGTACCTCAGCGCTTCCTCATGAAGGGAGGTAAACGCCTGCCTCACATACATTTCTCTGTGCTTCGGTTATCAAAGCAGGCTCATTAGATTGCCAGTGGGAGTTCAGTGTCTCACTGTGCCTGGGGGTCCCTGCACTGTTGCACCATTAGCTAAGCACAGCCGAACGCCAGCACGCTCATTACATCCAGCTAAAGACAGACCACTGCTTCTGTTCAAGAAAATGAAGAACAATGTGATTTGTTTGTACATCCCTGCTGTTTGAAATACTTGTAGCTTTGGTTGTACTTGCCACTAATAATATACTGACCACCTGTTGAAGCCAGACAGGTGTAGAAACCAGAGAGGAATATAAATGGCAAAACTGTCCATTTAGAGAACATGATATAACGTTTGTGTAGACGTTACCGTAGACATAAAAATGTACAAAAAAGTATTATGAATATTAAACAGCAGTAAAAAAAATAAAAACAACCATAACTTTATTTTATATTATTAAATATTTTAATTAATATTCATTTATTAATATCCCTGCAGCCATACAAAGGACAATTTGGTTTGGAGAATGGATAGTTGAATGAATTTAAATTAATATTAGTTATTTTTAATGAACATTGATTGACTGATTGATTGATTGATTGAATGTGTTATTAAATTATTAATTATATTATAAATTACATTAATATTATTGTTATTATTATTATTATACTTTTTTACATAATTTAACAGATTATTGAAAATTTTTTAATTCTGTTAACATTTACTCACCTTCACAAACCACACATTTCGAGGTATTACATGTTTCGGTAGAATCATTGGGTGTTTACATTTACCATTATTCTGTGAATTTCTGCTAGTATCCATCTTTCCCCTTTCAGATTTCACATTTTAGTGTTCAAGTTTACACATTATCCTACAAAAAGCTGCTTGGTATGAAAGTGACTTCTGCGTGAGCTGTGCTTCATACACAGCTAAACTATTGACAATAGACAAAGGACTTTTTTAGTTGTGAAATTTTGCAAAACTTTCGCTAATGTCACCTCACTTTTACAGGTAGGGTTTTGTAATAGCAATAGAAACAGTGATACTTACTGTACCTCAGCAAACTTGGCTTATAGATGGACAGCTGTACTTTAATGGCAAGGGTTACAAAAGCTGTTTTGGAGGCAATAAATCATGGTGAAACCCCACACCTGCGCCTGAGGCCTGACAGGGGGGACCTTTAACAACCCTAATGACTGTTAATTACAGCTAATTACACAGTTCAATCACCCCGCCAATCGCGTTTGGGAGACGCTGCATGAAGGGAAAAAATGTTGCTATTTCGAGTGCGTTTAGTGGAGTGCTTGGGTTTGTGTCTTGTGAGATGCGCTATTCTGTTCCTAATGTCTGCTTGAATAGTCTGTTGAATGACTTTGGAGATCAATCTAAAAGAGTATAACACATTTGCACTTCTGTGTGTACCTGTGTGTGGCAGGCAAGTGTTTGCTGAGAGCAATCCATGCATGTCTGGCAGTGCAATCTGACGTGATAAAAAAGATATAAGTGATATCACTTATATCGATATTGTATCACGTGAGATTGCACTGTCAGGGTGATCAGTACCCCAACACGAAGCATCTCAGAATGAGAAAACTATAGATGGATCAGTTGGAATGGATGAAGCTGAAAATGCACCATAAAATGACTTCTGTGTCATTAATAACAATGAGATCTCTCCACTGCTGAATTCAAGTGCTCTTACCTCAGCACCCGTGCTGAAGTGCACTCATTAAAGCCCAATGGACCATGCCACCCAGCAACTCACTGTGAACGCTTTCCACTAGAAAGGCAATATGTTGGATGGCTTTCCATGCAAATTTTGATTTCAATACAAACATAACATGTTACAGAATATTTAGACTCACTTGGCTTCATTTGCAATGTTACACTTGGCATTGTATTATTACCGCCGCAAACAGCTGCAACACACTTTTCATACTCAAGCTTATGGTATTGTTGTAAAGGGGTATTGAGTTGAAGTTCTTCCACTTTTGGATGCCGTTTTTTTAATTTTTTTTACAAAACATATTTTGTGATCTCATTCTATTGCGCTCCATCTGTTTGATGCGTGTGCAGCCGCTATTTCAATGAAGTCTGAAGTCTAACAAATGCTAGCTTACTGTCAGGACAAGCCTTTTTGCAAAATGGAAATACTTTCTATCATTTACAGATAAGGATTAAACTGTATTGTAAGTTATGTGCTGAGAAAAATATGTTTCAAATTTAAGTTGAGTTGTTAAGTTGTTTATTTGCTCAGTAGTACACAGTCTTGTGCCTAGTTTATGATGTTGTAATTCCTCTTAGAGCTGGTTTGATTCATGGCTTAGCATTCTATATTATTAAGAAACTGAATGCAAAAAATACTTCCAAATCCAAATCTGCAGACAAAGTAGATGGTCACTGTTGTGCTCTAAACATCAAATATGTTCTGATTGGCTGTGATTTTGTTTTCAGTGTGGACAGACAACAGTCACTGAAAACATGACAAAAATGTGTGTGGCACACAGCATTGGTGCCAAGACGCTCTGGAGAGAATCATAGTTTGAGTAATGAGATAAAGCACTGCGAATAATGACCATTTGACTATCATATCGTTTCTTTCTGAGAATATGAAGTAAGGTCCATTTCTTAAATGCGTTTCTATAAAAAACACTAAGAAAAAAGAAGCGGCACTTTACGGTTTGCTTGTAATTATACTTGTTATTTCATTCAGGTCTCTGTCGACTGAGGGAAGATAATTACACACACGCAGACAGAAAAAAAAAAAAACAGCCATTCCACTGCTGTGTCGCCAGTACTTAATTACCTTGCGCACTCAAGATGCTGATTGCAAATGCATGCATCTTGATTGGGACTTACAGGAGGGACTAAATGTCAAAAAAAGGTAGAATGGAATCATTTCTTCATGTGTTTGATACAGTCTATTCTGATGCATCCTGGATGTTCTTGGATGATACTTGAAAACTTAATATTAGAACAATGTTATTTGTCACATAGTTTATCACACATCTCTGTTGCTAAGAGACCAAGATGTTGTCGAAGAACCTCAGTTAATGTTTAAATATTTACTGTATAGGAGCGAGGAGTTGTTGGAAATCAGTGTTTCCCAACCGTTTTTGTCTTTTGAACCTTCACAGCTCTTCTAGTAATGCATTTCCAGACACTAAATCAGAAATGTTTTTGGTCACACTTTATTTTAAGGTCTAATTCTCACTATTAACAAACCGGTTACAGTAATTGTGTATTTCATCAGCTTATTTAGGCTAATAATATCTGATGAGACATGTGATAGGATGAAAGTAGGAAAGTGAAATGCATGCAGATCTTGGCACAAATGCCATCCGAAAAAATTTACAAAACAAATTCTTTCTTTATTTGAAAAGTAACTTTGTGGGTTAGGATGAGGGTTATTTATTAATTACAAAAACATATACTGTGTGAATAACAATACAATATATTTTAATTAATAATTATTTAAATGTGTTATATCTTATTCTTATTTTGTAGTCATACACACACACACACACACATATATATATATATATATATATATATATATATATATATATACAGGTGCATCTCAATAAATTACAATGTCGTGGAAAGGTTTTTTGTTTACTAAGATTTCAGTAATTCAACTCAAATTGTGAAACTCGTGTATTAAATAAATTCAATGCACACAGACTGAAGTAGTTTAAGTCTTTGGTTCTTTTAATTGTGATGATTTTGGCTCACATTTAACAAAAACCCACCAATTCACTATCTCAATGAATTAGAATACTTCATAAGACCAATAAAAAAATTTAAAAAACATTTTTAGTGAATCGTTAGCCTTCTGGAAAGTATGTTCATTTATTGTATATGTACTCAATACTTGGTAGGGGCTCCTTTTGCTTTAATTACTGCCTCAATTCGGCGTGGCATGGAGGTGATCAATTTGTGGCACTGCTGAGGTGGTATGGAAGCCCAGGTTTCTTTGATAGTGGCCTTCAGCTCATCTGCATTTTTTGGTCTCTTGTTTCTCATTTTCCTCTTGACAATACCCATAGGTCTGGTGAGTTTGCTGGCCAGTCAAGCACACCAACACCATGGTAATTTAACCCACCTTTGGTGCTTTTGGCAGTGTGGGCAGGTGCCAGATCCTGCTGGAAAATGAAATCAGCATCTTTAAAAAGCTGGTCAGCAGAAGGAAGCATGAAGTGCTCCAAAATTTATTGGTAAACGGTTACAGTGACTTTGGTTTTCAAAAAACACAATGGACCAACACCAGCAGATGACATTGCACCCCAAATCATCACAGATTGTGGAAACTTAACACTGGACTTCAAGCAACTTGGGCTATGAGCTTCTCCACCCTTCCTCCAGACTCTAGGACCCTTGGTTTCCAAATGAAATACAAAACTTGCTCTCATCTGAAAAGAGGACTTTGGACCACTGGGCAACAGTCCAGTTCTTCTTCTCCTTAGTCCTTCCTTGTGAAGTTCACCCAAATTCTTGAATCGATTTTGCTTGACAATCCTCATAAGGCTGCGGTTCTCTCGGTTGGTTGTGCATCTTTTTCTTCCACACTTTTTCCTTCCACTCAACTTTCTGGTAGCATGCTTGGATACAGCACTCTGTGAACAGCCAGCTTCTTTGGCAATTAATGTTTGTGGCTTACCCTCCTTGTGAAGAGTGTCAATGATTGTCTTCTGGACAACTGTCAGATCAGCAGTCTTCCCCATGATTGTGTAGCCTAGTGAACCAAACTGAGAGACCATTTTGAAGGCTCAGGAAACCTTTGCAGGTGTTTTGAGTTGATTAGCTGACTGGCATGTCACCATATTCTAATTTGTTGAGATAGTGAATTGGTGGGTTTTTGTTAAATGTGAGCCAAAATCATCACAATTAAAAGAACCAAAGACTTAAACTACTTCAGTCTGTGCGCATTGAATTTATTTAATGCACGAGTTTCACAATTTGAGTTGAATTACTGAAATAAATGAACTTTTCCACGACATTAAAATTTATTGAGATGCACCTGTATACATATTATATATGTTGTCTGCACTATGTTTGCACTTCTGTACTAGATGCTCCTAACACCAAGACAAATTCCTTGTGTGTGTAAACACACTTGGCATTAAAGCTCTTTCTGATTCTGATTCTGATATATCTTATTTTACTGTTTATAATTGCTGTTTTATAGAGTTAACAAAGCAAAAAATAAAAAATAAAACTGGAACGTGCCCAAATAACTTGTATAATAAACTTACTCAAATAAACTGCATCAGTTAATCTGCAGCTGAATTCGTAGTCAGTGCAGAATTGTGTAAGATTCTCAACTCTTATATCTATTTATTTTACATGACCAATTTCAATATAATGTTCCTCTTGAAATACAAAAAAATCTGAATGACTCCCCTGAAATATTTATGAGAAGACATATTAGTCCTATTTATTAGATATCTCTTCTGGGTCGCCCAGTTAGAAAGGTCGGGGTTGTCATGGTGACTACAGGGTGTCTCACACTTCATATCTTCCATTTGTTGGGTGAACTTATGTGCTCTGTAATGTTTCATAGTTCTGTACAGCAAAAACCTGTATTTCTGTCTAGCAGCTGTCTTACCCCCTATGACGTACAAAGCAGCTTGCATATTAGCTGCATCATGATTGCCTTTTTAGAATGTTCTCATCACTCAGAAAGTTTCTGTTACCCTTCAACTGATCTATAATAAAAGCAAACGTCTCAGGTTACTCATGTAACCATGGTTCACCGAAGGGAACGAGACGCTGCATCGAAAACGCTATGAGAACGCCTTCAGTGTGACCATGCTCTGAATCACATGTGTAATCAGTCCAATGGAAGGGCGAGACGTCACGGCGAGGTGACATAGTGACCAGGAAGCTTAAAAGCACGTGCGGTGGAACCAGCGTCAGCTTCTAGGAGTGAAGCAAGCGCTCGCAGGGATGCCGGAAGTATGGCCCTGAGACGCAGCATCTCGTTCCCTTCAGGGAACCATAGTTATATGCGTAACCTGAGATGTTCCCCTTCAGGAACTCGAGCTGCGTCGAAAACATTATGTGAACAAGATGCCCACGCTACCAAAATTTCAAATCCCTGCCTAGTGTGGAAGAGCACAACTAAGGCAAGCGAACAGAGGAGCCGGGAGAGGCTAAAGTGGGCGGGGGAGGTCAGCTTCTGGAGGAGTGAGCCTTGACCCCCAAGGCGTGGGGAGATCAGAGGACTCAAGTCTATGGAATAGCATCCTGATCCACCACTTAGCATGAGCTCAGCGCACCGCGGAGGAAACGTGTAACTAGGGGGTGTCTACCCACTGACTGTCCACCGAAGGGGACGTGGTAAGCTGCAATGGCCGCCACGTAAACCTTTAAGGTGGAGTGGGTCAACCCTGTGGAGAAACGGGCCTGCAGGAACTCCAGAACTTTTCCAATCAGGCAGTTGACTGGGTCTGGCCAGAACGGGGCTACTAATAGCAGACGGACCCCGTCCCGGCACACTCTCGCCCAGAACTCCCGGGAGCAGAGCGATCGGGGGAAAAGCGTACAGACGAAGTCTCGGCCAAGTCTGTACCATAGCATCCAGTCCCAAAGGAGCTAGAGGAATCAGAGAGAACCAGAGGGGACATTGCGATGTCTTCTGAGTCGCAAAAAGGTCCACTTGAGCCTAGCCAAAAACTCTCCATATCTGCTTCACCACCTCGGGTTGCTTAAAACACTGCCAGCATCTCCAGGCAGTTGATATGTCACGTGAGATGGCGGCCACTCCACAGACCGCGGGCAGGGTGGCCACTCATGACCGCTCCCCAACCGGTGAGGGACGCATCCGTCGCTAGCGTTACACGGTGACAAGGAGCTCCCAGCACCTGGCCCTGAGACAAGAACCAAGGTTTCCTCCACATGTCTAAGGCACATATGCCGCATGACCTTGATCATGCGAAGCGGGTTTCCCCTTGGGGAGAACCCCTTGGTCTTGAGCCACCACTGTTGGGGCCTCATGTACAGCAGGCCAAAAGGCATCACGTTGGATGCAGCTGCCATCAGACCCAGCAGTCTCTGAAACTGCTTGACAGTGAGTGACTGGCTTTCTTTCACTCTCTTGACTGCCGTGAGGATTGACTCAATCCGAGCAGGGGACAGACGTGCCTGCATCGTGGTCGAATCCCACACCACACCTAGATAAGTGGTTCTCTGTAATGGAGAAAGCACACTTTTTCTTGACGTTTAGTCTCAAACCCAGCTTATCATGTGAGCGAGAACAACATCATGATGTCGAACCTCCATCTGCTCCGATTGAGCTAAAATCAACCAGTCATTGATGTAATTCAGTATGCAGATGCCCTGAAGTCGCAGAGGAGCCAGAGCAGCATCCGCACGCTTCGTGAAAGTGCGGGGTGAGAGTGCAAGGCCGAAGGGAAGAACCCGATATTGGTATGCTTCGCCCCCGAAAGCAAACCTCAGGAACTTCCTGTGAGTCGGAAGGATGGAGATGTGGAAGTATGCGTCTTTTAGATCTAACGTGACAAACCAGTCCTCGGACCTGATCTGAGACACGACTTGTTTGATAGTGAGCATCTTGACCTTCAGTCGCATGATTGAGCGGTTCCACTGACGCAGATCTAAAATGGAACGCAACCCTCCATCCTTCCTTGGAACTATGAAGTACCGGCTGTAGAACCCGGACTCTCACTTCCTCAAAAGAGTGTTCACTTCTTGTTCCATTACCAGAATCCGCTCGGGGCCGACCAAAGTAGGAATGACACCACTGAAACGCGGCGGTGCATGCAACTGCTTTACAAAAGCTCATCGTCGTCCTCCATGTCCACCTCCTCGGAGGAAGACAGGCAGAGAGTCGAGTCCTTTCTCCAGGGTGAAGAAACCGCGGGGCAGGCTTCTGATCCCAGAGAGCGGGCGCTGGATCTGGTAGGAAAGGAAGAAGATAGGGGCTCGCCCGTCTTCATTCCCCCCACCTGATCCATCTGCAATTCCCATGAGCGCAGCCGCCGCTCTGCCTCGGCGAAAGCGGGGCCGGCACCGCAAGACTGATGAAGGCTCCCTCCCCTCAAAGAGAGCCCTCCAAGAGTAAAGCATACGCAGTGACAAACGCTTGCAAAGCAGGCAGCCAGCTCCCTCGAGAGCTGACTCTGCGTGCTCTGCTCTTAAGCAGACAACACACAAAATGTGTGTATCCCCGCTCGTGATGTAGCGAGGGCAGGGAGGAACACACAGCTTGTAACGCAATCTGCTATCGTTCTTGGAGTGTTTTGTTTTTGCTAAAGCTTTAGACATAGTCCCTAATTGAGATTTTTCTACAGACAAAACTCAGAGGATGACAGGACACACACAGAGCGCTTGCAGAATGACAGAAAGTTGACGCCAGTTCCACCGCACGTGCTTTTGAGCTTCCTGGTCGCTACGTCACCCCACCGTGATGTCTCGCCCTTCCATTGGACTGATTACACATGTGATTCAGAGCGTGTTCACGCTGAAGGTGTTCCCAAAGCATTTTCGACGCAGCTCCAGTTCCTGAAGGGGAACTAATAAGCTAGTAAAATTTTAATGGAGTAATCTTGTGCTGACCCTCGCTCTTACCGTGTTTTGTGATATACTGGTGACGATAGAGCACATATGAAAACTTGTTTACATCAGTTACATATTCAAAGGAAGATATTAAATGATTTTATAAAGATATTAAGTAAATTAGCTGATTTGGTGCTTAAGTAAATATCTTATTATTATTACATTTGAAAACAGTTGTGCTTTTTTGGTGGAAACAGTGATACTTTTTTTTTTACAGGATTCTTTGATGAATAGAAAGCATTTGTAACCATGTATCATTGATGTGAATGACACTATATTTCATTTGTAATGAAGCATCAGAGGGAAAGATTTCTGGTGAATAACTTCATCATCAAAAAAAAAAAAAAATGGACTCTATTTTATGGTCTATGGACTCTATTAGTAGTGCTTATTTTGTCCATTTTTGGGCTTGACAGGCTCAAAGATCGGGCCCAGTTCTAATAAAGTAACTAAAGCAATGTTTACTTTGCTGTTTGCTGTATGACAGATCGGTTCCACCCAGAGCACAATGGCATAGCCCCCGTCCAATTACATTCACTTAAACTCTGTACACATGAGAGATCGTTCATAAACCTTAATCAAGACTTCATCCACGAACTCTCTGTGCAAGAGTCAATTCATTATATTACCAACAGCAGAAGAATACATCAGAGGAGCCTGATCTACACAAGCACCAGTATACTGCTGGGAAACATTGTGACTCTACGGAAGAAGAGATTTTGTTTGCTTTATTTGCATATTAAATAGATCTTTCTTATGAAGCTTGCTACATTTTAACCTTTTGATGTAGAAAAATAAAATGTTTCATGATGTGTCATGTCAGTTCTGTACAATATTATTGTCCAAGTGACACATTTATGACCTGAATACTCTCATTTGGTAATTCACAGGGGGATTCCAGGGAAGAAATGTGGGACAATTATTGTGAAGGCAGAGGAGCTTAGCAACTGCAGGGTAAGAGCTAATATTGATCATTCGAATTCAGGTCTTACTTATGCCCCATGCTTGCTTATGCCCATCCAAGCTTGGTCAATATCACTCACTGCCAGTTGCCTATAGACAACATTTATACTTGTATATGTCTTTAATACAGAAGTATAAACAAAGATAAAAATAATCAAACACAATACCCAATATGTATGTGTGCTGTTGATTTTCATGTATATGTGTGTGTGTGTGTGTGTGTGTGTGTGTGTAGAGTGCGACATTGTTAACTTAGCAACATGCTAATGCCAAACTGTTAAAATCAATCATGAGCCAAGTCTCTTGTGCAGTTCCATCATTGATTTTGTAATTTAGATTTTTTTCAGATGAAATCTGTTTAGTAAAGCATCACATTGTTAGATTAGTAACATGCTAAAGTCAAAACTTTATTGAAATCAATTAAGAGCCTATTCTCTCGAGTGCTTCATTCACTGATTTTGGTTTTTGGCAATTAAATTTTGTGTGCAGTAAAACATCAGGTTGTTAGCTTAGCAACATGCTAATAGCAGGCTATAGCAGTTTTCTATGCACCTTCATCAATGATTTTATTTAACACTTTATTTTAAGGTCCAATTCTCGCTATTAACAAACAATTAACCACAACTTTTGCCTCTATAAACTCTTAATTTGCTGCTTATTAAAAGTTAGTAAGGTAGTTGTTAAGTTTAGGTATTGGGTAGGATTAGGGATGTAGAATATGGTCATGCACAATATGTGCTTTATAAGCACTAATAAACAGCCAATATGTTAATAATAGGCATGCTAATAAGAAACTATAGTTAATAGTGAGGCTTAGTCCTATACTGAAGTTTTATCATTTTTAGTTTTGCTAATGAGATTATGTGTGCAGTCCAGTTTTTAGCTTAGCAACATGCTAACATCTAACTGCTGAAATCAGTTCTGTCCAAGTCTGAAGTTGTGCACTTCACGTGACGAGCGCCATTTGTGAGCTTCACAAAGCTGTTTCAGATCAGTTAGTATGAAATTACATTTCATAGACTGCTGCCTATATAGTCAGGAGAAAGAAAGGCAGCTTGCTTGAAGCTAATCTCATTTGGCTTCCCAGCATGTCTGTTAAAGTCTATTCAAAGTAGCCTCTTTATCTTAGTTGTAAAACACAGGATTCAGTAATAGCATGCGTGATGTGCCAAGAACTTCAGCTGTGCTCACACACACATAAATGCAGAAAGACCTCCGCATTGCTATGGTAATTGTTACATTTGTCTTTCACAACAGGGATCAATAGACCTTATCCCATTCCCTGCTGAAGCATTGCATCTCACACAGACAGTGAATGTGTGTCTACATAAACGCTTGTCAAATGGATTTCTGATTAGGCCTTTTAGCCTTGCCATCTGGGTACAGTAGTCAAGCAAATGTAACATGCCAAGCTGTTTAGCATTTGCATAGCTGTCTAGAAACCCTGAATGGCCAAGTACTCAGCTCATTTATACTGATATTGTTGTCCCAAGTCCTTTAAATCCACACGTACACTCCCGCTGCCCTCATAACCTGCTTTTCTAAAACATTCTCGCCCTGCAGGAGTCTGTGATGATGCAATTTTGTGGCAACAAACTGGACAAAAAGGACTTCTTTGGCAAATCGGACCCCTTCTTAGTGTTTTATCGCAGCAATGAAGATGGAACGTGAGTAATGCAGACACATGAGCGGATTGTTGCCTCTTACACACACTACTCACAGCATCAATCTCATCTCAAGCCTCTGTGTTGGGGAAATGGCTTTCCATTGAATTCCTTTAAGTTAATACCCATAGTCCTTTGCACCTGGATCAGCAGGGGTTCTTTTGAAATGGAACAATCACCCCTTATCTGGTTGATTCTGTTCCTCAGTAATTCCAGATTCCTTCACTCAGAGAAAAATGGGTAATTCAGCTTTGATAAATTTATAGAAATATTAAATATTTATGTATTTATTTAAGCTACAGTTCTATACACAGTACAAAATAATTGTTTATTTATCAAATAACAATCAAATTTATAAAAAAAAAACAAAAAAAAAAAACAGAAATTCTATCATGACGTTCCAAACCTGTATGACTAAATGTCTCAGAGCTTTTTCTCAGTGCCAGCATTCTTTCAAATATCTTCTTTTGTGCTCTGGTTGAGCACATTTTTTGGGTGAACTATCCCTTTAATGTGAGTGAGTGAGTGCCTCAAGAGTTTCTAAAGAGGTTCCATTTCAGTAATGATGCTGCTTAGTCAGACAGTAGACAGGAAGGCTGCTGACTATAAGCTAATGTTGTCTTAATTTATTGGGAGAACAGTGTGCTTACTATTCCCAACTCTGAGAAGAGGAGGAAAGACATAACCGTTTGTGTGTGTATGAGGCTATAGATAAAGATTTTAAAATGGAATTGCAATTTTTATTTTTATTTTTTACAAAAAGCTGCTGTTGGTGTTTGGATACTAGAAGGCTGAGATGGATCATTACTTGGCATATATTTGTACCGACCTGAGACCACCTCAGAGCAAAGCATAATATTTTTAGGATAATTTATTTCAGCAAAACTAAAACTTACACACATACACACTTCAAAAAGAGCCTTCACCCACCTAAACCATGAGGTAAACAGTATGTGTGTGTGTGTGTGTGTGTGTGTGTGTGTGTGTATAAGAGAGCAAATAGGAAAAAGGCCAGTATTGAGCTGTGTACTGAGCCCATAACTGAACAATCCGTTCATGTCTCTGTCCTTTAGAGAACAGAATCTGTTTTTTAAAGTAAATCCTGTGGTGATTTGAGGTATAGCTCAAGGGCCAGCGTCAGAAAGTCAAACCAAATATGTCATACAATTGCTCAGTTTCTGAAACAGTCCTGTTGATGCTTAGGAATAAAACCAATACAAATTTCCAACAACAATCACTTTATTGGACAGTTTTCAATATTTTTGTACATAAATTATTTCTGTGAAGCTCCACAGTGAAGTCTGCCAAGCAAAGTGTGATTTCAGCTTAGACAAACATGATATTCAGCTATTTTTTTGTGTGTTAAAACAAAACCGATTCCACTTACATTTTATACGTTTTAAACTCACATTGAATTGTCTTCAGACTATGGTTGTCAATCAGTTCTAACATTTTAGCACACAATTTTATTAATGCATTGTTACAAAAAGAAAAGGCTTGTTTAAATCTTACACTTTCTATGAATTATGACACTCAGGTAAATGCATGTGATGTAAATTCATGCAATGGTATTCTTCTCACTCACACTACAAACAGATTTTATATACTGACTGAATCAAAACACTCTGTTATTGCAAATCTGTAATAATACAAGAATAAAACAACTTTCATCAGACTATTTACTTACAATATTTTTTACATGGGTAGAGATGCAGTCTCCTGCTAGTATTCATATTAGCATTCTTTGAATGTTTGTGTTTAATTTGTTTGGCTCTGATTATGATAAAATTCCACTATAGATTGGAATGACATCAGAGAATGGCTTTACTTGTGATAAATTACCTTTTCTCTGTAAAGAGGGTCATTATCAATCATTTACTGATAAACAAATGCAATGCTACAGCTGTTTCTCTGAGACAGAGAAAGTAACCATTCTTGTCAGTTCCAAATGTTCTGTACAGTTTTTTTGAATTGGACTGAAAGGAATGAATCAATTCCAATTTCAAATAAGTGGACAATGTCAAATAAGTCAAATTAATGCATTTATCAAAGACATTTAAACATTTTATTTAAATAATTGTATGTGCTAATGTTTGATTTCAAACACATCTGATGACAACACATACTATAAATATGTTCAGCTATTATCCTGTTATCTTACAGATTTACCATTTGCCATAAGACAGAGGTGGTGAAGAACACACTGAACCCTGTGTGGCAAGCCTTTAAAATCCCAGTCAGAGCCCTGTGCAATGGCGATTATGACAGGTATGGAGTGTTTTGTACTGTGATTGGTTTGTTAGAAATTGGTGTGTGTTTTAATTAGTTGTGGGAAACAATATTTTATTGCCATAAAGTGTTTGATCTTTTCACATTTGAACTCTATTTGGTTATGCTATATACTCACACTTCACACATCAATTAAATCTTAAAGTCGAGGTTACTTGGTTACCTGTAAACAGCGTACAGCTGGACCAACTGTTGTTGCATTTAACTCTTTCTCTGCCAGAGTTTTTTTTTTTTTTTCCAAGTAGGCAGCTACCAACAGCATTTTTGATCATTTTCACAAAAATTAATTAATTGCCCCCTAATATTTTGTTGTATGAATATCTGAACATGCAATATCAAAACATAGATGGACTAGATCAGGGGTGTCCAAACTGCGGCCCGCTATCACTCCTGTGGCGGCCCGCGAGGGATTTTTAAAAATGATACGAATCTGCAGAGGTGAGCAAACTACGGGCGATTTCATCCGGCCCATCTGGCAGTTGGTCCAAAATAACTAATTTGATGCAGTATCAGTAAAATCCAATAGATGGCGCTGTAGCCTGTAGTGCGGTATATAACCCCTGATTTACACCGTTCCGGAGCTGATCGCGGCTGATCGCGTTTTTTTTTTTTTTTTTGGGAGTGTGGGGAATATATATGTTTCTAATGTTTGTAAACGTTTCGTTTATTGTACATTATTTCTGAATAAAATTATCAAATGTGTCTTATACATCAATCAACTTGTCATCAACCAATGCAACTCTCATGTGTCATAAAAAAACCCATCATTAATGAGTGAATAAAAATAAAATAAAATAAAAAAAGGTAGAGATGGTACAAGAACAGAACTGCCATATAGGCCTATGTACAAGTATACATACAGTACAGTAGTAAGTGAGAGTCAATTTACGGCCCTCGATTCAAAAAGTTTGCCCACCCCTGGACTAGATCATCAACACATCCAGAGTGTGCATAGTCCTGTACCACTTCCTGGAACAAAATTTAATTTGGTAATGTTAGGCACTCTTGATTTATATGCTGTTTAATGCTTGATGATCACGTTATTTTACATATGTATCTGCTTATGTATGCGATTGCTTGTTTTTACTTCGCTGTGTTTTCATCCAGATGTTCAATACTCATTCAGAAGATGTGTAATAGCGCCTCCTACCATACACCAGTGAAAACATGTAAAGCCGGAAAATTCCATCAATGGTGGGAAAGCAGTGTCTCATAAATGATGGAAAGAATAAAAAAAAAATCACATTTTTAAATTACTTTAGTCCAGTAATGAATATTATATATACGTATATGTATGCACGGCAATGATGTACTAAAATGAAAAGGTTTTCATTTGCGCGTTTTCGTGTACAGACGACAGTGATCTTAAAATGATCCCAGTTCACATGGATCCACAAAAATATCTATAAACACTGTGCGTCTACGCACATTGAATGAACACATAATAAGTACGTGCATGATGTCACCATTTTCACAAATTTGCGTTTTTGTAGTTTACACGAAAAATATATAGTTTTCACGACATCGTTTTCAAAGACTTGAACTTTGAAACTCATTTTCAAAAGTTTGCTTTTTCAGGCCCCCAAACCACCACTATAAACATCCAAAAAACAAAACGTTTTCTGTTTTTAGCTGAAAATGGTATCATGTAAACATCCCTTCACAAAAAGTTTTTTTTTTTTTACATTTGCAATGCATAAGAACACGTACATAACCAATACATATAATATACGGTATAGTGACTCACCTATCTACATTGGTAAAAAAAAAAAAAAAGAAAAAAAAAAAGATGTAAACAGAGAAAAAATGAAGTTCTGTCAGGACCACTATTATCAAAATGATAGACACTTAGCATACAATTTGATTTGGCGGTATGGTTCTATTCTGGGCAAAAAAAACAAACCTCCCTGCCCATCCATGCCGCCTGTCATGATTGAGCAGGGAGAGCACCAATAATAACTAAATGATTTTTAAGCATAACCCATTATTCAAGATAAAAGGAGTCTGATTCAATGAGGAATATCAGAAAGCCAAGTCCTGACTGTAGCGAAAGGAGGAGGGTAATTTACTCCTGAGCAAGTGAAAAAGCTGCTGAATAATACTGAATAGACCTTATATAGGAATGCTATGATAGGTGTCTTATTCCTATATAGCTAGATGTGGATCAGTTGAGAGTCAGCCAATGCAAGCTTGACCCACTTGACCTGCCAGAATGAACTCTATACACTTAATTAATATCTACATGCCATTTTGGAATAGGACAAATTATGTTACAGTTAAAATGAGACAACATAGAAGAGAATCTCAACCGCTACATTGTATCCCAGAAGCCTCCATCATGAGTAGCTCAAACAGGGCTCTTACTGTGTGGCGATAAAGTGGGAAGCTTCCTCACGGTAGCGGCACTCACTGATGAGCATCGATCGGTACCATAACGCACTTTCGCACACAATGCCTAGGCTTTATCTCCGATTGAACACGTGGGAAACGAAAGAGAGAGACAGACATATGGATAGGAAGAGCGCTGGCCGCCCGGTGGAGTCTGGGATGTGAGATAAGCTAGCGCACACGCTCTAATAAAGAAGCACGGAGTGTCTCGCTGATGATAACACTGAAAATGGGTGCTAAGGGATGCTGTGGGGATTGGGTTGTTGTTAGCATGTGTTGCGTTAAAGCTCTATGTAATTGGCAGAGCTGTTCTATTTGAACCGTGTAAACTCACCACTCGCCTGTCACGCCACGGACAGCAGGAGCTGTAATTATTTTCTGTCAAAATGCACTAATCCGGCCCTCTAACCCTAGTATGTGAAATATTTTTAATTTGTCTTCCTGAAAAGAAAGTGCCATGGAAGGAAGAGTAAACTGATTTTAGATAGATTGTAGTTATAATTCCAGGGAAGCTCTGATTCTAAAATCTAATGGGCTATGTTAAAAATGTTCTAAAAAATACGCACAAACATAATTTGAATTCCATATTGCATGCCAAATCACTACTTTAAGAATGTCAACCATGAATAGCCTCCACATACAGCACGGTTTACGTCATATTGTAATTATCAAATTGACTCTAATTATTATAGTTAATATAATTACAAAACAACAATTTTGAGGAAACTGAATTTTATGAAAGTTTCAACTTTCCACTTAAGCATCTGAAGATTTTATTATAGCATTCGACACCTGTTGTTCTTTTTTGTTCTTCAAGGCTTGAAAAGAGAATAAAGAGGTTAATTAGTGCAGCATTTTAAATATGTTTCTGTCATCAACAATAAAGCTGTACACATATTCTTTTTTGGTGCGATGATTATTACCATGGAAACAAATCATTGCTAAGTCCAATGACATGAACGGCTCTGTAATAGCTCAGCGTTGTCATCTCATGAATATGGTAATTCCAACATGACATGAACACAGCTTTAGGCTTATAAACTATATTACTTTAGAACAGTTCATTAGAAATGATTTCTAATGCATGCATCACTGTTACTGTTGTTCATGCTATCATGCTATGGAATTAATTATACATAAATGATACATAATACAATAATCTAAAAACACATCACAATGATATAGTGCATTAAATCGTGTGGCTTGTTAAGGAGAGGTCTGCTGTTACTTTTCATTAGTGATCAGAAGTACAATTTCATCTAGCAGACAAAATAAAACATAGGCTTATGGTGAAAAAGAGAAAACTGTCAGAATGGACAGATCAGACTTTTCTCATCATTCTCAACATACGTAACTACATACAAGGTGTGTGATGTTGTCTAGAGCTGTATTCAAATTCATTTTTCAAATTCAAATCACATAAAGGATCTCTCTCTCTCTCCCTCTCTCTCTCTCTCCCACAGAACTATCAAGGTTGAAGTGTATGACTGGGATCGGGATGGAAGGTAATTATTTTGTAAACAGTCACATGAAGCTTAATATTCACCTGACACATCCATTAATTTATGTAATGTACTGATAGCTAAAGTCTTCTCACAGTGGCGCAGTAAATGAACATGAAATATTCTTATGCTCAAAACCAGCATTTGAAGTACTTTTTTGTTTGATCCGTATTGGTGTTTTGCAAACTGAAAAAGGTCAAATAACAAATAAAACAATATGCTATTATTTATGCTTATGGTCAACACATGTGAAAAGATTCCATATATAGATGCAAAAGCTCAAAAACACACTTTTTTTGCTTCATAACTCAATAAGGCAACGTGAGTATGCGTTTCTTTCTCAGCATTGAATCCACACATGCAGAAAATCAATTGCTTAAAGAAAACATATAGTGAGTTCTATATGCTTTTGCAGTGGAAGGAAAATTTCAGTGCTTTTTTGTTGAAATGTATTATATGTCTTTGTAAAGCCTGATCAGTCCATTACATTCATTTCCATAAATGAATAAGTGATTTTAAGAGATTTGGAGGGTGCTTTGATCTAAGATAATTTGATCAAAGATAAACTGTTTTATTTTTAAGCGTTCTAAAAGGCTGAGTACCGTTAAAACATCAGAACAACATTTATTAGAGCCAAATAAGTGTCACGGTGCACACAGCAGGGAGGAACGAGGAACACGCAGACGAGGATAAACTTCAAAATAATAGTCTTTAATGACGGCAAGGCAAGGCAAGGCAAGGCAAGGCAAGGTTGACACAGACAGGAACACCGGGGAATAACGAGTAGACCAGACGAAAACTAACTAAACAGGCAGGAACTAAATACACATGATAATTACTGATAATTAGACACACCTGAACTGAATGAACTAATAATCACACTTAACAAGTACAGGAACATGACCAAATAAGGAAACAAGAGGCGGGAACACATGACACACACGACAGAGGACTGACAATAAGCTTATTATGAAACAAATGTAATTTTATCCATGCTGACAAATCTGTTTGTGTGTGTGTTTTTAAACAGTCATGACTTCATTGGAGAATTCAGCACAAGCTATAGAGAACTGTCAAGAGGCCAGTCCCAATTTAACGTGTATGAGGTAATCTTATTTTATTAATTTATTAATCTGTACTTTATGAATTTGCAGAGCTCATTAACATTCAGAAAAAGTGTTCACAGTATAACAAATACACTGTACCTTACAGAATATTACTCGTATCACAAGTAGTCTGCATATTTTGACTTAATAAGTGAGAAAATCATGAACTGCCAGACAACTGCATGTTTTGTTCCATATTTCAAAATTTCTTCACGACTGGGTGATTAGAGCAAATAGTAGTAGTGTTCTGTCATGTGAGAAAAGCCTAATCAAAGGCAGCCAAGCTCGTTGTAGAAAAATTACCATCCAATCATAATTTGTTATCAATTAACTTATATATAATTAACTATATATATATATATATATATATATATATATATATATATATATATATATATATATATATATATTGGCCTCCGTCCGTATTCCGCTATGAGAAATCTGGTCACCCTAACTTTAAATAACTTCAAGAAACACGCGAAAACAACAAATCTCAGTGTACAAGTATATCTGAATTATTCAAACTGATTTTGACATTTATCAACACAAATGAATTGGACATATAACATATTTTTCCACTTAAGTAGAGGCTTGCATATGACAGGCCAGGTCTAGAGCACTTGTAATGTTAGTCAAGGAGCTTGTAATGGCCATTTGTCTAGCCTTTTGTTTTTTTGGCAGAATAAGAGTTTATAAGAAACTATTTGAAGTTTAATATATTGTTATTCAGAGCAAGATTTTTGACCAGTATTTGAGAATATTATTATTTCATAGATAAATACTTATAATAGCTGTTTTTGTGCTACTCATAGAAAGGAAAATAAGGGTTTGGCAGACTTCATTTTACATTTCACTTTACATTTCACTTTTTTTTTCTTCCTGTTGTTTACTCCATCAACATTCTGCCACAAAGTCACAAAGTTGGAATGGGTTTTTGCAGCTTATTTTCATTAAATTCTTTCTTTCTTTCTTTTTGACTGGAGAGGAGGTTTTGAGTTCTGAAAGTTGCAGTATGTTTTCATATGATCCTTTTTGATCTGAAATGAACAAGACCATTTTTATGGTCATAATTTATATTATTTATAAATATAGCCATTGTTTAAGTTAAATAGTCTCAAAAAAATCAAGCAAATCTAAATAACAAAATAACAGAGATACTTCAACTTTTTTTTTTCTTTGAGACAACTTTTGATGAAGAATGATATAAAAACTGAAAACCTTGTGTTTTCTCAATTAGAGTGAGTAATTTCACACTATTATTTAAGAGAAATGCTCAACATCGTGAGGATTTAGAATCACAGATCTAAAAAGATGTTGGCAGATGATCCCGTCCCCCAGGCTCTGCATTTGTTCATAACTCATTCAGCATTAGTGAGTGGGAAGAACATAGGTCTTATTTTATATTTTTATATATGTGGCTCACGCTTTTCCATATGTGAATAATCATCATCACTGTAATATTAGTCTTTATTGTGTTTGGTCTTATACTTAAAACGACTTTCTTTCTTCAACATATTTCTCTAGTTTTCTTTCTTTTTTTTCTCCTTTCTTCTTTTCTTGCATGCACAAATAAACTCATGTGGACACTCATTTATGTATCAGCAGGGATTGAAGCAATGAATTGAACAATTCTGGTTCCAATTTCATCTAATGGTTCTACTAATAAGATAACATAACAAGGTTTTTCCACTGCTAAGGTGGTGTAGTGGTATTGAGGACTAAGTGCAACTTAAAAAATAAATTAAAGGGATTCATGATCAGTGTATTAATTCAAAACTAAAAATGTAACTGGACGAATTGCTTTTAAAAAGGACAAATACATAGATATTTTAGAATATATTGACATGTTTTTTTAGTTCATGTTTAAAATGCTGATCAAATGTGACATTAAATTGAATTGCATTTGCAGAAAGCATCAAGCAATTTCTTTGCTTAATTTTTGTTACGTTTTTATTACATTTCTAACAGCTGTTTGTTACACAGTATTAAAAAAGGCTCTAAGGAAAGAAAATTGTATTTTCAGGCAAATGTCAACACATTAAAAACGGCAATTTCTTCATAGCTTAAATTTAAGGGGTGTTGTGTAATGTCACAAAGTGCATTCATCTCAACTATGTAGCATTTATTCAGTCTCATACAAATTCTATAGTTCACATAAATGACTATAATCACTCATTTTCTCTGCACAGGTCATAAACCCCAAGAAGAAAGGCAAAAAGAAAAAATATCTCAACTCTGGAACCGTAAGCAAACATTTTTCATGTGTTGGAGAGGAACTAAAATTAACATCACACATCACTACTATATACAGTATATATATATATATATATATATATATGCATACATACGCACGCACACAGACACACACACACACCTTAATGTCACTTTAGAAGTATTTTTGTGACACCTTTGCAGTATGAATTTATTGATACAATTTACAGGCCTCGTGAGGTTTTTAGATATACTGACAAATATTTTGAACACATTTCAACCATCTATCCTAAGAAATTTTGTACTATCCTCTTTTTATCTTAGTCCAAGATCAGTCATAATTTTGTTCACATTCTACTAGGATTCTCGCAGTGCTTAAAAAATAAAATGGAACACAAGATACTATCAAAATTTGTTTGGTATCATGAAAGAATGTGCTTTGTGCTGACTATAGATAATCTTGACTCATGTCAAAGACGGCAATACCTAGTAAAACTGTTGACTTGCCATTTAGACTTAAAATTATAGCAAACTATTTATCCAATTACTTACTGTTACAGTGGTAGAATAAATTTAGTATAAACACTAGTGGTGCAACGGATCACAAAACTCACGGTTCGGATCATACTACGGATTTTGAGTCAAGAATCGGATCATTTTTCGGATTTTGCTTTTCATTTATTACTAAAGTGAGCTTTTAAGTACTTCTATACCCCTGCAGAAACTACTAGCTTAACTATTAAAGTCAGTAATATAGTAAGAACAATTGTACAAATTACAAGCATAGATGAACAGCATACAACATAAGTTATAGTCTATATAAAGACAGTAACAGCAGTATTCAGGTGCAGAAATGTAATAATTAATTGTAAAACAACATAATTATTACTGAATAAGTTAAATACAGATTCATCTTTGTTAAAGCTGTGTTGTTGTTTGATTAGCAGACAAAACAGAAGTAGGTATTTCTAGGCTGCTGTCTCTTTAAGACTAAATGCACGGACCTAATACTGACACACATCCAGTTTCTTTCTCAGCCGTATATGTTAACTTAAGACATGGACATAACCTACTGTGTTTACCAGAATACTTTCCAAAACGGGTATTTTCACATAACTGGTTATATCTGCGGGTCGGGTAATAAAAAATTGCATTCTGATTATTTGCCGGTGGATAAGATAGGCTAAATCATTAATGATGCAAATATTAACTACGTTTTCTAAAATATGAACGTGTGTTAAATAGGCTACAGATATTGAATAAACTGTAAATGAACATATTAAAGTTATTCAACAAAACATTATTTAGTCAAGAGCAGTGAGGGATTTTCTCTGTCTTTTGTTGTTTGATTAACATTAATGACAGACAGCACAACTTTATTAGGCTGCTGTCACAAGACCTATTTCACGGATCCAATACTGATAGACATGCGTTTTCATTCCCAACTGTTTACATTAACTTAAGACAAAACCAACAGTGCTTATGAGGATACTCGCCTGGACGACCATTTTGACCATTAAAAAGACATGTAAATAATACATTTTTGTGACGATACAACAGTGACCGATTAGGCAATTGACAATTCTGTCAACTGTACTGAAACGTGAGCTAAAGTCTTGTATTGCCGCGTTCAGCTCTAGATGCGCCGACGTGAAGAGAGGACGCGGTACAGCTGAATCACTCATTGATCTGATGGTTTGTGTGAATTTATTTACTCATCTAAGCTACACGCTATATTGAACAAATGTTTTGCAGGAATTTCCCTCATTTTAAAGTCGAAAGCTGCGGGAATGAGTAATGTGATATATGCGCAATACCGTACTGAAAATCAGGACCTGCGGTTGGCGGCTTTATAGGAATAGGTGCGGGAGGTTGGCGGGTGGATAATTTATTTGAAGCTGCGGATTCGGGTGACATTTTAGCTCATCCGCGCATCACTAGTGTGTATGTATCCATCCGTTGAGGCGTTGTCTGAAACGCGGTGTCTGAATCGCGCTGCTCTCTCTCTTTGTGCGCGCTTCGGGTGTGTGCAGCAGCGGCTGAGCGAAGAAAACGGCGTGCGAGACCCGATTCGACTTCTTCATCTGAATGGTCTGAAACTGCTTGAATGTGTAATTTGGCAAGACAAAACAGGTGTAGATGATAACTTTCAGTCTATACTGGTTGAATTTAACAGTTAATCCGCGAATCACATGCGTGCCGAACTGTAGGGACTGGTCCGTACGGATCACGGATCATCTACGAGCCGTTGCACCCGTAATAAACACTGTACTTTGAATTTGGGCTAACTTTTGTAGCTTGACAAGCTACATTTTCAAAAGAGCTTTCACAACGCTTTTTTTGTTTTGTTTTTTGGCTGCTGTTTTGTCGTGTATGCTTGGGGCAGTCTTTCTTAACTTAAATCAGAATCAGTTTTACTTAGAAGATTCTGTGAATATAGTGAAGTGTCAGCATACAGAGTCCTTATGGGTTCATGGGTATTCTGGCTTCATGTTTCTAGGTGACACTGCTATCGTTTCTCGTTGATACTGAAGTCACCTTCCTGGACTACATCAAAGGCGGGTAAGTGATGTTTTGCTCATTTGCAAACACTTTGCATTCTTTACAATCAGCTTCTGAGGTGGAAACTCCAACAGACAACATATGCCTGTAGAAAGGAAAGTGACTTGGTGCATTCAAATTCTCACATTACCAGTGGTGACAAAACAGCTGTATTTGGCTGTGATCCTAAACCACCCCAAACCCAGGCTGCGTCCTTAACAGCAGGTCTCGACAGGTTCTTGAAGTCTGTTTTGAGTGCTTGTGGGTAATTATACTGGCAGTACAGATGACAGACTTCATACAAGTCGGACACCATGAGTGATCAAGTCCATTCATGGCAGATGATAGATGAGGCAGGGTTGCTAATCTTAGCACAGGTGTTTGCTATGTGTGTGCGATTTAAATGCGAGGGGTAGGTATGGTGCATCCATGCACGGCAGATCGCACACCCACGTTGAGCGATGCTTTTCATTATGGTGGCAAGTAGGAGGCTGTGGTCATCTCTGCTCTGACACCACACCGCCATACGTCTATTTTAATGGCTACTCCTTCCTTTTAGTCTGAGAGCTTTTGGTGAAAGGTCAGTGAGCTTGAGCTGAATTTGTCCACTTCTGGAGGGTACAGTCTGCATGTGTCTCTCACACTTCCTGTAACAGTACTGGAATGTCCAACTCATCATTTTTTGATATAATCCAATTAGAAAGTTGAAATCATAGAGTGAATAACCCAGTAGCTAATAGATAATGATGGTTTAAAGGGATTGTCCATCCAACAATGCAAATTGTGTCATCATTTATTCACCCCCATGTCATTTCAATAACTGGTACACTGTTGATTCACCCATGTGTAGCAATCAAAAAAAGAAAAACCTTTTAATAGGAAGGGAAAATCACAACCTGGTCTTATAGCGAAAACGTACATCTGGGAACTTTTTTGAAAGACACGAAATACGTTTCGTGACATATTTGATGTGAAATGTCCACTGGGTGGTGCTAAAAGAGTGTTCTTTTTTTTTTTTTTTTCGGAACAGATGAACGTATATATGCTATGTATTACATGACCTTGCTTTGGAGGTGTCACCACAGTTCTGACTTGAAATATCTGTTGAGTGGCGCTATAAGTCAAATGCTTCGTGATGTTTTAAAATAAAGTACCATCTGTACTACAACTAAACCTAACCGATAGTATGAACAAAAGCGAATGTGAGGTAATAATGCAATCGCAAGCATCTCGTTTCAGCTTGAGCCCCAGAGACAGATCCCCAGTGAAGACCTCATCACCGAGACGGCCATCGGGACAAGACCACGGGAACCAGATGAGTCCTCTGCACAATCTGACTTTGCTGCAGTTGGGATTGAACTGCTGGTTTCGTCTGGCCAGAGAAGAACTGGCCCCCCGACTGAGCCTGGTTTCAGCCAAGGTTTTTTCTGGCTTGCTTATTTGGGGACACTTCATTTCCAGCGATATTGTCGACTTGATTGCACAGATACTATTTAAACTGAACTGAGCTAGACGATGACATCACTGAATTCTATAATGAAATGCCTTTAAAATTGAGTGTTTAATCTTGTCATTTTACATTATTGACACACTATATTCCTATTTCGATATTTGACTCTGGACCACAAAACCAGTCTTAAATATCTGAGAAAATCGCCTTTAAAGTTGTCCAAATGAAGTTCTTAGCCATGCATATTACTAATCAAAATTGAAGTTTTTATACATTTACGGTAATAAAATTACAAAATATCTTCATGGAACATGATCTTTACTTAATATCCTAATGATTTTTGGCATAAAAGAAAGATTTATAATTTTGACCCATACAATGTATTTTTGGCTATTGCTACAAATACACCCCAGCGACTTAAGACTGGTTTTGTGGTCCAGGGTCACATATTGTAAAGTTTCTCTGACACAATCTGTATTGTTAAAAGCGCTATATAAATAAAATGACTTGACTTGTTTTTCAATCTCTCATCTTTCAGCTCTTTAATCGTGAGTCATAATTTTGACGGGATTCGTACCCAACGATTTGGCATCCTAAATCCAATTCCATGCCGACTGAGCTACTGAGCATATAGAGCTATAATCATAACTGTGTATGAAAATGATTACAAGTGTTCGCTGTTTTACCCCCTCTAGTGTTTCAAATTGTATCAATAATTTCTGTCAGAAACTGCAGTGATATGTACTTATTGGTACATATTTCGCATAAGTTCCCAGAGGTATGTTTTTGTCATGAGACCAGGTAGGAGAATCTAGTGTAAAGCATATGCGTATATTTCTTATGATTGTACTTTTTGTATTCATGTTGGTTTTATGTGGTTTTGTCATTTCTATGTAAAGAAAAGGTTCAATTGATGGTGCAGCCATCAAGTAAAAAAAAAACACTATTGTTTGGCATTATAAAACTTAGTATATGAGCTACTTTTATGATTGTTTTATGTTGCTTCTGGAGCTTTTCTGTCATGGTCATAACTGTTTGAAGATTCTTTAAAAATGTTTAATTTTGCGTTTCATGGACAAAAACAACAACATGCAAGAAAAAACAATAGCATAATTATCTTTTTTGGCTGAACTATTCCTTTAAGCATGTACAGTAAATAGAACAACGTGCACATGCAAATGCACATACAGCAAGTGCACTATTTTTTGTTATTTTTCAGGAGACATCTCCAAAGCAATGTTTCTTGGCAGTAATGGCAGCTGTTTTTCTGTGCATGTCATTGTGTGAATGGCTAAAGTGGAAAGTTGTGTAGGGCTGCAAATGGATTTTGTCGAGAACTCTCTCGCATTACGTAATGGCAGCCACATTTTCAGTTTTCCCTATTTATGCACATTTTTCCTCTGCCGTGATAAAAGCTTCTCTGCACCTGTTGGCTGTTGCAGTATGAAACACTGTTAGTGTAATTCCGCATGACAGTGTTTGTGCTGTAGCCCACAGCAAAATACTCCAACTAACTGTGAGCACGCTTAATGGTTTGGAGCAAAAGTTGGTAGATACTTGCTCAAGAGCAAGATTTAAAGATAGTTAGAGAAGATGTAGTTGGGTACACAAGTTATAGTTTTAATTTTTTAATTTTTTTTTTCAGGCTCTCCAAAATAACTGTAAAAACAGCTCAGGTTAAATGTGTAACCCGGTTCCCTGAGTAGGGAACAGGAAGCTGCATAATGGTGTTGAAGCTATCAAAATGCTTTTATGTGAGCTGATGTCTGAAGCACATGTACAGTATATACTCGCCAATGTGATTGGCAGAAGGTAATGACATGGTGATGCAATGTAGTTTGTGGCCAATCAACACACCATCAAATTCTAATTGCCAGAAGGAGGCGTACAGGCATAGCCTTGGTGTGGCAATGAGACACAGCATCTTGTTCCTTTCTAGGGGAACTGAGTTACATACATAACCAGAGACATTCCCTTTCGAAATGGAACTTTGACGCTGCATCGTGGCATTGACGCTATGGGAACATCGATACCAAAGCACAAACCAGACATAAAAGGTGAAGGCTTTCTTGTTCCAGAGACTCATGAGGGAAAGGAAAAAATAGGGCTGTCAAAAATTTTAGGTGTGCATTAAGGAGGCAGCCTTATCAAGTGGCACACGTGATGCGATGACGATGTAGGCATTATCATTTTTTTGTTACCCTATCCAGTTGTAGCCAATAGATGCAGTGCTGCTGCGTTGTTCATTAAAAATATTGCAGAAAAAGAGAACATCAATGCAGAGAATATCTTGTTTACATCAAAACTGAAACCAAGCCGTTCACACAGAATGCATATTTCATGCATTTTCTACCTCTATTACTTTGCACTCGCATCTCGCACAAGAGAGCTACATGCTTAGAAAGCCATGTAAAATTTATTCAAGTTCAACTTGAAAAAACATATCTTGAGACATTATCGTGATTTTTTTTTTTTTTTCCCATCCCACTGCATCTCATGTTTTTTAAATGAAAAAAGTACTCTGTGTGATTGGCTTTCGGTCATATGTATCAAACTATACATACATACATACATGATGCTGTTTTGATTATAGTTGTTTAAGAAACTTTTTTTTTTCTTTTTTTATATTATGCACTTTTTTCACAGATAGTGCTATTTTATTGCTTTGAATAAATGTCACTGATAATATTTTGCTCGATGCACCCTCTTGTGGCCTCAGGAGAGAAGCCAAAAGCTTTTTTTCACTCTGAATATAATTTGAATATTGATAATATTTAATTACAAAATTCGAATTTAGTTTTTCAGCCCTAGAAAAAGGGCTTGCATAATGACAGTTCGAAGCCTTTGTAAAGACTCTGTATACAGTATGCATACTCACCTTATACCGAACTGTATATTAACTGAATTCTATATAACGATTTCCTTAGTTGCTTAGCACTACAAATTGATTGTGGCAACTTCAAATTGCTTGTTGTCGTTGATGCAGAAACCCTCTTCACATACAGTATGCACTGTAGTGATTTTACCCTGGCTTTGTGTCATAGCAAACTCTTTATGTGATATTGTTTGAATTTATTTAACCAATAAAGCGGCAGTGGATTCCAGAATCCAAAATGAATTATTAAATGTGTTATTAATATTTTGGACCAATTAGAATCCATATCAAAGCTCTGGTTTAATAAATATTACATTTAAAATGAAGATTGAATTAAAATTTAATTAAATATAAAGTTTAATTGCTTAAATGAAAATTTGACCTGCTATTGTTGAAAGCCTTACTGTGATAAAGCTAGTGTTATATTATATTATATATACAATTGAATTGAATTGCTTTTTTGGCTCGCTATTATTAAATGCCTTACTGTGATAAACAGCTAGTGTTTCTCCACTTATCTTTTCACTCTTTTATCCTCTTATCTCTATCATCACCATCTCTGTGTTATCTGTCTTTCTGTGGCATCCCTGAGCAGTGATTGACACTAGTGTGGAGTGCACCTCATTAGCTGCAGGAGATGAAGAGCACAGCGCTCTAGAGAGACAGCCATTGTGATGAAGAACAATCCAATCAGTTAATTGGTATTAGGGAGCCCTCAAGGAGAAGAACTCTGCAAGCATCTGCAGTCGTAAATTACAGCTTTGCGTGTAGAGTTATCTCAAAGGACAGCTGTTGTCAGCCATGTTTGTGTGTTTGGTGGAGGATTTTGCACCCTGGATTGAGCCACACTAACAGCTGTCTTTATACATCATAGGGAGAAGATCCAGAGTTTCATGATTCATTAACAATGTTATGCTGTTGCTTGTTAACTCTGCCCTTATTTGCTTTAATCTGTTGTGATCTATTGGGATTTCAGCTGGCAGAATGGATTCAGTGTTACTGTCATCAGTGTTCCATCTGTTAGCTTAACAGCTAATTAGCTCTCATTTGCAACAAAATAAGACTAACCTAACCAGAATATATGATGTGAATGAAAAGCAAAGAGAATGTCAGCCTATTTTGCTTCCATATATGTGAGCAAAACAGGATAATGAATGAGGAAAAAATCTAAGTTTGGACTTTTATCCATTTGGAAATAATTGGATCATGAAAAGTGGGCATTCTATAGGATAATGGCGCCAAATGTGAGTTTGGTAAAGTAATTGTCTAAGCAGTCATTTTGTTATTGGCTATTATCCAAAGGAACAAGGGCCTAATCAGTTGAATAAGGTATAATTCGACAAAGGTAACATACACATTTATTCTAGAATAATGTTGAGATCATATACTGTTCACAATAAGACCAGAATTGTGTATTAAGAAACTAGAGTCAATTTAGATTTCATGCTGAACTTAACAGTTCAGTGTACAGTTGTTAATTGAGTTAAAACATTTGAATATAAGAGAAGTCTCCCGTTTAAATTGTTTTTAAATTATTTGGCTTAATTTCTGCAAAGAAGTTGATTTAAGTCATATGAGTCTGTTGCTAAGCGTCTGGTTGTAAAATTCTAACACAACACATAATTTTACACTGTACAAGTTTGCCACTGCAATGTGGGGTTAACACCACAAATGGGTTTTCATAACCCCACTTCTAAATTAAAAATGTGAAATGTACTTTTACCCAGGGTTAAGCAGGGTTTAGAATGATGATAACCCAGGGTTAAGCGCAGTGTGATAAGCCTTATAGAAATTTTAAAGATATAGTAGCAAAAAAGCCTGTTTAATTCTTAGAGTTAGAGAAAGGATGGTGATATGTTCATTAAAGAAAATAAATTATGATGCATATAAGTGGACTTCCATACGTGGCTTGTAGAATATATATTGCAGTAAAAAAATGCAGTATTGACTAAATTGCTTCATCCCCTGAATCCCTTGTCTCCATATGGACAGTGGTCCCCTCACCTCCAGTCAACAACATCTGTCGTCTCCCATGCTCATGTCACAAGACATTTCTCCAGCCACCAGCTCATGCATACAGAGCACCTCATCAGCTTTCCTGAGACCTTGGGAAAAGAACAAAAACTCAACTTTTATTAATCATTCTATCACACCAATGGAAAGCTGTCCCAACATGATGGCTTTTGTCGACTTTAATCTATCTCTGTCAGGACTCTACAATAAGAATGTTGTTTTTTTTTTGTTTGTTTTTTTTTCCTGGTATGGTCAGGCCAGTATTTCATAATTCATACCTCTGACAATGTTTTCTGGCCCTACCACAAAAGAAAAAAAAATTGGATGTAGTGAGTGACAGAAAATAGTTATATATCAAATTGTACTGAATTGTAGAAATGTCACTGTACCATGATTGCATGTGTATATCATGGATACATTTTAAATATGCACAGTATGAAGTTACTGATCTTCATAAGACTTTATTTAATTTCCTCATACTCACACCAATACCATTCTTCTTTACCCACATAGAAGCAGGTGTCTTTGGGATTTAGTTAAAGGGGTCATATGATGCTATTTTAAAGATCATTATTTTGTGTATTTGGTGTAACAGAATATGTTGACATGCTTTAATGTTCAAAAAACACGTTATTTTGTCAAATACTGTATATTATTGTAGTTCCTCTATGCCCCGCCTCTCTCAAACGCGTAGTTTTCTACAAAGCCCCTCCTTCCAACAAGTGCAGTCTGCTCTGATTGGCCAACTGACCCAGTGCATTGTGATTGGCCGAACACCACAAGCACACCCCTTACCATAATCGCAAACTTCAGCTTTCAAGTTAGTTTTATCAGTTCAAGCCTGAGAGGGGAACAGAGTCGCGTGACAAACACAGTGATGATGCCCGTATGTATTTGCAGTACACAAGCCGCGGTTAAGACGATTTCTGACAGGCTGTACACTCCGCTGTGATGTGACCCTGTTCCCCTCACACACACACACACACACACACTCACACACAACGCGTTACGCGCAAACTCCTCAAACAGTCAATAGCAAATACTTGAACTAATAACAAAACATACTTAGTCGCTGATTCAGAAGCGCCAGATTGTCAGCAAAGTCGGAATTGACCCTTTTTATAATTTTTTTAGAAATAGTCTTGGTGCACAGCCAGCCTTGTACTCTACTAGGTTCACAAAACTGTCGTCCATAAAATGCGTTGCACAAATTCGAACATTTGGGTTGTGCTGTTGTGTTGTAAACAAATCTTAACCAATGATTCCTAATTGCATCTACTTTCGGAAGGCCAAATAAAGTGCTTTTGCTTTCGCATAGAAACACACAGCGTCTCCCTGACATGGCTGCATCAACACTACTGCGGTTACTGAAACCACGCCTTCTTTCCTCGCTTGCACATTTGGGTGGCATTACGTAAATATTTCCACTTCGTGACGTAGACATGTGGGGGCGTGTTTGAATGAGCCGTTTTAGGGGGCGTGGTCGAGTCTTAACTTTTATAAAGAATATGTCTTTGGGTTTGAGACTTTAGTCTTTGCAACTGTAGGGATCTTATCTATGCACGAACAGCTTGTAACACTCCAAAGAGAAAGGAAAACTTGAAATCGCATCATATGACCCCTTTAAATAATGAAACCTGATATTCTTGCGGATATTCTCTGAACATCTGAGTCCCATCTGTGGCAGAGGCAGCCCTCATCTTCCAACTCTCATTTTCTCAGACACTGAGTTTAACACCTGCATTCACAGAAACCGCCCCCATTACAAACACTTAGATTGCAGGTACCACAATAGGTTGCTGCTGCCACAAAGCTCTTAGTTATGAAACTGTCATCCCCTATTGGACGGAATACATGTAGTGCATGGCTGTGATCTTTTCCCCTTTAACCTTCTGTTGAATGCTTTTCTCTGTTTGGATGTTTGATTCTGCTATGAATTCTGCTATAGTCAGGTACCACTCACATAGCTATAGATTGTTTTTTAGCTCTCTTCGGGAAACAAATTGGGACAAGAAATCCCAGGGGGTTACAGCAGAATGAAAATGAGGTTCTGTGTGAGTAAGCCTGGTGTCTATTTGAGAGAAAACAGAAACATTTGCAGAAGTCTTTTTGGTAGGTTTTGATGTTTGATTTTGGAGCACTCTGTTGAGAAACTTTGGGGCGCAATCCTTAGTCAGGAATCCCAAGAGAATGTGTTATATATACAGCAATTAAGACTGTTCACTCTGTAACTCTTTAACTAGTAATGAATACATATCAATCAAACATTTAACACCTGTCACACAGGCTTCATTTAATTTGCCCTCTTCATCAAGGGCTGTTCAATCCTGCTCAGTGAGATCTATCATTATTCAGAACCCTGCTTTAACACACCTGTCTGTAATTTTTAATGAACCCCGAAATCCTCAGGTGTGATTGATTAGAGTTGGATCTAAACTCTGCAGGAATCTAGATCTAGATCAAGAGCAGGAATGTGCTGGTGTCCCACAGGGCTCAGTGTTAGCGCTCTTACTTTTCTGTTGCTACATTAAATCTCTCTGCACTGTCACCCAGTAGCATGTGTTTTCTTCTTGCTGCTTTGCTGATCACATGCAGGTGTACATTTCATCACACTTTTTTGCCTCTATGTCAGGTTTTTCAGAGAACATTACACCCTCTCTGACATATAGACCTTGAGGACTACTCATCACCTCATGCTCTTAAAAAAATGGCTTCCTTTTTCTTCCAGCCAAAATTTGTCACCCACAGGTGTGTTAGACCATAAAAAAGTCACCCCAGAAGACCATTTGTGGACAACATTGTAGCAACTGTCTATTCAAATAATTCACCATAACATAAGCAAAATCAGGCCCTTCCTGGACCTCAGCTCTAATTTATAGTCATTTCACAAGTAGACTACTGTCACATGTCCCCTCAAGTGCACCAAGAACGTAGCTGTTCAGTTGTGTGAAACCTCTGGAAATACTGTCATGTTCACCTCTGCTCAAGGGCCCTCACTAGCTGTCAGTTCCTTCCAGAATCAATCAAGATTCTGGCCTGCAATGGTACCAGTGGCCTGAATGATCTTTTGTGAAGCTGTACACATTTGTCCAGTGTTTCCTACAGAATTCTACTTCTGTCAACCCTTTTTTATATATGGTATTGGTTGACTAGCCTCAACTGGCTTAGATAACTAGCCTCAAACATTACACATAAAAAACTTCTCTTGCTTGGCCATAAAAATATATGTACAGTATATTCAGGGAATTAGAATCTATGCATGCTAGAGGCCTTTGTTGGCCTTTTGATAGCATGCCTAGAAAAGAAGCATCTGGGAGTGGTTAAAATTTCACGTTGCTTAACTAACAGCGATTGAATAGCTAGAGATGGGTAAGCTTCTGTGCTATTGGCTTCTAGTAGAATAGAATAGAAAAAGCTTTTTATTGTCATTGTACAGCTGTACAACTAAATTTTTTTAGGGGTTAATATTTGGTGGCGGATCATGTGAGGTCCACTCCAATTGCTTTGCTTTTGCATTCAATTGGAGCTCAACTTTGTTTAATACATACTGTATGGTAGAGTCTGTGACATGACGGCATGATTTATGAAATAAAATATTTAGAGAAAATGGTGTTTTTCCATTCAGTTGTTTCCTTTGCTCTGTTGGTATCTGGAGTGTGAGTTTTGATTTTCATCCATTCAGAGGTTCTAATAGATAAATAAGATAAGAGTATCTCTAGATAAAAAAGCAAAACAAAGATGAACCTGTACACTGCACCTGCAGATGGTAGTGATGCTTTTACTCTCGTTTCTCTAATATAGATTCATAAGCTAAGTCATGGCCATTAATATCCATTTGGATTTGTACTAGTTTGGGGACTTTTTAAGCTTTATCAGAGACATGAACATTACTTTTTGAAGATGAATTACAGAATAAATGAATGAATGAATGAAGAATTTAGCCAACCAAAATCCCATGAAAAACAGGAATCATTTATGAATATTAAAATTTTATGCAACAATTAATATGCTTTTATGACACACTGTGTGTGGTGTGTCACAAACATGTTTTCTGAGAGCTGTAAGCATTATACTAACAGATGGTATGACTGGCTCAGTCTCAACTGAATGAGTAATGGTAGGATATCTTTACTCAGCCGTCTCATGCTCCTTCTCATCTGTGAAATCACCAGGATATCACTTTCCAATGTCTACATTAGCAGCTACCTTTAAGGCAGCATCCTAACCAATTATGCGCCCTTATGAGTGAATGATTTGATAGCTCATTGTGCCTATTATTGTTTTAGACCCCATTATTATTGTTTTGCGTATTATAGTATTATCTATTATTGTTTTTGTTGAATGGGAAATAAATGAATACTGAAAATTCTTCATAATATCTTCTTTTGTGTGCACTATATTGTTATGCTATAAAGACCAGTCATTGGAGACACACAAATGACACTCCTCATGCAGAGTACTCAGTATCGGTTGATTCCAATTGGGATTTGGTGTTAGCATGCTATTAAGCTGGTATTGTGCCTAAAATCTAGTTCTTCTCAAGAGCCATTTGGTGTTTCTTCAACTATGGGAATTTAGCACTGTAATAAATCTAATTTCTAATTTTTGTTATATGAAGGTCATATCTGTTTTGGAAACATACTATACTACAGCCAAACTACTTCCAGCCTGGGTGCTTGATGTTTACATGACCATTTCTAGTTGCAGCTTATGAAAATAATGTCGTTTTTGGTTAGTTTTAGACATGCTGGAATGCTTAATTATCAGGAAATCAGACCATACAAATTCATGCGCACACATTTTAAGAGTGTATTTCTGGTTTGGGTATGTGTGTGTGTGTGTGACTGCAGCTGTAATCTTGGTAATGAGAGTAGTCTAATGAGAGGAGACAGATCTGTACTTACGGCATTAGTTAGTTTGGCTCAATGTCCCAGCAAACACAGACCCATCCCAGCTCAATGTATCCAGCTTATCTATTCTCCTGGTGCAACGTTAAAAGAACAAATAAGAGAAAAACACACATACATGAATAACAACCATTCATTACTGATGCCTTTAATATCCCTGAAAGCACCATAATATGTTTTAGACTCAGAGTAGAATTCACTCTGTTCTACATTCTTGTGAACTAACTTGCAGTCTACTGCTTACATTGGCAGCTACCTTGTAAGGTAGCATCCTAAATGATATGGAACCTTAAAAGGGAGTAGTTTGGAACACCGTAAACTTTCTAAATGGTCAGTCACGCATGCCAAATAGGGCTCCTTATGTGAGACTCAGTATCACATTAGTGTAATGCTAGCATGTTGCTAAGCTAACAACACAATACTCACTCTAAGCACAAAACATATACAACACAAGCAAATATTGTTCATGCTCAAATGACATCTATATCAGAACATGACCTTTTACATTGTTTTTGTGTTTTTATGGTATATTTTACACTTACATTTCAGGTGTATCTCGATTTATCAGTTTCCTTATACTTTCCTAAAAAGGAGAGTATAAGGAAATGGATTTTTACCATGTTCGCTTTTTAATAATTTGCTTTTATTGCACCAGGAGCATCATAATGTTCACAAGATTGAAGTATGACTGGAATAACCATTACCTTTCTCTGTCTCTTTGTTGTGCAGGACTCAGATTAATTTCACAGTGGCGATTGATTTTACAGCTTCTAACGGTGAGTGCCGTCTCTATCAGAAGGCTGATGGAATTATTGAAATGTATGCAGATGAGGCATGAAAAAGGGCTAGTAATAGTTGTCCTCTATCATAATGAGTGAGGTTTAATGCGATAAAGAGCTCTGATCTGTGTGATTATACTGAGAGGCCTGCCTTTTACATTCATTTGTAGATTCAAAGGGAATACCACAAAGCCAACTGAATTACAGGGCCATCCTGGCAAATCTATTTTTATACATCACTAGCTTTCATAATTTGTTTTCTTCTGGATTCATAATATCAGCCTCTCAGAGAACACAAAGAATAAAGAGAGGGAAAATTACAATTTTATATTTATATACTTCTATATACTACCATCCTGCTAAAAAACAAACAATAGAAGCCCAATAGAAACCATCACAGAAATTCCACTAAAATACCATTATAAACCCTTAGCTTTTTCCAGTAAAACCATTACAAAATTCCTTTTTGTAGTGTGTTTTGGGCATTTTCACAATAGGATTTAACATCCCACCAATAGAATCCATCACATACCAGTAGACACCATTATAGTTTCCATTAAAACCAATACAATTCCCATAACCATTAAAACCATTACATTTTCTATTGTATTTTGGGCAGGGTTCTATAGTTTTTTTCAGCAGGGATATTCTAGATCCCTTAACTCTACCCCATACCATAACTACTACAACAACTACTTTACTATCAATAAGCACTAAACTATTCATACCATTGAATAGTTTCATAATAATTTTGAATGTATCGTATTGGTCGTAAATAACTCTGAGCATTGTTACATTATATTAGTAGTATCCATAGTTATACTGTTAGAGTGTATTATGCATTGAAATACATCATGAAACAAGACCATATTTAATGTGTCACATAATGCTATTACGAGTTATGATGTATTATACTATTCATTAGTGTAGCCTTGAACATGTACAGTTTCTACTTTAAACGTGGTTGACAATTAAATTAGAATACTCTTCCTGTCAAATAGTTAAGTTGCACTAAAAGTACACATTTTCTTTCATATGGTTCTCAGGCAACCCAGCCCAACCCACTTCCCTCCATTACATGAATCCCTATCAGCTCAACACCTACGCCATGGCACTCAAAGCCGTGGGGGAGATCATACAGGACTATGACAGCGACAAGATGTTCCCCGCACTGGGTTTCGGAGCCAAGCTGCCTCCTGATGGGAGAATATCCCATGAGTTTGCCCTGGTAAGCAGTTCTTAAAACACCTGTCCAGCAGAGATAGACACAGGATATCCAGTTTGTGAGGAAAAAAGTCTTTAATATCGTTTTTCTGAATATTATATTCGCTGGTATTGTCTCTAGACAAAACAATACACAAAGCTTTCAATTTCAGAACAGATTTTTTAGAGATGGACACTTGACAGATGCCTACATTCTCTACAAATCTATTTTTATAGTTCTAGTATTTTTTTTTTTTTTCTGAGTCCTAAATATCTCTTGTACTTTTTTATTCCTTATTCTCATATTAAAAGAAACAAATTGGAATGACACAAGAGCTGGATGTTCCTGGTTTTTGTGTTGTAGAGAGAGTGAACTGAATGCTTTTGTGTATAAAAAGTTACAAATTTTCACCTTGTGAATGAGGAAACTGGCAAAAAAAACATCTGTAGACTTGCGTTGAAAGAGTTCAAAGAGTTGAAAGGGTTCAAAGAGTTGAAAGGGTATTTTTGACTTGGGCTAGAAAGTAACCACTTAGCAACCACCCTAGCAAATGCAATATAATGCATTAAAAAATCAGAATTCTTAGCAATTACATAACATCACATACCACCCTAGCATCCACCCAGAACATTTGCATAGCAGCGCAAAAAAAAAAGAAAATATCAAATCATAACACCTAATAATAACCACAGAGCAATGTCCTGGCAACCACCCAAAACATCCCACCAACCAAACAGCAACGCACTAAAAAACACTTCATAGCAACCGCATAACACCCTGGCAACCCTAAAAGTGGAACTTACATTTTATTCAAAGAATGTAAACATCTATTTATGTCTCTAAAATGTAGACTTTCTATTGTGAGTTATCACATCTCCACCAGATGTTGAACCACGAGACCCTGTCTGTTTGATTATTTGATTTCACATTAGTTATTTTTGTCTTTGTTCCTACAGAATGGAAACCCTCAGAATCCATATTGCAATGGCATTGATGGAGTCATGGAGGCGTATTACCAGAGTCTAAAGTCTGTTCAGCTCTACGGTCCAACCAACTTCTCACCTGTCATTAACCATGTAGCCAGGTACAGTACTTTCAGAACATTTTAGAAACAGAGACATAATGTGCATACGCACACAGCTGCACATATCTTTTGCAAGTATATCGTGCTTTTGTACATGTATTCATGTATTACTATTGTGGTAACAAACCTCATTACTAAAAATCATCATGAAATCTAAATTTGGCAATTATTATTTTTATGGAATGTTGCAATGTTTATTAATTTAGCCAAATTCCTGAAAGAGATGAAGGTAAATGGCAGTGGTAAGAAAGCAACACATACTTTAAGACTGCAATCTGACATATTTCATAACACAACGATACACAAAATCAGGCTTGCGTTGATCAGATAAGTGATAAGCTAGGTTACTAACTATTAATAAGCAGCAAATTAGTTTACTGAGGCGAAAGTCATAGTTATAATGGTTTGTTAATGGCAAGAATCGGACCTTAAAATAAACTGTGACCAAATTGTTGATTCTGATTGGTCAATCACAGAACTGAGTGGTGAAATATTTTTGTATATTGACCATTACACTACCGTTCTACCTTTTTTATGGACTTTCATGCAACTCAAAGAAGTGACTACTGACTGTAATAAAAAATACCCTTGGAAAACCGTGTTCATTTTATTATATGGTGAACATTCAAACTTTGAGAGATGGCTAGAAAAACTAGTATAAAGTTGAATGCTCCTTCCATTGCTGAAATGAACCAAGACGACAACAAACTTGCAATGATTGAGAATTACAATATCATTCAGCAAACAATGCAGGTTTTGCACATTTTCAGAGGTTGGCAACAGCTAAACATTCTCAAGCCGTGCGTTATCACCCAGGTGCAATATCCAAACAAAGTGTGTGACAGTTACACAGAGATAATCGAATCCAAAATGGCCTCCAAGGCACAATATATGACCTTTAAATCACTTTAAATGAGCCGTGGAACTAGACTTGCAGAGGTGAGACTATGAGATTTGATCACATGCTGCTCCAAATAAGATCATCCCATCTGTATCATCCATCAAGTGATGTGAGGAAGAACATTAAATGACCATCATAAATGTGACACAATGGCCTGAAAATGAGATCTCTGTAATACCCACACAGAATTTTCTAGTATGAGGCCCTAAATCCTGTATTTTTTTTTTTTTTTTTTTTTACATTTTTCATGCAATGAACCCCCCAAAAATGATAATCACCTTCAAGGCCTTTCCTGACATATATATATATATACACACTGCCGCTCAAAAGTTTGGAATCAGTAAGATTTTTAATGTTTTTTAAAGAAGTTTCTTCTGCTCATCAAGGCTGTATCTATTTTATCAAAAATACAGAAAAAAAAACTGTTATTTTGTGAAATATTATTGCAATTTAAAATAACAGTTTCTATTTTAATATACTTTAAAATATAATTTATTTATGTGATCAAAGCTGAATTTTCAGCATCATTACTCGAGTCTTCAGTGTCACATGATCCTTCAGAAATCATTCTAATATGCTGATTTATAATCAATGTTGGAAACCGTTGTGCTGCTTCATATGTTTTTTTGGGACCTGTGATATATATATTTTTTTAAGATTCTCTGATTAATTTAATTAATCAGAGATTAATTAATCTGATCTAAGTTAAAAAGAACAGCATTTATTTAAAAAAAGAAATTTTGTGTTACAATATACAATGCTATTCAAAAGTTTGTGGTCAGTACATTTTTTCTTTTTTTTTTAAAGAAATTAATACTTTTATTCAGGAGGGATGTGTTAAATGAATAAAAAGTCATAGTAAAGACTTATATTGTTAGAAAAGATTTCTATTTTGAACAAATGCTGCTTTTTTTTCAACAGTTTCAACACTCATAATAAATCAGCATATCAGAATGATTTCTGAAGGATCATGTGACACTGAAGACTGGAGTAATGATGCGCTGTGTCACAGAAATAAATTCTATTTTGAAGTATATTAACATAGGAAACCAATATTAGAAATTGCAATAAGATTTCACAATATTTCTGTTTTTTTTTTTTTTTTTTTTTTTTTGATCGAATAGATACAGCCTTGATGAGCAGAAGAGACTCCCTTAAAAAACATTACAAATCTTACTGATCCCAAACGTTTGAGTGGCAGTGTATATATATATATATATATATATATATATGTGTGTGTGTGTGTGTGTGTGTGTGTGTGTGTGTGATACATATATATGATTTAATTCAACATTTAATGGGTGGAGTTAGGCTCTGACCAGGGGTTTAGTTACCCTTTAATTTAATCAACACTGGAAAATTGTAACCTAAAAATGGTAACATGTAAATTAACTGGTTTTATTTAAATTAAATTGAATTTAATGTCTAAAAAAAGTTATTTAGCATTACTCAATCAAACTAACTGTATTGTTGCACCAACAATGTTAATTTCAATCAGGTAAGAGTTAAATTGGGTAAAAAAAACAAACAATATCTTTAAGTTAACAATTGCAGTTGATCACTTTTCTTTGTAATATATTTTTTGATACTTTTCCGCCCAGAATCCGGTTGGCAAACTTCTGCACTAAATCAAAGCTGTTCCTAATAAATATAAGCTCATGTGGTTCTTATCAATTTAAATTTGAAAATAGAGTAAATTGTCAAATTTAAGGAATTGAAGCACAGGGTTGTATTCAAAAAGAATACAAAAAATAATTTGGAATTCTTAATATTTGAATTTGGAAATAAATGTGCACTGTACAAATGAGCTTGCTTCTATTATATAAAATATAATAATTAATAAGATCACATTCAAATCCATAACTTCATAGAAATATGTGTAAAGTGTAGTTCCAGGAGTGATGTCTAGTGACATGATCTACTGTGGTGGCAACTACCACCCTAAGAAAAAGTGTTGCCACCCCATCTTCCACACCAGAATTATTCCAGTATAGTTATTTGTACCGCTTTTCAGCAGTGCACTTCAAAGCGATGACAAAAAAGAGTGTACCATGAAATAATGACAAGAAAACACGTCTTTCTATAAGCTGTCCTCACATGCTGCACACACAGTGTCCAGTGTAGTCAGCTTTATTGGCTCAAATGCCACCAGTTCTTTTTAGTGAGTCATAAACACAAAGCACAACCAGTGTTGCCAGTTTCACAAACAAATGACTGTTTTCCCATTTGTTTGTGAATTGGAAAATTACTGCTTTTCGGCTAACTCTGAGAAATCTAATCCATTCGGAGAGGATGTCTGGTATTGTCGTTTTATTTCCCACAACACTTTTTTCCATTTATTTTGCTTAACTATATATGAACTAACTATTTTCTTGGGACACGTGGATTCTCTGACTGTCCACTCCACTTTCATCATGGATACAGATCTTTCTAAAAATGAAATCAATATTAGGAAGATTACGATCACGGAAATCAATAGCAGATAAGAATCTGGGTAAGATTAACTAGAAAATATCTTGTAAAAGAATTTGAAGGTCAGAATTGTCAGATACTACTAATAGACCTACTCTTACAAGCTCAGAGACATTTAGAAGCTATTGATGTCTTTAATAGACTCTGGATATTGATATTTTATTGATTTTAGAGTATTAACAAAATTGATAATTACACATCTAAATGTATGTAAAAAAAAAAAAAAAAAATTAATGTAAAATTTTTGTTGTTGTTGTTTTACTCAGTTAAGAAAAATTAAGAACCTCAGGAAATATTATCAAAAATGTTTTAAAATAATTTGCATTACTTTTCCATTTTGTTTAATTTAAATTTAAGGTTGCACTTTATTTTAAGGTCCAGTTCTCACTATTGACAAACCATTAACTATGACTTTTGCTTCAATAAACTCCTAATTTGCTGCTTATTAATACACTGTTTTTTGTGGGAGATTCTCACATTTTTGTTGTATAAACTTAAAACGACAAGTTGAGAAAACTCAAAAATCTGCTGAAGCTGGTTGCCTTAAAATTTTAAGTTGGCTCAACTTTTTTTTTTTACAGTGTAGTTAGTGAGGTAGTTACTAAGTTTAGGTATTGGCTAAGATAATGGATGTTGAATATGGTCATGCAGAATATGTGCTTTATAAGTACTAATAAACAGCCAATATGTTAATAATAGGCATGCTAATACGCAACTAGTTAATAGTGAGAATTGGTCCCTATGCTAAAGTTCACCAAATTTATTTAATTTGTTAATTAAATTTGTTTATTGACAAATACAATTAAGAACCTCTCCAACAAACTAAAGTGACAATAATTGTAAAATCCAAAACTAATAATAAATAATTTTAGATTTAAACTGCTGATTTTGTCTGGCCAGAGGAGAATGACACTATTTTGACACTATTTCCCCGTCTAAATACTGTAAAGCTGATGTAAAGCTGCTGTGACACAATTTGCATTGTTAAAAGCGCTATACAAATAATAGTGACTTGACTTAACTAATAATTAATTCATTTATGTCTTACTCGCTATAAAAAGTGATAAAGCAACATAATTAGTATTTTAAAAAGAAGGTTTCTGGAAGCAAAGCTGCTTAAAAAGTCAACAATCACTGTTGTGCTCAATCAGTTCCTGAACAAAAATAATTTATTAATCTAGGTGGCTGTGTGCATGTTAGCTGGTATTTCCCTATATGATCTGCTAAGAAAGCCTCAACACGTTTCTACAGGTGTTATGAGATTAATAAATTGTCTCTTGTTTTTTCCAAAATATGACAGTTGTTTTTACAGTTGAACATGTTTCTAAAACTCGTTATGTTTTGTTATTGCACTTCAGACTTCTTTGCTCACAAATCCCATGTTAAATCCACACTAATTAATGGTTTAAAGGGAGCCAACAGTCAGTGGACTGACACATCCTCACACCGTGCATCTAATTATACATCCATTTCATGGATTTTCTGAGGATGGGAAGTAAAAGACAGACCATCAAGTCATTATCACCCCTCTGTTCCACACACACACACACACACACACAGTCACTGTGGTGTCCACTCATTGGCGCTGACGACAGATCTGTCACACTGAACCGCTCTAATCTCTCTGTGTGTATTTGCTGTAGGTCGCACCCACACAGTTTAATAATAAACTGTTTTTATATTGCTCTTTCAGAGCTAATGTGCTGTTTGCCTGGATTTTCTACTGTGCACATTTTTGTAACTGGGGAAAGCGAAAAATAGAAAACTCAACAATTAAAAGACTAAAAACATGTAGTTTTTAGGACTGTAAAGCTCGGTAGTTTCTGAACAGATGTGTTTTCAACGTGCCATAGTTGCCTAGTTCACAAAATGCCAGTGTGTCCACAAGTGGATTTTTAAATTCACGCATTTTCAGTGACAGGTGAATAAATGTTTTGAGTGTTACTGTGTACAGCGCCTTCCAAATCCTCGATGGAACATCACGTTTTCAAAGATTTAATCCACCGAAGCCGATCTGAGAAAACAGAGGCTGGTAAACATATGCCGAGACTATTTCATCAATTCTCCTCGCACAGAGGTCTGTAGTGGATATTCACCAAAGATCAGCTTGAAGCACAAATCACAGAGAGTTGAAGGAGGCTAGTAAAGGGTGTCAAGTATCAGTACTCTGAACAACTACACCCTTCAGTACAGTGTGTGGAAGAAAGAGACTGATGAATCCACGATGCATCCAGATCTAAAAATGAGACCAAAAGGAACCTAAGCTTTATTTTATTAAAGGTGTAAAGGTAATGTGTATGACTGCCAAAGTTATGTTTAATATAATTTATAAATAAGGAAATTCATTTATTTATGATACTTATTTATTTGTTCAGTTTGATCTTTGTGATGTATAAAGACTGAAAAAAGAGCATCAGTAAATGATATCGAAAATCTATTTTCTTCTACATCTAAAACCCTTAAAAACTAAAACAATCTGTCATCTCATTAATAACTTTCTGTATGTAGAGCCCATCTGGATTTCATTTATATACAGATTTACAATTAGAACTCTTTCATGAGAAAACATATGTATTTTTACTTTTTGGTGAACTAGTAGTGAAAACGTATGAATTTTTATGATTTAATTCATATGAAAACCCAACCTTTAGGAGAAAAAAAACAAAACAAACATACGGAAAAAGAAAAAACCTAAGCAGAACAGACAAAAAAATACAAATTCATGAAATAGTTCTGAATGTCCATACTGAAAAAAAAGTGTATAGAATTTATTATATAATTAAAAAAAAAAAAAAAACATGCTACGTGTACTGCGTTAAGCTAAATGTGACTTGTCATAGCACTTGCCTATCGTTGCTCTTTTGTTGGTTTTGATTGCTTCTATTGTCCTCATTTGTAAGTCGCTTTGGATAAAAGCGTCTGCTAAATGTAAATGTAATTTACTTTGAAGCTGTTTTCACTCAGCAATTGCTACTAAATTTCTCTTATAATTGCTCCAATTATCTTTGTTTTAATGAATAAATAAATAAATAAAATTTACAGTGCATTCATTAGAAAAAATTGCACATTTCTAAAGTCAACTAGAATTACCACATTACCTACACAGACAGATCAGGTAAAAATAGGGTTACACTTTATTTTGATAGTCCACTTGATGTTCTACTACCTATAAGCAACTTTGCAACTACGTGTCAACTACATGTCAACTAATTCTCATTAATTTGCAACTACATGTCTACTAACTCTCAGTAGGGTAGGTTTAAGGTTAGTAGAATAAGTTGACATACACTTGCAAAGTTTCTAGTCAATATGTTGTATGTTGTGGACCCAACAAAATAAAGTGTTAGAAGATATTAAGCAGACAGTCGACTAATACTCTGATGACTGCTATAGTTGACAAGTAGTTGCAAAGTTACTTACTGTTAGTAGAATGTCCAAAGTGGACTATTGAAATAAAGTGTTACCAAAAATAGTTTTGCCCACATATTCCTGCATATTTTATTTAATAACACTTTTAATTGGTTTCATTTGTATTGGAGGAACAGTGTGTTACAACCACAGATTAATTAACTGTGCAGAATATATTTGCTTGTGTCTCCAAAGTTATTAATGCCTCCGAGTATTTTATTTACCTCATAAGCTGATGAAAATAATTAGAATCCAGACTGCAGTGTAGTAACACAGTAAATTCTATCACAATCCGGTTTTGGCTGTATATCCTTCAGTAATGAGATGTTTAATGAATGTAAAAATGTGCTCTCTCGTGCAGATACGCTGCCTCAGTAAAGGACGGATCACAGTACTTCATCCTCCTCATCATCACGGATGGAGTGATATCAGATATGGCCCAGACAAAGGAGTCCATTGTTAATGTAGGTGTCCGGTCTACTAAACTACATTGAATGCTCTAGTTGTATTTAGCTCTTTATAACCATCCAATCCGATCTCACAGCAGTTCGTACATATTTTACTAGGCGACTCATAAAATACGTACAATTTTGCAAAAATCGTACGAATTCGTAGGAGTGACGTCGTACGAATTCGTACGATTTTTGCTAAATTGTACGTATTTTATGAGTTCCCTAATTCGTATGAATTCGTACAAATGACCTACCCCTAAACCTACCATCACTGGGGGTCTAGACAAATCGTACAAAATCCATACAAATGAGCTGTCTCATAAAATACATACGAATTGGTCGTGAGATAGCGTTGTACCATCTGTAAAATATATTAACTCAATAGTCATTAGCCAACTTTGTAGCATGTCTTTGAATTTTTACAATATATACTGAACTTAAAAAGGTCTCCTATGACATCATAAAATGTTTATTCAATGACATTATGAAACCTAACGGAATTGTCTCCTAATTAAATTTAAAATGCTTAACTATGAAATCATAGGAACAAAAATGGTTCTTGGGACTCATAAGACTTTAAGGCAGTTAAGCTTTTTGGATTTATTTTTGTGAACTATGTGGACCATAAATATTTATTTTTATGGTTAAAAATGAAGGTCAGATGCACTTGTTTGTGCAGTTTTAAATATATTATATTATAAATATAAATAAATACATATTACAATTACTATTAATACATTTTTGTTTACATTACTAATTGAAATTTGAAAATATAAAATAAATATATTTTATATGTAAATATCAACCTGTCCTCCAACCAATACGCCCGTATAGGTCGTTTGTCCAAATCCCTGAAATACGACCCATCAGAGCGTATGCTACAATTGCGCCCCTATCGGCAACAGGACATTTTCATATTAATGTTTTGTACTCTTTTATCTGCGTCATCGTTTGGGTTTCGTGTAGCTCGGTTGGTAGAGCATTGCGTTATACGACGATATGTAATTACGTGATCATGCGATCATGGGTTCGATCCCAGAGAATGCACGCGCTCATAAAATGTGCACTAAAAATCATGATTTTGCATGATTCCTGTAAGGGGTAGGTTTAGGGGTAGGGTTAGGTGTGGTCATTCGCATTTAATTAGCCACCTAGTAAAATATGTACGAATACTGTGAGATCGGTGTAAAAAGTCCACATATTGCATTTAAATAAACACGCATTTTGATTGGTAATGACAGTCATACGTCATTTCATGACGACAGACGCAACACGAGACTGTCATTATTTTTACGCGTGCTAGAGGGCGCTTAACTTTAAAACGTAAATATAGGTCGTAATAAGGGCTTGCACAAACGACCTATAGGGTCGTTTTTTGTTGGAGGACAGGCTCGTAAATATAATGTACTAATGTTATTTCACCATAAACAAAAGCTAAATTAGCTATAATATGAGAAGAACTGAAAACTGATTTATTTAATTATATATAAATTTATATATTTATTTATTGAGGAGTATTATTTGCTTTTAGTCGAGCTGAACAGAATAGGTTAAAACCATGCTTTTTTTTTTTTTCTTGATCAGACAAACATGAAAATGCACTTTAAATAAATGATATGGTTGTTTCACTTTTTCTTTTTTTTTCGATGTACGTCAATATGATGACAGGTAATTAATAAGTAATGAAGCTTTTCATATTTATATACGGAGACTTTGGGGAATAAAACAGGCATAATAATTTTAATATAATTAATTTTAACTGCTTTCTTTCTTTCTTTCTTTCTTTCTTTCCAGGCTGCATCTCTTCCCATGTCAATTATTATTGTTGGAGTTGGACCAGCCGAGTTTGATGGTAAGTAAATGTCATTCATTCATTCATTCATTCTGCTCTTATAGATTTCATATTGCTTATATTTTCTTTTTATCCTCATTTTTCCAATAAACACATTTTACATTTTGTCATTTTATCGGTAACACTTTACAATAAGGTGTCATTTGTTAACATTAGTTAATGTATTAACTAACATGAACAAACAATGAACAATGCATTTATTACACTATTTATTAATCTTTGTTAATGTTAGTTAATGAAAATACAGTTGTTCATTGTTTATTCATGTTAGTTCACAGTGCATTAACTAATGTTGTGATTTGAATAATGCATTAGTAAATGCTGAAATGAACATTAACTAAGATTAATAAATGTTGTAGAAGTATTGTTCATTCTTTGTTCATGTTTACTAATGTTGTTAACTAATGTTAACTAATGAACCTTGTTGTAAAGTGTTACCATTTTATCTATACGACACATCCCCCCCACATGTGTTTTATCGAGATGCTCAGGTCTTGAGCTTGAGCGGATAAAAGGATTGTGTACTACTGCAGAGTAAATAAGCATGTAATGTGACAGCCATTTCCTCGTTGCACTGACAGTAATGCCGATGGGTTTAGGAATAATGAAACGAGACTAAAATACTCAAAACACACACAATTGCAGGCACTCAAATGCACAGCTTACTCCATGTTTCCATATCTCCGGTCATGCGTGTTTCTCATCCTTAGCCATGATCGAGTTGGATGGTGATGAAGTCAGAATCTCATCGAGGGGCAGATACGCTGAAAGAGACATCGTACAGGTATAATTACACAGCTAAAGTATTTATCTTTCATCACTAATACAGAGACATCACAAACAGGACAATTATAGAGGTTGGAAAATCTTGCAAGTTATATGTTCAATAGCAAATGCGCAGTAATTCACTTTCTTACCACTTGTTTTAAAAACACAGTAATTACCAAAATTATCTACAAAAATCTGTAACAGTATTCATGTAATTTAACAAGAATCACTCCTCCTGTTAACACTTTTTTGTGCAGTCTGTATATGTAATGCATTACATATGCAATGGCATTCTTAATGCATTATCCTCATAATCAGCTTGTTTGTTCTTATAAATACTTGTGCAATAGAATGCATTACAGCAGTATAGTGCAGCAAAACACATGATATATATAGAAAGTGATTACATTAACTGACCTAGAATTTTGTTTTGTTTAGAGTCTGTAAGATTTTTTATGTTTTTGAAAGAAGTCCCTTATGCTCACAAAGGCTGCATTAATTTACAATTTAAAATAACTGGTTTATTATTAATATTATTATTATTTGAATAGATTTTTTAAAAAACTAATAATAATAATAATAATAATAATAATTTTTTCTTTGATGGCAAAGCTTAATTTTCAGCAACCATTATTTCAGTCATGATCCTTAAGAAATCAACATTGAAAACAGTTGTGCTGCTTAATATTTTTTTGGAAATGTGATACTTTTTTCTCAGGATTCTCTGATAAACAGAGTGTTCAAAAGAACAGCATTTCTTGGAAATAGGACTGTTTTGTAACATTATAAATGTCTTTATAATGAAATGTAATCATCTGAAATGTATATTAGCATTCTGAGTTCTGTTCCAACTGCATGCTTTATGCAACTAAGAACGGAGCTCTCTCAGTCTCTTTCAAATGTCATTTCTTAATGCTTTCTGTGCTCCTACCTCTCTTCTTATAGTTCTTGGCGAGGTAGTCATCATCATGTGTGGGTTGCTCCACGCTTGTTAGGAAGCATGTTAACAGGCAGTGTGCATGATCAGCTACCATAGGTGGCTAGGGAGGCTTGTCTAATTAGCTGTGTCATCACGTACACACAGATTCCAGTGGATCTGGCTTTCCAGTGGCCAACATGTACTTAAAAGCCCAGTTTTTCATAACTAAACGGCTGTGTAGTGCTCTCAGAAGCAGCCGTATCTCTTAGGATAATTTGGCTTTCAGTCTCAAAGGCGTTTGAGTTGATTGGCATGCTGAGCATTCGATGGCTGTGCCCTCATTTCAAGCTAATTGCTCTTTTCAGCTTTGCTAATTCTCACAGAAATGCAGATAAATGTGAGACCTGCTTCAGATTATTTTCACCTGATGAAAGTCAACATAAAAGAGTGTGTTTATACCATAAAATCTTCTTTACATGGAAGTTAAATTGTATTTCGTAAACATTCCTCAAATTGGTCTGTTTCTTCAAAATCACAACTTTCATATGTGTTATTAAATGTGTTATTACATACTTTTTGCCATTGTATCATATTTGTTTATTTACTGCTAATGTGTGTCTCTCTGAATGGTTTGATGATGTTATGCATTGTAGATGATGACATTTTTGAGGAACGTTGTTTTTAAAGTATTCCACAATCTTTTTTACGCACTCTTTCACAGATTGGAGAGCCTCTGCCCATCTTTACTTCTGAGAGACTCTGCCTCTTTAAGACATCCCTTTTATAGTTAATCATGTTACAAACCTGATGTCAATTAACTTAATTAGTTGCTAGATGTTCTCCCAGCTGAATCTTTCCAAAATTTCTTGCTTTGTTGCCCCCGTGCCAACTTTTTTGAGACCTGTAGCAGATATCAAATTTGAAATGAGCTCATTTAGTGGATAAAAGTGTAAAATTTATCCGTTTAAACATTTGTTATGTTCAATTGTGAATAAAATATTGGCTCATGTGATTTGAAAGTTTCATTTTATTCAAATTTAAAAAACGTCCCAACATTTCCGTAATTTGGGTTGAATATTAAATACCATTAACTTACCCCCTACTATATTGTTGAAATAAGAATGTAAACATTATATTTGAACGTTCTTAACAGAAATCACTCAAACCTATGTGATAAAATTAAAAACACACACAAAAAAAAAAATCTAGTTTGTTGTGTATAATTGTCATTCAAGTTAATAGCAGGTTGCTATTAGGTCAAGTTATTCTAGTCTTTTTCTTTAAAAAATAGTTCAACCAAAAATTAAATTTCCATAATTTATGCACCTTAATGTTGTTCCAACTCTGAACTGTATGCTGAGAATTTTGAACAAAAGATGAAGAGACATATTTTTTATTATATTTATAAATAAATAAATACTGCACAGAACACAAAATAACATACTGTGAATATATGAAAATAAATATGAAATTTTGATTTTAATATAATTTAGTTTCATCTTAGGTGTACCTTTTTTCTTTTGCAGTTTGTTCCATTCAGAGACTACATTGATCGCACTGGGAATCACGTCCTCAGCATGGCCCGCTTGGCCAAAGACGTTCTTGCAGAGATCCCAGACCAGTTCCTATCCTATATGAGGACCAGAGGAATAAAGCCGTCTCCCGCTCCCCCTCCGTACACACCCCCAGGACACCCGCTGCAAACTCAGATCTAAAATGGGCCTAGGAGCGAGCCTTGCAGTATCTCAGTATCGCTTTCTCAATCACTCAGTGAGATGAAGTTTTCCTCAGCTCTCAGCTCTTTCTGTCCCTTTCTCTTTGCACTATGGGGGCTGTAGATGGACACCATGGTTAGACAGGGTTCTGAGAACAGGTTTACTTCCATTACAGGCATTCCCTGTCAGGATGTCTCTCAGTTTCACTCTCTGTCTCTCAATGCCTGGCTAGCTTGTTTCTGATGGCCACATTGTAGAATGAACTTTGCATTTCTTGTTAACCGTGAAAAGAGGGATAGTTATGTGAAGGTAAGGAAAGGCTAAAAAAAATGAGCTGACGATGTTGCGCCCTGTCTCAGAACAGCAGAGCAGCTTCCTCTTCCTCAGACAAGGAAAAGGCTAACAAATCACCAGTCGCAAACAGACTGTTGTAAATAACTTTTGAAGTAGACTTCTTCCGTCATTTCTTATCTCTTCCTCTTCTTTCTTCTCTGAGCTCTCACTCAATGTTTACATGTTAATGATTTTCTTACTGTTGGAACTAACTTTTATAAGCGTATATCTTTAACATGAACTTTGCCGTGCAAATACTCGCAGCGTGTTATCTTTGCCATGCCCGTCAGGTGGCAGGGGCTGGTGTTGTTGCGGAAAACCACATTTCTTGCATGGAAATGGTGTGCTCAGGCATGCGATGCATGTTGTGCAGCGTTCATGTTATTTGGCCTTTTCTCGTTCTCTTTTCTCTCACTCACTTTCTCTCTCTCTCTCTCTCTTTTTTTTTTTGCCCTGGCACAAGCACGATAGATGGGCACCATTGTCTATGAAGAACCTCATAGGTCTCAACGTGCTTCATTACATTTAAATCTGAGCAGCTGCTCTCAAATAAGAGCCCAGTGGTCAAAAACACAGATGCCATTATTATTTTGTGTCTTAAAACATTGTATGGATGTTTTGTAATTTTCTGTTATTTGGTGATGCTGTATTATGTTTTTCCATTAACGTGTATATTCATTCATCATATTTAATCATTACCTGGTAGAGTTGCCCAAAGATAGTGTCAAAAAAGCACAAAGCTAATTATGAAATCCTTCTTTTTGGATTTCATTGTGAATATTTAAGTGTCAAAACCTGATAAGATGCAGAATTATACACCTAATTTAATTTTTTATTTGTTTTTGCCATCCCATTATTTTTGTGAAATGTGCTGGAAAATCAGGAAAATCATTCTTTAAAGTCTCCCCTTACCCAAATAGTCACAAAACTGGGACACTAGTTCAAAACAACTGTTAAACTAGTTCAAACATGACTGTTGTTTGTATGTTTTTAGCTCCTGGTTTATGATGATTTACTTCATTTAGTAGAATTCTTCTTTCTTTGTTTTGTTTTTTTTCCTTTGCAAAGTACTAAAACAACACGTTTTTGTTCCTAAACATTCACACATAGCAAATGTGAATTTTCTAGTATGTAGCAAACTCATTTTTCTTCACACACTAGTGTAGTGAACTATTTTGGGTAACAGCCTCATGCTGAAGGGGAACGTTCCCTGTTTAACTGCTATTCTGGAATTCAGGATTGTCATTCCAGTTGTGCTGCTTTGTCACACATACAATATTCACAAGATATTAACACATAAAGCATTGACACTTGTGCCAAATCTACTGATCCAATGTATGAATGTCATTACAAAATATCAAAGGAAGTATAATTTTAAAGAAAAAGCATTTGACGAATATAATTATTTTAAAGTGATAAACTACAAGATAGAAAATGAAAAACAAAAATGTTCAAAACAAACAAACAGTATTGGATACTTAGTGGTTATAACATATCCATAATTATGTTTTAAGGTCATGACATAACATAAATTAGGTCATAAATCATGCTTTTTTTTTTTCATCATGACTTTGGTAAGCATGAACTGCACAGAATTATGGTTGAAGAATGATGCATGTGTGAAAAAGCAGCACTTGACCCTGGGAGGGTCGGTTGACGATAGTATCTCTCTTTTAGGAATGTTGGCTCTCAACATTCCTGTACTTTCCTTCAGCTCTCTTCCTCTCTGCATTGCTGGTGCAACGGCAAATGCCTCTTTGGCAAGCTCATTCACCTGTGTGTGTGAGAGAGAGTGAGTGTGTGTGTGTGTGTGTGTGTGTGTGTGTGAGAGAGAGAGAGAGAGCGAGTGGATGTCAGCTCGGCAAGCATCATCGAAGTGTTTTTAAATTTGTGACTTGACTCACATGAAATTTGTTTACTGAAGATATCCAAATATTATATTGTATGCTATTCATATCTAAATATTACGTGCACTATGTTTGCATGTACAGTTTTACAAGAGATTCATCAGTTCTTTTGTTATTGTTAGTGTTTTGAGTAAAAAAAACAAACTGGAAAATAACTGTACAAATGGCCTTAATCTCTCACTGAATTCTTGGAATTGTGCGATGCCTTCAGATATGAATTGTTATATATTTTGTGTCAGTGTACAATTGCTTTCTAGTGTATATTTTCTTTGCACAACTCATGTATGAAAAAAATTATATTGTAATTTTTTGGAATCAGTGATTAATCAAAGAAAGCATGATTGAAGTTCTGATTGTCTAGTAAATCAATATGATGAAATTATTATTTCTGTATCGAGTACTAATTTTGGAATAAACATTCTTAATATACACATTGCTTTATGATTCTGGAATGGCATTTGTTTATAATAAAAGGGTATTATGGGTGGTTGCTAGGGTAATTTTATGCAGTTGTTAAGGAGTTCTGATTGCAAAATGAATGTATCATGTCAAATACATGTCAGTAGCACCAATATATTATGGAACAGGTTACATGAGATTTGAACAAACTCATAACCCTAATTATGACCAAAAGTAATAAATAGAAAGTTAGGTTAGAACTCTAAAATGGCAGTTCAATTGTTCAGCTGGAGAATAACTATTTTTGTGACAATCTCAGGAAAAAAAAATAAAATAAAATAAAAAACTTTATCTAAGATGACAGAGGTGTCAAGAAAAAAAGTGCTATTGAGATACCAGAAAGTATAAATGAAAATAGTTTAAAATGTAATTAAAAATGTACAGTTTTACACAGTATGCATGTGGTTATTATGATGACTTTTTCAGTCTTGTACAGTTTCTGTCAAAATATTGGAATATCAAAAACTGCTTACTAAACTCTAATAAGCAAAACAATACTACATAAATGGTATCATTAGACAACTGTACAACCATAAATTTAATTTGAGAATTAACTAATCAATTTGCCTGAAACAAGTTAGAATAATATTTTTTTTAGAATAGAATACAATTGTGTGTGTATATGTGTGTGTACGTACACATACTTTGTGATGCAACATCTGAGCCCTTTTAGCCACTCCACTTACACCGCTACATAAGGAAAGCTGCAACTGTTGACTGCATAAAGTATCCAAATTCCACACAGTTTGGTTTTTTTTTATTTGTTAATTAAGCCCATCATCCAGGTTGGGAAGCACACTTCTTGTCAAGGGTGTGGGTTGCAGGGATGAAAGCTAGGACTCAACTGCAGGAAATGAAGGGCATTTTATTAACAATAAAACAAACACTACCCCATAGGGGAAAACAGACTGGCAGGGCAGGACACAAGGCACACACAACATTCGACGATGAACAGGATTGCAAGCACAAGGAGATTAAATAGGGAGCAAATGAGGAGGGTAACGAGGAACACACAGGTGGGGAAAATGAACCAATAATCAGGTAACAAGAGGGGTGGGATCAAGACAATAGACATGAGAGCACATAGACCCAAACAAGACTAGCCGTGTGCAAAACAGGATACTAACACGCAGCTAATGAGGAGACTCATAAGCCGCATGTTCACACAAAACATGGCAAACATGAAAGCACCTGCGTGCAACACAGCACAAGACAATGAAAAAGCAATACACTGAACAAAACACAACGCACGCAGACAGAGGAGCGCACGGCCCGAGCGAACGTGGAGTGTCCGAACCACGACACAAAACCAAGAATAAACTAGACTGAAGTGACAGAACCCTGACATTTCTAGTTGTTGGATTTTTTTTTTTTTTTATGTAAACACACTACTCACACTATTTGTACTACAAAATGGCACAGAATAATCCATAAAGGTGAAAAACTTGAACCCTTTGAGAAATCTGCATGGGAAAATCTTTTGCCCTCACCTGAAATTCTAAGTCACACAGATTTCTAGTGAAAAGAATGGATTTCACCTGCAATACTCTGCCAAATGTGATCACACCTGAATTGGGAGGCACATTGTTACGGAAGGAACAGAGGAAGCGTTCGGATCCATCTGCAAAGCTTTATTCAGAGACGTGGTCAATAAACAGGCAAGTTTCTGACAATGGCAAATAGGTATATAGAGGGCAAGGCAAGAGAAGTATCCTAAACAGGCATGGTCAATCGTCAGCTAACAATCTCCAGAGGGCTTAGACAAAAGAGGTAATCCGTAAACATAAACAGTATCCAAACGGCAAGGCAAAGGGTAAATCTAAGATAAACAGGCAAGAATCAAAAACACAGGAAAACAGGCAAGACTATGACTTCGACTAGATTAGGAAAACTTAAGAGAGGCTCCGTAGAGTAGCTATCACAGTGACAGATGCTAAACAATACTCGGCAAAGAGGAAGTCCATGGTTTATGTAGGGTGTGTGATCAGTGTGATCAGTGCAATCAGCTGTGTGTGTTGTCAGTGCAATGGCTGATGGGAATTGTAGTGCAAGGTAATGTGAAACAGTCTGTGTAGTGTGAGAGTCAATATGATGGAAGGGTGACCTCTGGTGGCAATCAGTCGGAAGGCCAAGAACCGGATTTGTAACACACATACTGTCTTTGCATTGTTAGCTTACAGATGCTAACATTAAACTGGAAAGAGTTATAAATCAAGTCTCCTGTGCATCTGCTTAACTTGAGGAGTGTTTATTTGTGTAGCATGCAAAGTTCAAGCGTTTCAGATCAGTCACTTGCAGTTCCATGTATATGTCTTAAGGAAACAAGGCAGCTCATTTAAATTTGGAGCAGAGTTTATGTTCTTTCTCTAACTAGAAAGCCATTAAGAATAATAACTGTTTTCTATATTGGTGTGACACTCTAATTGCAGAAGGAGCACATTGGCTGGCTGGTAAGCTCCAATTATATCAGGCTACTGAGGCGTGTGGTCCCAGAGAAGACACAGAGGGTCACCATGAACTACATGACCGTAAATAACCTAACTGCTGTGCATGGTACATGGAAGTATCCTTCCGTTTGATGAGCACTCCAACATACACGTTAATACCTAAAAGACTCACACCCAGGTTTTTACAGCTTTCTGTTAAAGTATAAAGTATGAGCAACCCGTCATCGCATTATTTCACATGACACCCGTGTAACACAGTGCCCTTTAAGTCTATTTCTATATACCATGACAGACCAGCCAATTAGTTTCATCTTACTTTGTACTTAACACTTGCATGGACTGCCATACAGTTGCTCGTACAGAGCGGGCGGCTTTCCAGTATCGCCTATACAAATTTAATTGGCTTTAAAACTGTCACTGGCATGAAAGTAATGAACTTTTAATGTTTGGAAAAGAATAATCTTTTCACTACTTCCATAAAGCAAAGATTAAAAGCAAAACATCTTTTTACAGATTGGTTGCACTTAGTGACTGCTGATTTTAGTACCGCTAGATCTAGATCAACCAAAGGCATAGTCTTAGCCTCAGACGTCACGCCCACGGACCGTTGGATGAACATCTGATGCATGTTTCGAAGTCTTCATCGGATTGGTTGAATTCTACAGGATTTCCGGGAGACGTGTGTGTTGCCAAACCCCCTCACGAAAGAAGAAAGCCGTCGTGTTTACAACCGTGACGACCAGCGCTTATCAGGATCAACTAAACACTGGAGTTTCAAAAGTATGGTAAAAATTTAAAGTTTGCGGCATATAATCTTTAAAATACGTCTGAGAGTTTTACACTGCTGTGGTCTGTTATTGTGGTGACATTTCCATGCCCCAAAACGTGATGCTGAACGAAACGAACTGTGATTGGTTGTTTGACATGTCGGTCAAACGGCCTCATGGGCGGGCCTTGGCCAATGAAAGCTGCCATGGATTCCAGACCTTCAGCAGTCTGAAGGTCTGGCTACGCGAGACTACCAAATGCATAGAAATAAAAAAGTTGTTGATGAACATAAACAAAGTATGAATTATACATTGGATACCTTATACATCCTTCAAAGGATTCATTTTCATCAATTTCATCAACTGATATCATGTTTTTTTAATTATTATTTTTGGAAAGAAATACTTGTACATGTAATTCAATGATAATTACATGGTAATAACAATACTTTTGTCACTGTACCGTTGAATATTAAGTACATATTTAGTAAATTAAACTAAAATCATTTGAAAAGCTAAGTAAACTTGGTATTGGTAAATTTGGTTTAAATGACTTCCACTTCATTCGTCACATTAAAAATGGAAGTTCCAGACAAGGACACTGCATTTTGGGATACATTATGTTATGCAGTCTGCAAGGTAAGTAAGTGCATAGTAGTGGAATACTACAAATAGCTAATTCAAAATACTGAAATGTTGAATAAAAAAATATTAAAATCAAAAATGATTTTATCCATCTTGTCTCTCTTTCTCAGCTGACATTTAAGCAAAAATCTTCTGCAGCTCTTATAAAGATCTCACATTTTGCCATGTGCACCACCTCCTACATAAAACCGATTATATACATATTTCATAGAGCATGTGGCCGCCTCTTACTTTCTATAAACAGCTTTGTGTGACTAGGAGGCTAAAGCAAGAATAATTAAGCAGCTATTGTTAATTACTCCTGTCTTAATTCTCTGTGCATATCAGTGGTCTCTTATAAGTTTGTATAACTGTAACTTAATTAGTCAAGCTGTAAAAGTTACATAAAACTTGATAAATCAATTAAAGTTTTTTTTTTTTTTTGAGAAAACTGGTCCTGAATCTGTGTTGTCCTATAAAATCATGGAGCGACCTGTTCCTCAAAGGGAAAGATGGTGTTGGATTTGCAGTTCCCTCGGGGTATTGACATGGAACAGAATTACACAACATAATACAGTATTTTCACACCTCTAAATTACAGTTAATCCCATCTTGACATTTCCCAATTCTCCTACTCATAAATCAAAGCTCACAAAGCCCTTGTAATCACATTTCAAGGCCTCACCAGTGATGGCGTCAAATCACATTGTGTTATTTACAACAGTTCATGTGAATCAGTGCTTCCTGTGCTTCACAATCTACAGCAATGTAGAGATTTTGGTTACACTTTATTTCAAGGTGTTACAATTATACATTTCAGTATATTAATTAAATACGGTTAGGGTTAGGATCAGGGTTTGGCTTAGGGTTACTTGCATGTAATTATGCATAATTTATTTTTATCATAATAGTAAGTACATGTAACGTGTAACAAAGACACCTTAAAATAAAGTGTTACCGAGATTTTTATTTTATTTTTTATTTTTATGTATTTCAAAAAGACTAAGACACACAAAATAATATGAAGACAGTAAATAGACAACAAATTGTGCGGGCAAAACAATTTATCGTCACTTGCAGGGTAATCTGAATAATGAATGAATAAATGACTCTTGTGAAAAGATTCTCTTGTTGGCTCAGTCAAAAATAATAATAAATATAATGATAATAATCAGTTGAATCAGATGATTTGTTTACAGAATGATCAGAGTTTTCTTTAGAATGACATTAGGGCCACATTGTAAAAAGTAGTGACCTTTAATGTGTGGTGTCCCTCAATACTCCTAATGTTCTGCTTATTAATAGGTAGTTGTTACGTTTAGGTATGGGGTAGGATTAAGGGATCTAAAATATGGTCATGCATACCATTAAGGCATTAATATGTGCCTATATAAGTACTAATAGACAACCAATATGCTAGTAATATGCATGCTAATAAGCTAGTTAATAATAAGAATTAGTAAGTATCACCTGGACATTAGGTTGCTGATTTAACCTTATAAATCCTATAAAGCCTATCACATGTGAATTTCTAAAATGAATTTCTGAGGCTGAAAATCCTGTTGCACATAATCTATACATGCCTTCTGTTGTCTGATTGATAGTTCAATAAAAAAAATACAGAGCATTTACGGTAAATATCGTCTTACTAAGATATAATCTTGGGACCATCCATACAAACGACAACATCTCCACTAAATTGCATATATAAGGCAAAACATAAAACAAACAAAAAAAAATGTCCCTTTTATATCTAAAGGTTTAATCAAAAAAAAGAAATTGCTTAAAAAATCAAAACCATTTTGTTTCTCGCTGTTGCAGCACATTAAATATTGTGATCAGTTTGATTACGTTTTCTGAAGTAGTATTCAAATAAGGGCATAGAAAAAACAGCTCTGTATATCATGTCAACATCTACTACAGTATATAGAAAAACAACACTCATACAATTTGTTCATACATTTTTTCATAAAATCTAGATTCTTTTGAGGGAAAAAAAATCAATATGTTCCTGAAGTTGGAACAGATAATGGTGTGAGTAAAGATTACATCACTAGTGTAACATATTTTGTAATGCTGCTAATTATCTACATTTGGAAAGCACTGTACTTCAGATGTACCCAACTAACCTCCAAATGAAGGACATGAGGACACCAGCACCCCCGTCCAAACCCCGATCAAGGACACAAAATCCCCTGTCACCAGGACAGTGTGTGTGTGTGTGTGTAGCCTGTTTGTGTGTATACTTGTGCATGGTTTAGTGTGTGTGTGCGTGTGTGATTTTGCCTCTGTGCAGGTGTGCACCAGCCAGGCATGGCCGACACTGAGTCTATTAATATCACCCTGGGCTAAATTTACCTCCTCTGTGCTCTGTCCACACACTGCTCCAATCACACACACCACTACTGACATATAAAGATCATGATCTATGCATGAAAATGAAATATTCATTACATTTTGAAATGATTTTCTTAGAAATGTTGCCATTGCACTGCAGGATAGACATTTTATCCACACGTAATATTTATTTCAAAAGTGTAAAACCATCTAGAACATTATTAATGGATCTGATACATTATTACATTCTTTCACCTATGAAAGAAGGCAAATTATTCATATGATGTGGTTTAGCTTATAGCAAATCTCCATTTAAGTGGATCTGCAGGGTGCAACTGTAAGTTTCAATTTGTATGTGGGACTTAAATCCAAATCAAATTTAGATATTTAGTATATAAAACAATTTACATAATACACACACACACACAATTTATATCTTCCTTTTATCACTTTTAAATTATATGGAGATTATATGTTTTAACATAAAAAACCTTTCTGAAAAAATAGGAAAGTATGCATTTGAACAATTTTTAAAAACAATTTAACATGCACATTCAATGTATATTATACCTAAAACATCTATGTTGAAGTTTCTTTGCAGTGGGCCTTTAATGGAACAGACTGCAAATCACATTAAGCCAGCTTTGCTGTGATTTGCCATCTCACACATTTTGACTTTGAAAAGTAATGTAACGTGGAAACGACTCGAGTGAACTTTTTTGCACTTCTGGTTCTGTTGTATCCATGTCAATGGGTTTTTGGTTAATTGCCTCAAATAAGGTCTTTGGTTAACAGGATATTTTCACATTTTATTCTGTAACATAAAAATGGTAAAAATGGTAACACTTTATTTTAAAGACCTATTCTTGCTATTAACTAGTTGCTTAGCATGCATATTACTAGTATATTGACTGTTTACTTATAAAGCACATATTAATGCCTTATTCTGCATAATCATATTTTAGATCCCTTAATCTGACCCCCACACCTAAACTTAACAACTACCTTACTAACTATTAATTTAGGATTTTATTGAGGGAAAAGTCATAATTAATAGTGAATATGTGTTCCCTATTCTAAAGTGTTACCAAATACATCAGTAATACCCACTAGTGAATTTTAAGCTTTTACATGTCTTGAAAAATACAGTTGCTAATAAGTGGCTAAATGAGACTTGTCAGGTAGGCTACATAAAATGTCAGGACGCTGAACAGGAAAATTCATCTACTCATTAGGCTGCTTTCACAGTCTTTTTGTGTTTCATGCTCTTAAAAACAATTCTAATTTGAATTTATATAGATTTTTCAATTTAATGTATTTTGCAAATGTAGTTCAAGTATTCCTTTTAAATACAAATAGATGCAATTATTACATTAAAAACCACCAAAAGGGGAGAAAAACATAATTTAAACACTGACAGATGGTAATTATTAAAATGCAGTGGTAAGTTATCATCATATGGGACTTAAATCATACGTTTAATGATTAAAACTAAAAAAAAACGACTCAAATCATGCTTTCAAAATGGAAAAGGCACCCTTTTAATAGAAAGACCCTATTACATCATCATACAAATCATTTGGACATTATTACATCACACGTAATAGCTAATCTGTAATCATCAGTCTCAAAGCCTCATATATTCACTAGAATAAAATTGATCCAAAGCAAATCTAATGCACATACAGAGACAAGACAGTATAACATGAACATGGTCACTTACAGCAACCTCTTAGCCCCCGGGAGTGGCCTTTTATTGTGGCCAGCCTAAGGCACACCTGTGCAATAATCATGGTGTCTCAGCATCTTGATACGCCACACCTGTGAGGTGGATGGAGTATCTCGGCAAAGGAGAAGTGCTCACTAACACAAATTTAGACAGATTTGTGAACAATATTTGAGAGAAATAGGCCTTTTGTGTACATAGAAAAAGTCTTAGATCTTTGAGTTCAGCTCATGAAAAATGGGGGCAAAAACAAAAGTGTTGCGTTTATAATTTTGTTCAGTGTAATTACCTTTTAACTTTAATATCTTTATTGTGTACATATAAATATTGTGCCTCTGGTTATAATACAATGGTAGTTTCATTTAGCAAAAGGGAGCCATGTCAGCATGCCATCTTTGTGAGAAACTTCCACAGCAACACGGGATGAATAATTAACCTGTCAAAGCAACAAACAAATGCACCCACTGCCTTTATTTTGTGTTGTTGTATTTAATTGGTTTGCAAGGGAAGTTTCTGGGAGGTGCAATGTAATAAATGTCACTCGGCCTTCGCGTTTTGCAGTTGTGCGTCTGTATAAGTAGTTTAAGTATTCCTTTTACCCCCAAATAGCTGTAATTATTTCCTAAAAAAGCACCAAAAGGGAGAAAAAACTATTTGAACACTGACAGGTGGTAATTATTAAAATGTAGGGAAGAGTTATCATCATCAGTGTATAATATGTGAAACTAAAGACTGGCCATAACTAGGATCTAGGACAGGCCCAAGACTTTACAAAATGATTGCAGTGTGTTATAGTACTAAAAGGATTAAGATAATTTGATGTATGGTTTATAATGAGTCACTCTGACATTTGAATAAGTTTTAAAGAAAGACATTTAATAGATCAATTCATTTATGTTTTATTAATCTATTAGGCATAACTCAACAGTTAGTTCTGGTCTTTGGCCGAGAGTGTTGAAGTGTATTTCTGGGACTTTTCTATCTTAGCATCAACCACTTTCCACAGGTTCGATTGCTACTCCAATTGGTGGAGACAAATTGCTATCTTTATGTGTGAGTCTTTGAGTCATTCGCTCAACCAATTTGTTTAACAACACTAATTCATTCAAAACACTATACTGGCCTTGGAAGATGCACAAATATTGATTATACTTTGACTTTGTTTGGAACTTACTATTTCATTGGTTAAGCAAAGAATTGTACAAGTATACTGAAATATGGAGGCGTTGTGACCTAGTATGAGTATAACCATCGTGTACTAAACCTAGAGTGAGAAATATGCCCAATTCTTATAGATTTAGTATTTTTTTTTTAAAAACAAAAAACAAACTATTGTTACAAATAAGAACACTGAGCCCAATAACAAGACTGATGTAGCAGGGACATCATGGTGGGAACAACAATATATGGTGTTTGTTTGGTATTAGAATGTTCTTCTTCCAGCAGCCCCTTGCACTTCTGACAAGAAACAATCACAACAACCTAATAGCATAATTACTTAAATTGCTCCAAAAACTTGCCATTTTAGCTTTTAAAATGTTGCCAGTAGTCCTGTAGTTATGTTTCCCAAATTGTTGCCTTATTATACTAATGGAAATGATATGAATATTAGGCTGCGTGGGTTGTTTCTACCAGAATTTGCACATTCCAGTTTAAGTTGTTGGTGGCAATATCTTGTGATATTTCTTATGTTTATTTGTACAGTAGTAGCTAAAATAGTTTGAAGCCTTATATACCATTAATCATGATCTTGTGTACAAGTTGGAACAGGCTGAAAAAGCAAGACATTTTGAAAAGATTCAGCTGGGAGAACATCTAGCAACTAATTAAGTTAACTGACATCAGGTCTGTAACATAAAAGGGATGTCTTAGAGAGTCTCTCAGAAGTAAAGATGGGCAGAGGCTCTACAATCTGTGAAAGAATGCGTAAAAAGATTGTGGAATACTTTAAAAACAGCGTTCCTCAATGTCAAATTGCAAATCTCATCATCTATAGTGCATAACATCATCATAAGTTTCAGAGAAACTGAAGAAATCTCAGTGCGTAAGGGACAAGGCTGAAGACCTTTGTTGGATGTCCGTGGTCTTCGGGCCCTCAGACGACACTGCATCACTCATCGGCATGATTCTGTCATTGACATTACTAAATAGGCCCAGAAATACTTCCAGAAACCACTGTCGGTAAACACAATCCGCCGTGCCATCTTCACATGCCAACTAAAGCTCTATCATGCAAAAAGGAAGCCATATGCGAACATGAACACCTTCCAGCGTGTTATCAGTGTTCAGTTCAAAAGCCAGCATCTCTGATGGTATGGGGGTGCATAAGTGCATACAGTATGGGCAGCTTGAATGTTTTGGAAGGCACTATGAATTCTGAAAGGTATATAAAGGTTTTAGAGCAACATATGCTCCCCTCCAGACGACATGTTTCAGCAGGACAATGCAAAACCACATACTGCAGCTATTACAACAGCATGGCTTCGTAGTAGAAGAGTCCGGGTGCTGAATTGGCCTGCCTGCAGTCCAGATCTTTCACCTATAGAGAACATTTGTCGCATCATTAAATGAAAAATACGTCAAAGACGACCACAAACTCTTCAGCAGCTGGAAACCTACATCAGGCAAGAATGGGACCAAATTCCAACACCAAAACTCCAGAAACTCATAATCTCGATGCCCAGATGTCTTCAAACTGTTTTGAAATGAAGAGGAGATGCTACACCATGGTAAACATTCCCCTGTCCCAACTATTTTGAGACCTGTAGCAGTCATCAAATTTGAAATTAGCTAATTTTGTGCATAAAATTGTAAAATTTCTCAGTTTAAACATTTGTTATGTTATCTATGTTCTACTGTGAATAAAATATTGGCTCATGTAATTTGAAAGTCTTGTAGTTTTCATTTTATTCAAAAACACCCCCCCAAAAAACGTCTTAACATTTCCAGGAATTCGGGTTGTAATTTCTAGCATCAGTTAATTCAAGTAGTCAAAATGCTTAACAAGCACTTTCTGTTTTATGTTGATTTGGATCCAAAGAATGTAAAATCAGTATGTTAAGTAATGTAGAATGCTAGATGTCTCATTTTCATTTAGCAAACCTAGTGCATGGTAGTTATACGTGCATGATCCATACAGATACAAGTGTAAATAGTGTAAACATTTATGTATGTAGTTTGTATGTTCTCCTAGAGCTTCATCCTGATCTGAATTTTTGGTAACACTTTATTTTAGGGTCTCTTAACTAGTCGCTTATTAGCATGCATATTACTAGAATATTAGCCATTTATTAGTAGTAATTAAGCATGTATTAATGCCTTATTCTACATTACCTTATTCTACATCCCTAATCCTACACAACACCTAAACTTAACAACTACATTACTAACTATTAATAAGCAGCAAATTAGGAATTTATTGAGAGAAAAGTCATAGTTAATAGTGAATAAGTGTTCCCTATTCTAATGTGTTACCGAATTTTTATACTGTAAGAATTTTCTTGTCTTCTGCATCCTCTAATAGCATATGTTTGAACTATACACATCTCTTGACATCAAACCTCTCTTTCAAAATCCCACCTTGGACTTTAATCAGAGACACATTTTCTGGATCAAGAAGTTGAGCTGTTTTGCAGATCAAAAAAAATGTCTTCACCCTGTGTGAATTCCATGAGAAATATCTGTGTCATAGCTAAGACCATTTCAATCTTTATCTCCAAACCCCTGCGATGAGAGTAATCATGTATGATATTAAGACACATGCTGTGGTGAAAGTGTCATTGTCTTACAGGGTGTTTTTTAGAAGGCTGCAATGGCCGTACATTGACAGAGATTAAGTAATGTCACTGGACATTGGTGAAAACATTACAATAATTCACAGCCTTGTTTAAACACCCGATTCAAAGATTCAAACAACAACACTCATTCATAATATACCTACAACTGAATACAACCTTATAGCGCATGGAAGGCTGTAATGCAGAGGTCAGAAGAAAATGGCCAGACTGGTTCAAGCTGATAGAAAGGCAACAGTAACTTGAATAACTACTCATTGCAACCAGGGGCTCCTTGCATATGACAAACATATTATGTATCATTTTTACAGTTTAAATGGTCATATAGTGGTCGTAACAGAGACCAGAGCCGTTGAGAAACAGAGACCACACTTGCATAATTTTTTTTCTTTCTTCTGAAAATAAACTAATTAAAGGAGTCAAAAATACAACATGACAACATGAGTATTTTTAAATTATATGACCACCCCCTTAGTTTTTCAGTTGGATATTGTGAAGTACACCAAAAATAAAGCAGAGACTGCCATCTGGTGGAGGAAGAGAGATTCCCTAAATGGTGGATGAAATAATCTACTTCAACGAAAGGACTGAACAAAAATCAGTAAGTGAATTAAAAATAATATGGTAACACTTTAGTTTAGGGAACAATTCTCACTATTAACTAGTTGTTTATTATCATGCATATTACTAGCATGATGGCTGTTTATTAGTTCTTATGAAGCCGGTATTAATGCCTTATTCTGCATGGCCATATTCTACATCCCTTTATCCTACATCATACCTAAAATTAACAACTACCTTACTAACAATTAATAAGCAGTTTACTGAGGCAAAAGCCATAGTTAATAGTTAGTTAATTGAGAGAATTGGTCCTCAAACTAAAATGTGACTGATAATACTATATAATCTCCAGTGCTCACCAAAATGTCTGAAACCAAAGGGGACACGGGGAGATTTTGGACACATCTTTTGTGTGCACTTCCCACATCATTCTCCTTTGATGATTATTCAGTTGTTGTATATTCTGACAATATAATATTTTACAAGCAACAAATAAATTGTTAACATATTGTTATATTTGCCTTTGACCGATTCTTCCTTATATTTTCTTCTATCTGCTGTCTTTATCTGCTGACATTACAGTGCAGGATAGTCACTATTGAAGTACTTGGGACTGTAAGCAGTACAAAAACAAAATGGCATTTGTGTTTTATAGTTGTTACTTGCTATTACATTGAACTACTAAACGACAGAAAACAACAGTAGCAACAAGACAATAAATTGCATATAAAACATCTCAGAAATTTTCACATATTTTTCATGCTAATTTATCAACTGTTTGAAGACAATAATGCTTGATTATGATTACACTAAAGATAAAAATGTTTAAAAATAAAAGCTATTCTAACAAAGTTAAAACTAGTTCTGAAATGCTGGAAAAGTGAGTAAAAAGAAAAGCAGACCTAGTCTAAAGTCTTCAAGACTGGTATTCAATTCTGTTTAAACTAAACTTCTAATGAAATCTATTCTGATGGTCTGGAAGTGGGATTTATTTGGTCACTCTCTTTCGAAAATTAAAACTGTGATGAATAAGGTGTTGCATAAGGCGATTAACATTTTTTTAACAAGAGACATAATTGTTTAAATGTTAAAACTTGCATCAAAACCATCAATCTGTTTAACATCATATCAACTTCCGTCGGTGCCAATAGCCTTGCGGTTAGTGCGCTGACATACAGTGCAACTGCGCTCACGGCGACCCGAGTTCGAATCCCAGCTTGTGGTCCTTTGTTGATTCTGCTCCCCTCTCTCTTCATCCAATGCTTTCCTGTCTACTCTACACTGTACTGTCCAAATAAAGGCATTAAAAAAAAAAAAAAACATCACATCAACTTTCAACCCTTTGTCATCATGATTCTGTCTGTATTTTGCTTAGATACTCACGAACAGCTTTAGCTGCCCGGAATACCTTTTCTACACCCACACCTGCAAAATATCCACCCATTTCTATCTCATGTGCCTCCTTTTCTGACTTTAAAAGCTTCACTAACAAAGACCTAGCAAAGTAATAAATACCACATGCATTAGTCCTGTCTCTTATATATTCATCTGTACACATACTAGTGATTATAAGCTCGTTGTGAGTAAAAGCACTAATTGCCCATGTCCTTGGATTTCTGTGACTATGTTTTTGTCTTGAATCACGTGTAATAATTGGGTTTTTGTTTGCGAACACAGCAGAGAAGCCCTTGCGTTGTTTTACTTGTCTTATCAAAACAGGAGATTCCATGTTCATTTGTTTATATTTTGTATAAGTAAAACGCTCAGGAAGAGTGTCACGTCCATCAGGTAGAAGCACACAGAAGTTAGGCTCTGGGTAGTAAGTGCCCAGAGGAAAGTGCTCAGCTGTTATTATGCGCACTTCTCGGTCATGTTTGCTCTCTTTTCTGAACTTACTGTGCTCAGGGAACAGAAAACCAGTTGACATCACTGTTGGGTAGTCGTGCTCTATGATTACATCAATGTAAGAACTCAACACCTCATTAAAATCAACTGTGTCTGCGTCAAAAAAGCAGAAATAGATTTGCACTTTAGAGTCCTCCCTAAACTGATTTACTAATGTTTTGGTTATATTGTGTTTTTTAATTTCTTCTCTGATTAATCGATATGGAACTTCTCCACTGTCATTTGACCATGTAAAACCCATTTTTTTAAAACCAATGTCACTCTCAACGTTCTTTTTCATTTCCTTCCGAACATCTGGTTCCATTCCATTGAGACCGAATATTACAGCAATATCCTTATAGCGGAGCTCATCCTCTTTCCTGAAAGCTTTGTGATTTAGAAGATCAAGGAACTTCTGACAATGTGATTCAGAGCTGGTACTCATTTCAGGTGTGACCTCCATTGGGACATTGATCAAAAATTTTACTTCAGTTTCTTTTCTGTCAGATGTTCTCTGGAGGAGTCATAGAAAAAGATCAACAGTTTACACAAATTCAGCTGCTGTTTTTGTGTACATTCTAAAATGTTTCTTAAAGGGTTAGTACATGTCAAAATTAATAATTGTTCCTCATGTCTTTCAAAAACCTATATAACTTTTTACATGAATATCTGGACTGTGCCCAGCTGGTGGAATGACCTCCCGATCTCAATTCGAACAGCTGAGTCTTTAGCCATTTTCAAAAATCATCTAAAGACACATCTTTTTCGCCAGCACCTGACCAACTAATACTAACACTTACCTATCCTATCTATTTAAATAAAATAAAATAAAATAAAATAAAAAATAGCTACGTGTACTGTGCTGGACTAACTGAAACTTGTCATGGCACTTGTATAATGCTGCACTCTCGATGGTCTGATTGCTTCTATTGTTCTCAAAAGCATCTGCTAAAAGATTAAATGTAAATGAAAATCTCTTCTATACAAATAAAAGTAAATGGTGTCCTGTCAAGCAAGATTTTTTCAGATAAGCTTTTCAGTAGATAACTTCAATCTGTTCCTCACACAAAACTATTACATGGCTCCAGATAAAAAATAAAATAAAATAAATTGTTATAAAGCGATTGTGGAATAATCTTGTGACACTTTTATTGTACTTTTCTGAGCTTTTTTAAGCTCAGACAGTCCCTGGTTCTCCTCCAATTTTAATTTATTATCATTTAAAGCATGAACGCTCTTTTTGGATTTCACCGAGTAAAAAAAAGGTGTAACATGTTAAATAAAAGTTCAATTAAATTAACAGTTAAATGTATCAAACTAACAATACACCACATTTTACAGCATTTAATAATCTAGGTTGATGTTTATAAATATACTGTATATAATTTTTTCAACTTGAATTGTTAAAAATGTATGAGAATATGTTATATGAATTTAACCTCAGACTATTAAGTTCTGTAAAAGTATTGTTTATTGTTATTTTATGTTAAATATTACATTAATCTTAACTAGAAGAACCTGATTTTATGTTTGGAATGAAATAAGAGTGAGTACATCATGGCAGAATTTTAATTTTTGAGTGAAATACTCGATGTAATTTACTAGAAAAAAAAAAAAAGTATAGGCATCTTCCATACAGTATGAATTGTTCTACCATTACCTTAATATTGAGTTCACTGATCTTAGTTGCAAGCTCGTCAATGCTTGAATTTCCTGGCTCCCTCTTTTCCTCCTCATTCTCCATCACAGATTGTTTGATAGCAGAGGGACCTCTTTTCTCCTCTTTGTGTGAATGGATGTCAGACGTTGACATTTTGGTCTGAGAAAACACACTAACATAACTGGAAAGATCAGTATGCATAGTGTAAAATAGTGTAAAACATTTTTTTTCCAAATGACACATTTACAAAAAACAAAAACAACAACAAAAAAACTAAAACATTTGAAATATGTATTAGGTATGAAATTTAGTATCTTTTCAGAGATACTAAATGATCAAACCTCTTCAATATCAAATAGTATATGAATTTTACAGTAGAAAGCTACAATATTGTTAATTTCATATCAGAAAGGGGGGGGGGGGGGGAATAAATATTTTACTTACTTTATCCTTGTTTGTGTGTTCTCAGGATACAGATAAAGCCGGTAGACTTTTTATAGAAGAGAGGTGCTCCTCCCATAACACGTGACTAAAATGCTAAAAAATTTCATTCAGAGTCCTTCAACCACAGAAAATATTGTTCACTTTTTTAGGTTTTCCAGTGTCCTCATTAATTACCCCAAAGCAAACACTTCAGATTTAAAAGAATGTTTTGTTTCTTCTGCAATGATCACATTGTATTTCAAATGTGACTTTTTAGCAATGATTTTTACATGTTGTGTTATCATATGTTCCAGTCCCATTTGTTGGTTTATTCAACAAAGACCTCAAATGTGGAACGCTTGTACTGAAAATGAAAAGTGAAATAGTGAGCTGATCCTTTTTCATAAGATTAGCATCAGATCATTATGATATCATAAGCAGTATATCCCAATGCAGTGACTCTACAATGATACATTCAAGCTGATAAGAATCATTGAAAATAAATATATAGCAAAGAATACTTTAAAACAACTGTTGTATTTTAGATAAACCTAACCATACATGATTCAAACAGTGTGATTTAGTTCTTGGGAAGACAAACATTAATTTAAGACAAACATGAATTGATGAACCTGTGCTCGTCTTCAAATAGCCTACAGAAGTGAAATGTAAAAGCAAGTGAATCATAAAACTGAGTATCTGAAGAAGAAACTGAAGAAATGAAAATCTTTTTACACCTATAAATCTTTGATGATAGTGAATTGTCATAAATCAAACAGCAAAAACTGTTTCAGTGCTAGTTTTTCTGAACTGCCATCTGGTTTGGAAGTAAAACACCTCTCCGTGTTTTCATGAGTATGAGCAGGGTGTCGAATTTAAAACCACCATGCCCCCTTACCATCCCCTTTGGATCGTTAATTTTGTGTATTAAGTCAAACTTATCATGCACATGAAATGTTAAAATTCTCTACTTATGATCATTTACGAACTAAATAACGGCGATTGGCCAATCAGAACTCAAGCTGCGCACAAGCAGAAGCAATTTTGTCATTTTTCGCGCAAAATGGTTCAAGCGCAACTTTTGAAGTTCTTTAAAAAGATGACAACAGAAGGTATGATTTTTCCTTGATTCGAATTTACATTCTCCAAACATAATGTATGTCTGACTGTAGGACATTATCCAACTTTGAGAAAAAAAAAAAACACGTCTTGAGAAAAAAGTATTCACTGCGCGATAAAGCCCATTAGAATACAGTTAGAATTATAATTCCAGCAATAAAACAAAAAATACCCATGTATGAGTTTTTACGTTTTTTATATTCATTGCACAAGCAATGTAGGCTACTTTTCTGTATATCAGCACATGTGCGCGAGGCTGCAATCACAAATGTGCTATTAGTTTTATACAACAGTGCATAGCAACAGTGTTTCATTCCGTGAATAAATCAGTTTTTGAACGAATCGATTGAGCCAGTAATTAAACATTAAGATGGTCTCACTTGTTTCGTTTCTATTGAATCAGCCGTTTTGAATGAATTGTTTGATATGGCGGTTTTATTGTCATATTTATCCATGACAGACCTAAACCAGCCAAGGTGCCAGCACAAAAACACATTCAGCAAAATATAGTTTAATTATCAATATTGACCAAAATTCCTCTATTTCAGGCCCCAGAAGGAAAAAAAAAAAAATAGATAGATAGATAGATAATAGTTCATTTAACAAAGCAAATTCATTTCATTAAATAGAAACCTTTTTAAAAACTGAGACCAAAATTGTGTAAAATTAGCCACAGGAAACCAACACCCACTTTTGGCACAGAAATACTCATCATACTTCCAAATCATTTTTTGAAACTTTGGCCATGCTTAGCATGAGAATCCAACTCTTTAACATTGTAAATAACTCTGAATGCATGAATGAGGAAAGGAGGAGTTGGGGATGAAGGAGGGTAGTAAGCAAAAAAGCTGCTGAATAATACTGAATAGACCTAATATAGGAATGCCGTGATAGGGGTCGTATTCCTATAGGTAGATGTGGATCAGCTGAGAGTCAGCCAATGCAAGCTTGACTCACATGACCTGCCAGAACTAATGCTATATGATTAATTTCCAACTTGTTTGCCTCCCATCAAACACACATATTTTAACTAGGCCTGCATGTCCAGTTTTCATTTCCAAGAAAAGGCTTTGATTTCTTTGCATGTCAGATGTTTTTGAAATGTATTGGGTGTGGCCATCAGCACAATCAAAGTATGAAACTCTTCTGGTTTGTACACTGTAAAAAAAAAAAAAAAAGTTGAGCCAACTTAAAATTTTAAGGCAACCAGCTTCAGCAGATTTTTGAGTTTTCTCACCTTGTCCTTTTAAGTTTATACAACAAAAATTTGAGAATCTCCCACAAAAATATTTTGAGCAAACTGAAAAATCTACTGAAGCTGGTAAAAAATTTTTAAGTTCGCTCAATTTTTTTTTTTTTTTTTTTTTTGTTACAGTGTATCTTAGTTTCGTCATTCTCGTCTTTCAATCCAGCTTTACCACTCCTGTAGTTTTCAGCTGAACATGAAGACAATGGCCATGATTTGCTGACTCAGGAGCTGTTTCTCAACACATTTTACATACAACAGTGATGGCAAATATGATCTAAGGCTGAGAATATGCATACTCTATAGAACTCATTTCCAGGAAAAAAGAATGAGGATTGAAATGCAGAATACATAAGTCAGCTGCAGGCTTTACTGAACTACACAGTTCTGGGAAACCAGAAATATCTTATTAAACACTTGATGGAGATAATTAATGTATTCAGACACATTTATGTATCAAAACAAATTCAGAAGGCCTATCACAAAGAAAAAATAAGAGGAAAGACCAATAAAAATGTAAAAGATCATTAAGACTCTGAAAAACACTGATGCAAACCAACTACAATGAGAAATTTACATTCAAATCCTGCTCATAGATGTATATCTGTAACTTAATATCTGCAGTTATAACTTAAATGTATATAACAGTAGTGTGTGTTGGAATAATACTTATCTTTGCTCAGAGACCACACTTGCATCAATTCAGGTGTGTGGCTCCACATTAATTGCATAAGAATTGTATGAAAAATAATGCAAAAACTAATTTAAAGTGTCAAAAATATGAAATATGATAACATGATTGATTTTAAATTATATGACCACCAATAGATCTTTAGTTGGATATTGTATACACACACACACACACACACACACACACACACACAAAAGAAGAAGAAGCAGCAGAGACTGCCATCTGGTGGAATATATGGTGGATGTCATATCTTCCACTATACATTAAAAAGGACTGAATAAAAATTATAAGACCATATATATGGGTCTATATGATGTCTGAGAGGGCTGAGAAGCATATAAACTTCTTATTGTGATGCATTATGGGAAGGAATGAGTGCACTAGATAATCCACTACTCACCAAAATGCCTGACACCCAAAGTAGTGCACATCTTTGGCCATTCAGAAAGTGTTGTGTATTCTGACAATATCAAATATTTTTTCAAGCAACAAATTAATTGAAAATGTATCATGTCTGCCTGTCAATCAATTCTTTCTCCTTATATTTTTTTCTTTATTTGGTGCCTTTGATTTCACAGGGCAGGATAGTTGCTAGTGAAAGACTTGTCACTGGGGAATGTACAAAAAACAAATATCAATTGTATTTTATAGTTTTTAAAAAATGTTAATTACATGCTATTGATGTCAAAAACATGACTAATTACTGTAACATAAAGAAAAAAAAACAGAAGCAATACAGAAAATAAATACAAATGAATGACAAAATGAAAAAAAAAACAAGCATACCCAAAAAACAGAGCAACAAGGATACAGAGCTAATTTTCATTTTACATAATTGTCTTGCAAAGCTGATTATTTGATTCATTACTAATTTGATTGATTATGATGTACAATAAAGATAATCACAAATATTAAACTAAATAAGGATTCTTTCTATTCTTGCTGCTCTAAACTAAACTGCTAGTGAAATAATTTCAGATGGTCTAGAAATTTGATTTATTTGGTAGCTTGCTTTCTGAAAGTGAGTTGATTAATATAAATACCACGATTAACAACAAATTCACCCCATTGTTTTCATGCTAAAACATGCAAAGAAATAATTTCAATTATACATCAGTATGTATAAAATCAACTTGCAACCCACTAGCAATCACACTTCTAGCTCTATTAGCTCTTCTAGCTGGTTTATTTCTTTTTGCGTTATGTCTTTTAGCACTTCTGGCCCTTCTTGCTCTT